>NW_006922163.1:500915-505402 GCF_000298275.1 Orycteropus afer afer
CATAGTCTCTGCCCAAGATGGCTTTCTAAGTAATTCAATGTGACTATATCATTAGTCCTTCATCATAATTTCATTTCATTTCAAACTGCCTTGAGAGCTAACCTCACCCTTTAAGATGTGAGCACAGTATTTCATAAAATTCTCACAATAAACAAATTTAATATGTTAAGTGTTAGAAGCTTAATATGGAAAAAAGCTGCTGTGGTGGTACAATGGTTACATGCTTGGCTACTAATCAAAAAGCCAGTGACTGGAAGCCACAGTAGCTCTGGGGAAGAAAAGACTTGACAATCTGGTCCTCTAAGGATTAGAGCCTGGGAAACTCCACAGGGAAGTTCTACCCTATCAGATAAAGTTGCTATGGGTCACAACTGACTCAATGATACCAAACAGCAGCTGCAACAATATGAAAAACAGCGTGAACCAAGCAGGAATCTCTTAGTTTTCAATTTATCCCTCATGCATTTGTTATTAGGGATTTGATCATTATATTATATTAAAAAGTGTTTGAATTTTTCAACTTCTACTTAGAGATTTTCCTATCATTTCTTCTTATACTATCTTAGGCTTTCCAAAAATTTTAGTGTGAGGAAGAACTACTCTAGGAGAATAAACCAAAAAAAAAACAAACTCACTGCCATCGAGTTGGTTCAACCTCCTTGAGTCAACACCTCCTTTGGTGTCCGAGGCAGTATCACTACAGAAGTAGATTGACCAACCTTCCTTCTGAGGAGTGGCTGGTAAGTTTGAACCGCCAGCCTTCTGCTTAACAGTCAAATGCCTTAGGCACTACACCACCAGAACTCATACTCTATGAGAGAGAATACACACAGAAAATACATGCTGTAAGTTGTGGATGTAATGAATGAATTTTTTGGGGTAATCTTTACCTGCATGTAGTTTTTACTTAAAACTTGGACTGTAGAAATCCCACCCTTATCTAAAAAGTGGCATCACAGTAATAGGACCTCTACATCTTGTGCAATTGAGGATGATGTAGTAAAGAGTTGAATGACATTTGACTATACCATGAACTACCAGAAGAATGAGCAAATCTATCTTGGAAGAAATGCAGCCTCAATGCTCTTTAGAAACAAGTATGATGCCACTTTGGCACATACTTTGGACATGTTACCAGCAGAAAACTAGTCCCTGGAGAAGGACATCATGCTAGGAAAGATAGTCAGTGAAAAAGAGGAAGATCCTAAATGAGATGGATTGACACAGTGACCTGGGCTCTATTATAGCATCTGTAGAGAGGGCACAGGGCCAGGCAATGTTTCATTCTGTTGTACATAGGGTCTCTGAGTTGGAACCAACTCGATGGCATGTAACAGCAACAACATATAAGGATCTGCTGCTCACAGACTTGTCACTTTGCTGTCTAGTGGGCTCAAAGCAAAAACATCCCTCCAGCTGTCTTATTACACTCGGCATTTTAGGACCTCATATATCCTTTTTCTTCTCTACACATTTTGTAAACTGAAACTATATCAACTATGGGAACTGCTTAATATGAGAGCAGGTGTGGTGTGAATGGAAGAATTCTGTCCAGAGGCATTTAGGAGGCTGTGCCCATGACTCTGCCACTATTAACAGTACCATTTTAGGTAAGGTGTTTAACATTTCTGTGGATTTATTCCTGAAAAAGGAAGCTAAGTCAAAGATATGGTATGATTTATATTTATGTGCTGTTTTATTGTCTAAGGAGTATATTAATTAAATTTTTTTTTGATCCTCCTAATATTCCCATAGGAGCTCTGGTAGCATAGTGACTAAAGCACTTGACTGCTAACCAGAAGGCTGGTGGTTCAAACCCACCAGCCACTCCTCGGAAAGAAGGTTGGACAATCCTACTTCCGTAGTGATACTGCCTCGGAAACCCAAGGAGGGGTCGCTATGAGTCGGGGCCGACTCGACGGCACATAACAACAACAACAACAATATTCCCATGAGACAAATAGCACACACAAATGCATTCACATTTTAGAGTCTTTGTTGTTGTTGCTGTTATGTGCTATCGAGTCAGCAATCAGGAGCTCCCCTTTCCAGCCCACCATCCATCTGTGCTACCACATCTCCTTTAGAGTTTTTAAGAGGTGACATAAACTCCCTAAAGCCACACAGTCTATCTTGAGTACCTAAAATAAGTTCTGGATTTGCATCTAGACTTGAGTCTGTATTTTAGACACCAAATTCAGTCATTTATTTACCCAGTGTATCAGTTTTTCCAAACTTTAGTCATCTATATTATAATTACCATTTTTTCACTATGTTCCAAATGTTCTATTTATGTCCTGAATATATGACTTCCATTTAACCTAAATACATTTATATACAATAAAATTGCATACCATTATTGCAAATGGATAATCAGTAACATTTCATTGGGAAGTGTCCATAAAACACACACATACCAACACACACACACACATTCTACCTAGGGAATTTCACTGTAGCTCCTGTGGATTGAATTGTATCCCAAAAAAATATGTGTTGTAAATCCTAAACTCTAACTATGGTTATAATCCCATTTGGGAATGAGTTGTCCTTGTTGTATTAATGAGGCAAGATTAGCATAGGGTTTGTTTTGAATCTGTCTTTTTTGAGAGATAAAAGGGATTAAACAAATGAACAGAGGGGTGGAGTAAGACAGATGCCAACACACGTGGAGATCTCCGGGAAACTGGAAACAGAAGCTGAAGAGACAAGGTCCTTCCCTCAGAGCCAACAAAGAAAGCCTTTCCAAAGGGCCAGTGCTCTGAATTCAGACTTCTAGTCTCCTAGCTTCTGAGAAAATAAATTTATGTTTGTTAAATACATCCACTTGTGGTATTTCTGTTATATCAGCACTAGAAAACTAAGACATTAGCTAAGGTTTAGAACCTGACAACTTTTCTCTCTTTGTAAAAAGTAGAGATTAGCAAACCATACAGTGAGGCTGAAGACATGCTGACACCAAAATGGGAACTTTTCTCAATGTAAGCAGAAGCACTGAAAGAGAACAATTTTCTCACTATGTGATTCAGTGTTATTGAGGGCCATGCTTATATACCACCTCAATTCTTGTGCCACCTGTGGGCATTTGTCCCGCATTATGGGAAGCATTGTACTCCATCTCACTGAGCATGACCACTTCTTAGGGTTAGAGTGAGTTTCAGATAATACACATGAAGTCACTTCAACAACATTAGCAGAGATTGCTACTATGAGTAAGATCCCTCACTAAGCCATTTACATGTAGTGTTTTGTTGTACAACATCTACAATCGTATGATGTAGGTATTAGTATTCACATTTTACTGGTGAATAAAATAAAATAATCTTATGGAGATTAATTTACCAGAATTTAACCCTTTTGTGACTCATGGAACAGACTGTGTCCACGTACATTTTATGCCTCTGGGGTTTAATGGGAAGCTACTCTGCTAATTTTAGTGTGAGCTCTGATAGCATAATGCCTAAGGCACTTGACTGCTAACCAGAAGGCTGGTGGGTCAAACCCACCAGCCACTCATCAAAAGGAAGGTTGGGCAATCTACTTCTGTAGTGATACTGCCTCAGAAACCCAAGGAGGGGTCCCTATGAGTAGGATCCGACTCGATGGCACATAACAACAACAAGCACCTGGTGATTGAAGGTTGTCAAAGATTTCATTTTACTTGGATCTACAATCAATATCCATAGAAGCAGCAGTCAAGAAATCAGATGTTGTATTGAACTGGACAAATCTGCTGCAAAAGACCTCTTTAAAATGTCGAAGAGCAAAGATGTCACTTTGAAGACTAAGGTGTGTCTAACCCAAACTTTGGTATTTTTAATTGTCTCATATTCATGTGAAAGCTGGACAATGAATAAGCAAGACTGAAGAAGAATTGATGCTTTTGAATTATGATGTTGGTGAAGAATAATGAAAATACCATGGACTGCCAGAAGAATATCTGTCCTTGAAGAAGTGCAACTGGAATGCTCACTGGAGGTGAGAATGGCCAGATTTCATCTCACCTACTTTGGTCATGTGGTCAGAAGGGACCAGTCTTTGGAGAAAGGGTGTCATGCTAGGTAAAGTAGAGAGAGGACTGAACAGAGACAAAGGTCTCAGAAAGTTGAGAATTGACTTACGGCAGCAGAGAAAAATTCATGGAAAGAAAGGAGAGGCAGCTGAGAAAGGAGAAAGAGAAAATAAAAGAATATTTTTAACTGCATGGAATGCTGGTGGTGAGCAAAAGTTCAGCAATTCAAACCCACCAGCCACTCCTCAGAAGGAGATGGGGCAATCTACTTCTGTAAGTGATACTGCCTCAGAAACCCAAGGAGGGGTCACTACGAGTCAGGTTTGACTTGATGGCACATAACAACAGCAACAACAGACACTCTGTGGGACAAAGATGTGGCAGCCTCTTTCTGTAAAGATGTACAGCCTTAGAAACAACATAGGGCAGTTCTACTCTATCCTGCAGGGTCACTATGAGTCAGAATTGACTTGAT
>NW_006922163.1:505530-507727 GCF_000298275.1 Orycteropus afer afer
AAATTTTATGTATATGGGGAAGAAAAATTTTTCACTAACTATACAGCCATGTAAGAAAGTTCAGTAAAAGAAACAGATCATCATGAGTACCCTAGAAACTCCCTCCTGCACTTTCCAGTCCCTACCTTCTTATGCTGTGACAATGGGCTCAGGCATAGCAAATATTGTGAGGATGGTGCAGGACCAGGCAGTGTTTTGTTCTGTTGTACATACGCACTGCCGTCGAGTTGGATGAGAGAGGCAGTCACAGTGGAACCAAGAGGCATGAGACAGAGTGGGGGTTTACCTAGCCCCCAGAGTGAGGAAGCTGAGTATCTATTAGCAGGAGGCTTGCTGATGGGGTGGGGTGGACCTAGGCGTACCTATAGGCAGAACTAAAAGAGCTTTGTTACCCTTGCCTGAGCAGGGCAGAGGCCAGGCTGAGGAGCCAAGGACCAGAGAGGTGAGCCTGAGGTCATAGCAGAGGGAAGACTCTCCTGGTCAAAGAACTGTCCTGTTATTTCCCTAATAAATCCCATAATCGTGACTAGTGTCTGTGAGTTCTGTGTGGCCATTGCAACGAATTATTGAACTGAGCAGAAAAGTAGCGAGTGTTATGGGAGGGATGGTTGCTGTCAGAATTCATAAAAGGCTGGAGGGTGGTGGCATGTTTGGCCTCATAGGAATAAGCCTTGGGCTGCTGATGGTGATTCTGTCTTTTGTGAAGTTAGAGGAGGTCAGAAGATGCTGCCTCCCTGCCCTTTTTTCATTCAGTCATACTCTCTTCCTTGGAATTTGAATCTTGAGCACAATGATCAAAACAGAGGAAATGGTTAGCATTCAATTCTGGCAATAGCAGTGACTGAGATAGGCTGGTAAATTTGCAGTTGCTTATTTCTTGTCAGTGTTAATCCTCGTTCTTTGTCTTCACCTTGATCCTGTGAGTTTTTCTGTTTCCTTCCACCACATTTCCCTTTTGCTGAAAATATTTATTTGATTTCTGTTGCTTGTAACCAAAGAATCCTGTCTCATACATGAACTCATACAGCATACATGAGTAGCAAGGTTTCTCTTGCTATGCTGCCAATGCTTTTGCTTTTTTTGCTATTCTCTGAAGAGTGTGATAAATTTAAAAATAATTCTGGCACCTAATATAGATGACAACACCTATAAAAAATATGTACACACAAATTGTGAACAGAGTTGAAATGCTTCCTACAAGCTTCCTAGGCCTGAGGAGCTTAGCCAAAATTATGCCTACTTTCTCAGTGATGTGGAAGAACTATATGTTCAAAGAGAGGGAATTTGATGGTACAAGCATTTTTCTTTTATAATTGGTATTTGTTGACCATTATGATGTATATATGAAATTTCTAAATATAATTTTACATTTCAGATTAAGTCCATTAGATGGTAGTTTTGACAATATCACCTCTTATCAGGAGTGAAGGGAGATGAGGTAAATAAGCATCATTTGCCACATAATTAAGTTTGAGAAGAATTCCTGTCAAGTATACTGCTATGTATTTTACCTGTTCAATTATGTCGTCTTCTTAAAGATTGAACATTGTGTTTCATATAATTCATAAGCTTTAACCATGTCTGCTAAAATTTAGAATTTACTATTTTTATTATGGGAGCTCTGGTGGTGTAGTGCCTAAGGCATTGGACTACTAACCAGAAGGCTGGAGGTTCAAACCCACCAGCAACTCCTTGGAAGGAAGGTTGGGAAATCTACTTCCATAGTGATACTGCCTCATAAACCCAAGGAGGGGTCGCTATGAGTCGGATTCCACTCAATGGCAGTGAGTTTGGGTCTGGTATTCTTATTATACTATTACTTTGAAGATATAAACCCAGAATTACAAGGCTATTTTACAATTGTAAGATATTGCTTCTTTGGAGCATACGTTTATGGATCTGGGATCAATAAATTTGGGATTTGTTGAAGAAAACAAAGATCTGTTGATAATGACTAAAACCATAAGGAATTACCAATATGCATGTTTTTGACTCAGACGTAATGATAAACACCTACACACTTACAGACTGGGTTTCTGTTAGTAACTTTGTTTCTTCTTACCAGGGAAGTCATCATCATTAATTATCACTGGAATTAAGGGACAAAGCCCTGTCCCGGTGTGATTAAGATTTTGCTTTTCCCCTTTTGAGTTTCATGACCATGGTTTTCTGGAATGGGGTATCTGAATTTAAGCTA
>NW_006922163.1:507898-509672 GCF_000298275.1 Orycteropus afer afer
TGGGATGGCTTAAACAAACAGGAGTTTATTCTTACAATTTGGTGGCTTTAAGTCCAAGTTCAAAGTGCCAGGCTCTAGGGGCTGGGTGAAAGCTCCTCAGCCTTGGGCTTCAGCTGTGCCTCCAGCTCCTGGCCCACTGAAGCTACAGGCTTTTCTTCACTCAGACAGCTGCTGGCTTCTGAGGCTGCCAAGCCCAAGGTTGACAAGTAACAAGGCACAGTCCCGATATTACCAATTCACATGGCAGGCCATTAATTCAAGACCATTGTAAGTCCCAAGGTTGGCAGAGCATAGCAGGCTGCCGAGCAATGACACGGCTACATGCAGTGTCCAAGTGTGCCATAGGCTAGAAACCATTCTCAAAGCTTCTCCTTATGTACAGGAAGCAGACCACATCCCAAAGGCAGCTACTCAGCTGCTTGTGGTAGATCCCACCATGGAGTTCATTACCAGTCTCATCATGGGGAATAACTACTACCAGCTGCCCACCCACTCCACCAGGTCCAGCCAAGTTGACACATAAGCATAACTACTACAATCTCCTTAACCTGGGTGGTATACATGTCTAGGTTGTTTCTTCTTGCTCATCATCAATCTTATTTACACTGTGGACCTTGTGAGTTTAGAGACTGGTTCAACTAGAATTCAGAATCCAATTGTTTGATTGTCAATTCCCAATTTTATTTCTTTGAATAAATAATAAATATAACTCTAATATAAATAATAAAAATAAGTTTACATAATTTACTTACAGTAAATCTGATGTCTACCCATGCTACTAATAATAAGCTCTGTTGTCAGAGTGGGTAAGGCATTTGCCTGCTAACCAGAAGGTTGGAGGTTCAAACCACCAGCTTCTTTATGGCAAGGAGATGAGGCAATCTACTTCCAGAAAGGTTGATAAACTTGGAAACCTAAGGGAGGTCACTAAGAGTTGTATTTGACTTGACAGAATTGAGGTTTTTTTTTTTTGTTGTTGTTGTTGTTGTTCTTGTCAGGGTATTTTACTATAGGACTAAAAACCTTGTAATGCTTCTTAATCGTCCTATATCTTGTTCAATACTGAATATATTTTGAGAAAAGTTATTCATAATTCTCTGATGTGTTATTAAGTCATTCCAGTGCCCCAACCTCTTATTCTAGATATTTCTTCCTAGTTTTTCCTAACTCTTATGTATCCTTCTTCACTTAGGTAATTTAGAAAGCTTAGTTTCCCATATGTGCTGATTTTCTACTGTAAAAACACCTCTGTAACTCATTAGCTTTAATACACCATCACACCGCTGATTTATATTTATTTAGCATGTTAATCAGCATGACTTCCAGAATTTCAGTTTTGTTCGGGAGACTTACAACAGTGTTCTCCTTTATTATTTACGTGAATATTGTATTTGGTATTCCTTCAGTTTCATTTCTGCTGTCTTTTTGTTTCTTGTTTTTAATCCACTTAAATTACAAAATGCTTACATTTTCACACTGTAATTTATCACTATGAGGACACTAAAGTTTAATATAAAATCTATGGTTAATTTTAGTCTTATTTTTTTCACTCTTAAAAATTACCATATTTTTGGAGGCGGGGCAAGATGGTGGAATAGGTAGAAGGGTTGCACAGACCCTCTTCAACAAAGAAAAGGGAAACCAATTAACACAGACACAGAAGATAATCTTGGACCCCTGAACCTTGAAGGAAAGGATGCAGATTTGGACTAAACCCCAACTAGCAGAAGAATTTGCGTGAAAATATCAAAAAAAAGGAGACCTACGGAGCTGC
>NW_006922163.1:514978-516062 GCF_000298275.1 Orycteropus afer afer
AATTTGCGCTCTCCACATTTGTTTGCCAACTGCTCCCTCCCCCAGGAAGTATCTTTGTAAAGTCAATATTCTGTTTTTTTTTTTTTTTTTTTAAAGCAATATGTAAAATAAAAATTGGCATAGTGGTGCTTATGAAAATACTTCCCAGAGGAGGAAGTGTTTGGTAAACAAATGTCTGCAGGTTATTTGCATGAATATATGGTATGTTACTTATTATTTTCCTTTTACATTTATAAATAAATACACAAGATTAAAAATTTGGAGGTAGCCATTGGACAGCAATTTTTAATTCAGTTGAAATTTGAATTTAAAGTTAGTAAATTAACTTTAATCATTTAATTATTATGCCCAGTGTAATAGAGCTTCATAGTTTAGTTCAAGCCCACTCACTGTCCCACAGAAGGACGATGGCACAATGTACTTCCATAAAGATTTATCGCATGGGCAATCCAAGGGGGGTTGTGGGTCATCGACTCAGTGTCAGTGAGGTTGGTTTGGAGTTTGTTTCTAGGACTCCAGGTGGCACAGTGGTTAAGCACCTGGTGGCTAACCAAAATGTCTTTGATTCAAACCCACAAACTTGATTCTGTGGGAGAAAGATATGGAAGACTGCTACAGCCATGGAAACTCTATGGACCAATTTTACTTTGTCCTGTAGGGTTGCTGAGTTGGAATTGAATCTATGACAGTGAGCTTAGGTTTTTCTTTCTTTCTTTCTTTCTTTTTTTTTTTGTTTAGATTGTTTCTGAGAATAACTAGCTATCATAAAATATTTTCAGAAGCCTTTTTTCTCTTGAAAGTTATGTTACCTATTTTATGAAGAATATTTGGTACACTTATTGATGAAAATCAAAGACTTCAGCCTTGAATATGGATTATACCTCAACATAACCAAACGAAACTCACTGCCATGGAGTTGATTCTGACTCATAATGACCCCCATTGGTTTTCTGAGGTGGTAAATCTTTATGGAAGTAGATTGCTCAGTCTTCCTTCTGAGGAGTGGCTGGTGGGTTTGAACTGCCAACCTTCTGGTTAGCAGTCAAATGCCTTAGGCACTATGCCACCAGTGCTCTTTATACCT
>NW_006922163.1:516397-533713 GCF_000298275.1 Orycteropus afer afer
TTGAACCGCCAGCCTTCTGGTTAGCAGTCAAGTGCCTTAGGCACTATGCTACCAGAGCTCCCTGTTAGGAACTGAAAATTTGAAAAGAGGCTTTGATTCTGTAGGAAGGTGCTGTGGACTTAGAATAGAGACAGATGACCACTACACTTAGAATATTTGATGTGGTGAAACTGTGGAATTGTTCACTAAAGATTAGTAAGTCAGCACAAGTAAATCTGCCGAGGTTTTAATTGAGATACATGATCACAACTGTAATGTGAGATCAGGCAGCATATTTGTGTATGCTTTCTGCAGTCATTATATCAAGCAGCCTAGATTCAGGTGTGGCATGGTAAAATAAAACCAAAAAACTAAACCCACTGCCATCCAGTTGATTCTGACTCATAGTGACCCCCATTGGGTTTCCAAGGCTGTAAATCTTTACTGAAGTAGATTGTTTCATCTTCCTCCTGCAGAGCAGCTGATGGGTTTGAAACACTGGCCTTCTGGTCAGCAATAAAATGCCTTACCTACTTGGTCACCAGGGGACGAAGGGGAGTAAAACTTGATTAAACCCAACTATTTTACCATGCTGTGCAGATTTCAGACACAGCATGGAAAAATAACTGGGTTTAATCAGGAGGGTTCCCCACACACACACATCTGAAGTAAGAACATGTGAAGGAGCAAATTGTATAGTAGTTTAAGCCACCCCCCTAAGATACATTAGAGTTGTGGATCATGTAGTCTGGGCTGGATAAAGAGAAATGAGAAAATGAGAGGGCCAATGGCTAGTGAAAAAGTAATATTGTCAATGGATTGAAGAACTACTGGAGTGGGGCTAATCATTAGAGTAAGTATGCTGGAAGGATAGAAATTGGTGTTCAGAGGTCTGAACCTGTTTAAGATATTATACTCTCGAAGTAAAAGGAAAACATAAGGAAGCTGCTGAAGGCCATTGGGTCATCATTAGCAGGATCTGTCACTGCAGCTGCCTGCACTTCTTACCTATATTTCTAATTTAAGCCAATAAATGTGCAATTCACATGTCATATGACCCTGTGTGATGAAAAATTGAAAATTGTCCAGCATTTGTATCCTCCAAAAATGATGATAAAAGTAAAATCTATACTCTCCTAAAAATGGCTCTTCATTGAGATTTTCTGCAGTTAAAGTGATTAAAAAAAACCTGGTCCAAACTCAATGTTCTAAATAATTCTCACTGAAGTCATAAAGGTTTGGGGAATTAATATGCAATGTTGCAAAGCTGTGTTTACATAAAGCACTTACTGTCCAGTCAATTCCAAATGGGACCCCACAAAACTTGATACACACACACACCAGAAGTCAGTATTATAAAATAATTTAGAAAATAAAGCTTCTACAATTTTAAGACAATGGTTTAGCCAATATCTTATCAGTGTAAAATGATTTTGGGATTGATTTGATTTCTTCTGCTTAATTTTATCTTAGTTACCATCATAATTTATCTTTTGGCTTTACGTATAATTTTTATGCATTTATTAACTCCAATTGTGGCATAATTTAGGGAAATCTTTACTGTAACTCAATTTTGCTCTAAAATGCATTTTTAATAATTACTAGTAATATTTCTCAGTGAAATATTAAATGCTTGATGAAATACTAAGGAGTTACTGTTGCTTTTGTTAGGTGCCATTGAGTCGGTTCCAACTGACAATGAACGTATGTACAAAAAAATGAAACACTACCTGACCCTGTACCACCCTTACAATCCTCGTTGTGCTTGAGCCACTGTGTTGATCCCATCTTGCTGAGGGTCTTCCCCTTTTTGGTGACCCTCTCCTTTGCCAAGCATGATATCCTTCTCCAGGGAATGGTCCCTTCTGACAACATGGCCAAAGTAGGTGAGATGAAGACTGGTTGTTCTCACTTCTAAGGAACATTCGGCTGTACTTCCTCCAGGACAGATTTACTTGTTCTTCTGGAAGCCCATGGTATTTTCAATATTCTTTGCCAACACAAATTCAAAGACATCAACTTTTCTTGGGCCTCCTTTATTCATTGTCAAGCTTTCACATACATATGAGGTGATGGAAAATACCATGGATTGAGTCAGGTGCACCGTAGTATTCAAAGTGACATCTTTGTTCCTTAACACTTTAACGAGGTCTTTGACAGCAGATTTCCCCAGAACAATATGATGCTTGATTTCTTGACTGCTGCTTCTGTGGGTGTTGATTATGGGTCCAACTAAAGTGAAATCCCTCACAATCTCAATCTATTCTCCATTTACTGTGATGATGCTTATTGGTCCAGTTGTGATGATTTTTGTTTTCTTTATGTTAAGGTGTATTCCATATGGAAGACTGCAGTTTTTGATCTTCACCAGCAAGTGCTTCAAATCATCTTCACTTTCAGCAAGGAAGTTTGTGTCATTTGCTTACCTCAGGTTGTTAATGATTCTTCCTCTAATCCTGATGCTATGTTCTCATATAGTCCATATCCTCAGATTATTTGCTCAGCACACCTATTGAATAAATATGGGAAAGGATACAACTGTAATTCACACTCTACCTGATTTTAAACGTTGCAGTATCTCCTTGCTCTGTTTCTAACGATAGCTTTGTGGTCTATGTATAGGTTCCTCATGAGAACAATTAAGTGTTCTAGAATTTCCATTCTTTACAATGTTATCCATAATTCATTATGATCTACAAACAAAACACAGGTAAACATCATTTTGGTATTCTTTGCTTTCAGCCAAGATCCATCCGATGTCAGCAATGATATCCCTCATTCTACATCCTCTTCTGAATCCAGCTTGAATTTCTGGAAGTTCCCTGTCACTATACTGATGGAATCATTTTATTATCTTCAGCAAAATTTTACTTGAGTGTGGTATTAATGACATTGTTAGATAATTTCCACGTTCTGTTGGATCACCTTTATTTGGAATGGGCACAAATATGGATCTCTTCCAGTCAACTGCCCAGTGTGATAGTTGGAGTTGTGTGTCAATTTGGCTTGACCACAATTCTGAGTGGCTTAAGCAGTTGTGATGTGGATTATTCCCATGCTAAGATCAGATGTATATGTTTTGAGCAGCCAATCCATTGAAAGGGAGTTTCCCTAGGGGTGTGGCCTGCTCTGATACATTTATAGACATCCTTGGAAAAAGAAACATTCTTCTACAGATAGGGATCCTGCAACTGTCTGTGAACAAACAATCCACCATTCAGCCTGGGAGGTCTAGGTTTGTCATTTGTTGGAGTCAATAGCCAGTATACTGCCTGCCAACCTTGAGCTTATCAGCCCCTGCAGCTGTGTGAGTTGGGAAAAGCTTCCAGCTTGACGTTTGATCCAATAACTTGGGATTTGCCAGCTTCTATAAGTGTATAAGCTATTTTCCTAAGATAAATTTCCCTTTCTCTCTATATATAAGCTTTACTGGTTTTGCTTCTCTAGAGAACCCAGCCTAACATAGCCAGGTAGCTGTCTCCAAGTTTCCTGGCATAAATGAATAATAACCTCTTGTGCTGAATCCATTTATTGAAACTTCTCTATGGGTATTCCTTCAATTCCTGGAGCCTTGTTTTTTGTCAGTGCCTTCAGTGCAGCTTGGACTTCCTCCATTGGTTCTTGATCATATGCAAACTCCAGAAATGGTTGAACATTGACCAAATCCTTTTGGTACAGTGACTGCATATTCCTTTATCTTCTTTTGACATTGTCTTCATCATTCAATATTTTGCCCATAGAATCCTTCAGTATTGCAATTCAAGGGTTGGATTTTTTTCTTCAGTTCTTTCAGCTTAAGAAATCCTGAGTATGTTCTTACAATTTGGTTTAGACATATATAGACTTATATATGTATTTTAGGAGCTCTGGTAGTGTAGTGCCTAAGGCACTTGACAGCTAACCAGAAGGCTGGTGATTCAAACCCACCAGGCACTTCTCAGAAGGAAGGTTGGGCAATCTACTTCCATAGTGATACTGTCTCAGAAACCTAAAGATGGGTCGCTATGAGTCAGGTCAGGTCTGACTCGACAGCACATAACAGCAACAACATATATGTATTTTACACAGACATACAGGTAACAGAAGTGATAATACCATATTATTTTCATTATATTCTGGTAATGAGTGTTGGAAGGAGTTACTAGTGTGCAATGAAAATATGTTGTTATCACTTATTTTACCTGTATGTGTGTGTAAAATACAAATATGTCTCTATATGTATGTAAAGAATCCTGGTGGTGTGGTGAGTAAAGTATTTAGCTATTAACCAGAATGTTGGTGGTTCAAACCCACCAGAAGCTCTGCCAGAGGAAGATGAGGTAATCTACTTCCACAAAGATTTACAGTCTTGGAAATGCAACGGGGGTTGCTATGAGTCAGAATCGACCTGATAGCAATGAGTTTGTTTTGGTTTTTTTATATATACGTATATGGGCTTATAAGTAATTTGTTTTCAGAGAATATTGGCAAATTCATTGAACTTAGTTACTTTTTAAAAAAGAATTCTGTAATACTTTTCCTCTCTGATGCTAAACAAAATAGTTTAGTTTTAATTCTGAATTTTTTTAAAAAATAAAAACTAACTATAAATGCTCACTCATTGTAATTTCCTAAAAGTCACATATTTCGATCAAAATATTTAAAAATATTTAGGAATCATAATAAATTCTTGATTCAAGTTTACTACTGTGATTTAAAGCATATCTTTATATAATAACATATCTGATGGTTTTATATTGTTGCTTTTCTAGCAATCATATGATTGGGAATAGTTTATCAAGTATGCAAATATTACCATCACTACCTAATATTTTGTCAATGTCTTTGACCTCAGTGAATTGCAAGAGAGTTTCTAGGGTGTGTGTGTTTGAGTGCATACACTCATAAATGTAGGTACATGCACACATATAGACAAGCAGATTGTCTTTTTCTATGAAATTATCAAAGATATAGAATATTTTCTCACATGAGAACTTGAACTCTATGTAGAAAATCTGGGTAAATGTAGTAGAAAAATTTTGTAATGAAAGCCTAGAATCTGGAATTTGCCTTCTATGAAGGTTTTGGTGTATTTTTGACCCTATCTGATTGTTTAATCTATTATTGCTACAGCGTATTCTTCTGTATGATTTAAGTATTTAGAGGTTATACCTTTGAATCAGAATTTTAGAAATGGAAGGAAAGGATTCCTAGAATACCTCCATATTCTGGATGAAGAAACTATAATCTCAATAGGTCAAGACTTGCTCAATGGCCAAGTACATCTAGCAAAGGGCATATTCTGAACTCAAACTCAAGTCCACTGACTTCAAATATTGTTCCTTCTCATACCATGGATGGAGCAGGCGTTGAAGTATTGGAAATCTGTAGAGAAGGAGCCTAGCTAGAGGGAGTTCATCTGGGAGAGAAAAGCAAGGGCATTATGGCATGCTATTAGGAAAAGAGCAAAATAATATGCAGTGATACTTGAAGTTTCAGAAAAAAGAGTGAATGAAATATAGGTAACTTGAAAAGAACAACATATAAGGCTGCTAACACATCAATCTATAGTGTTTATGTTGAGCAAGTCAGTGACATTTAGAGAGAAGTGAGGGTTCCAACTGTTTTCAGTAGGTGGTGAGTTTGACATTTCTGTAGAATGTCTCTCTGGACTAATGAAACTTGTCTGTTCCTGCTGGTCCCATTTTCATTTTATTCTTTCTGTGCATTTAAAGTAACAATTTAGTAAATCACAGTATATAGGCAAATTCTGGAGTCAAGTGTTTACACATACTAAAATTTTTTAAGCCCGAACTTTTTGCCTAACAGATGCGAGAACTGTGCATAATTTCACTGGAATTCTGTACTATATTTTTTTGGAAAAAATTTCATTCAGTGACATTTAAATATTTGCTTTATGTCTAATAAAACAAATCATATTTTTAAATAAGCCCACGATTATTATCAAAACAGAGTCATGTGGCTTGGCAACTTGCAAATAACATGAACATCTGTTGCTAGGAAAATAAATTAAGCAAAAATAAATTGAACCAAAGTGAATGTTGCTATAATTTGGTAATTAATTGATGTTTTAAGTGTTAAATTTATATGACCTAACATCTGTTGGACTTTTGTAATCATGCTCTATTTATAGTATGTCATGTTGCCCACAGATCTGCTTCAGTATTCTTGAAATTTCTCAAGTCCCAAAGCATAGACCTTACCTAACACTTCTTTCTTAAAAATTGCCTACCCACTACCCACTGCTATCAAGTTGATTCCAGCTCACAGCAACCCCCCTTGGGTTTCCCAGGCTATAAATCTTTACAGAAGTAGATTGTCTCATCCTCTTCTCACAGAGCAGCTAGTGGGTTTGAACCGCCAACCTTTTGGTTAGCAGCTCAGTGCCTTATCCACTATGCCACCAGAGCTCCCTAAAAAAGTACCTACTCTCCTATATTTATTTCTGCAATCCAATTAGATCCCTCTCTTTCTCATTTCCTACTCTGCATTTTAGCTTTCCTTGACTCCTGTAACCTTGGAGGAAGTAACCATTTTTTTTCATATATGACTAGGCATTATTGCAGTGTCCCTCTTAGAATCTTTCCAAATTATCTTCTATTTCTAAAGTGTAATTGAAATGATTCTTGGTATTGTCCGTGTTTGGGGATGAGCGGGCTCTGTAACTATTTCTGTTTATTTTCTTTCAAGTCTAGGTGCTGATAGTGCTTTCTCTTTCTTTCCACTTATAATTATCAAAAGTTTCTTTAGGATGGTCAAACATCTCAAACTTTTTGGAAAGCTTATGAATATTCTTGATCACTGCAGGAGAGATGAAGATTTGAAGGTAACTGTGATGGGAATTTCTTCTGCTAAAAAGTGACAAGGATACTTTCACCTTATTAGGTCATGGTAAGAAGAAGTCCTTAGATAACTCTTCAGAACAGGCAATATCTCCTTCATACTGATGCTGGTGTAGTCAATACTGTATAATTGAAGCTGTATAATCTCAAAGGTATGTAATCTTCTGGAAGATTCTTGAAGCTATATAATCTCACTAATGTTTTTATTCCCTAATAAGAGTGGTCCATGAACATTTAGGAAGTCCTCCTTTCTCTGTATTGTTGATCTTCCTGCCCTTTCAGCCAGAACTAATGTTGTGGTGTTGGATAATATTGCTCTTTTTATCTAGCTCTTAAAACTATGTTTATTGATAAATTTAATGCTATGCTTCTATGGGGCTTTAGTGTTTCCACTTGATCCTCCTTCTGTTTTTCCTTCTTGACAAGTTCTATTCTTACAAATTAAAAGTTTGTGTTGTTATGTGGCTATTAATGAATGGGCTTTCTTTTCCTTTTTATTCCCTCTCTGGCAATCTTAATTCTCTCTGAGGTAAAATAAACTTGTGGTTGAACAGGGAAAGTCACACATAAGCAGTTGTAAAGAAGAAAAGCACATTCAACTATTTTTAAAAATATATACCTAAGTTGCATTTTACTCTTCCTTGTTAAAGATAAAAATAACAGACATCTTACTTTGATTTTAGAGTTTTCATACCCATGAAAGCAGATATTAACCATCAAAATTCCAGAAAAATTTGTCAGTGGCTTTGTTTTCCACACAAAGTTGCTAATCTTTCCTTTCCTTGTTCAAAGCCAGTCTTACGTAGTTTAAATTTAAGAAGATAACATGACTGTAGTTATGTGGCAGGGCAGAGACCAACTTGAGCCTGGATATCAGTGATGTTGATGTCAGTGAAAGAGGGGGTTCAGGGACGAATCAGTTATGTTAACATTAGCCAGTGGTTGATCTTTTATTCCTGTCTCTCCTCTTTATCAGGCTCTGTGTAACCAGGCCAGAAACTCTGGTCATTTATTTGTTAAAGCTATTAATCAAAAGGTCAGCAGTTCAAACCTACCAGCCTATGTGTGGGAGAAAAGTCTGGCAAACTGCTTTTGTAAAATTTATAGCTTTGGAAATCCTATGGGGCAATTCTACTCTGTTCTAAAGAGACACTATGAGTTGGAATGGCCACATGGGAGTGGGTAGGTAAGCAGCTTACTTTCATGCATTTACCTTATTTATTTATTTATCAATCAGAGTGGTCTACTGTATGCATATAGAATAACTGTTTAGAATAGTTCTTATGTTTCAATTTCCTTGAATTTCAATTATTTTTATCATTCTACTAAGTACTTCATCTTGGCATCCACTGAGAGCTCCAAATGAAAAACTTTAAAAAAAAACAATGACAATGACAAAAAAATTATGTGCTTTAATTTCTTAACCAATGAAGGCATCAACCTACTTCTCTCATTTCCTACATTCCAAATATCTTGAAAGAGAATTTTATTTATTGACTCAGTGTGGTGGTTATGTTTTTGTGTCAACTTGTCTGGGCCTGGTTGAGTGGCTGGGCAGCTGGTGGGAGTTATTCCCCATGATGAGACCGGTAATCAACTCCATGGTGGGATCTACCACAAGCAGCTGAATTGCTGCTTTGGGTATGTGGTTTGCTTCCCATATAGAAGAAGCAGTTTGGGGAATGGTCTCTAGCTTATGGCATGCTTGGACCCTGCATATTGCCATGTCATTGTTCAGCAGCCTGCCATACTCTGCCGATCTTGGGACTTAAAAGAGACTGTGCCTTTTTATTTGTCAACCTTGGGCTTGGCAGCCTTAGCAGCCAGCAGTGTCTGAGTGGAGAAAGCCTCTAGCTTCAGTAGGTCAAGAGCTGGAGGCAGAGCTGAAGCCCAAAGCTAAGGGGCTATTTTACACAGCCCCTAGATCCTGGCACTTTGAACTTGAACTTAGCCTTCTGAACTGTAAGAGAATAAACTCCTGTTTATTCAAGCCATCCCACTTGTGGCATATTCCTGTCAGAGTGGCACCAGGTGACCAGATAACTCAGTTTTGAGTTTTCTCATATTCTTCTGCATGTCCTTAGCACACTACCTTTTTATTTCCTGCCACAGATATTTCAAACCATCTCCAATTTGATAATATACATACCTTTTTTCTGAATGTTTCTACACTAATTCTTAAAAGAAAGCATCTACATCCACATCTACTCATATTGGAATTGTCTTAAGCTGGGTTCTCTAGAGAAGTAAACCAGTGAAGATAAATATATATAAAAAATATATATCAAAACAAATCCATAAGAGCCAAAATAAGACCTTGATTATATCCCACCTGGATTTAGAGACCATCATCTCAAGAACATATTTGACTTTTTGAACACTAATGACTGAAAATCAAATGAATGGTAGGATGATATCAAGAACATACTCCATGAAGAAAGCAAAAGGTCACTAAAAAGACAGAAAAGGGAGAAAGACCAAAATGGATATCAGAAGAGACTCTGAAACTTGCCCTTGAGCAGAGTGTAGCTTAAGCAAATGGAAGAAATGACAAGACAAAGAGCTGAATAGAAGATTTCAAAGAGCAGCTCGAGAAAACAAAGTCAATTATTATAATGAAACGTGCAAAGACCTGGAGTTAGAAAACCAAAAGGGAAGAACACGCTCAGCATTTCTCAACCTGAAATAACTGAGGAAAAAAATTAAGCCCTGAGTTGCATTATTGAAAAACTCCATAAGCAAAATAGTGAATGATGCAGGAAACATCAAAGGAAGGTGAAAGGAATACACAGAGTGACTGTACCAAAAAGAATTAGTCGATACTGACCCATTTCAGGAGGTGCCATATAATCAAGAAATAATGGTGTTGAAGGAAGAAGTTGAAGCTGCACTGAAGGAATTGGCAAAAAAATAAGCCTCCAGGAATTGACAGGATACCCTTGAGCTGTTTCAACAAATGGATGCTGCACTGGAGGTACTTACTCGTCAAAGCCAAGAAATTTGGAAGATAGCTACCTGGCCAATGACTGGAAGAGATCAATGTTTGTACCCATTCCAAAGAAAGGTTATCCCACAGAATGTGGAAATTATCCAACAATATCATTAAAATCACACACAAGTAAAATTCTGCTGACGATAATTCAAAAAGAGTTGCAATGATATATTGACAAGGAAATTCCAGATATGCAAGCTATATTCAGAAGAGAGTGTAGAAAGAGGGATATCATTGTAAATGTCAGATGGATCTTAGCTGAAACCAAAGAATACCAGAAAGATGTTTACTTATGTTTTATTGACTATGCAAAGGCATTCGACTGTGTGGCTCATAACCAATTATGGATAACATTAAGAAGAATGAGAATTCCAGAACACTTAATTGTGCTCAGAAGGAATTTGTACATAGACCAGGAGGCAGTTGTTCAAACAGAACAAAGGGATACTGCATGTTAAAAGTAAGAAGGGACTGCATCAAGGTTGTATTCTTTCACCATATTTATTCAATCTGTATGCTGAGCAAATGACCCAAGAAGCTGGACTATATGAAGAACATGGCATCAGAATTGGAGGAAGAAGATTCATTAACAATCTGCAATATCCAGATGACATAACCTTGCTTGCTGAGACTGAGGATGACTTGAAGCACTTACTGATGAAGATTAAAGACTATATTCTGCATTATGGATTATACCTGAACATAAAGAAAATGTAAATCCTCACAACTGGACCAATAAGTAGCATCATGATAAATGGAGAAAAAAATATTGTCAATGATTTTATATTACCTTGTTCCACCATCAATATGCATGGAAGCAGCAGTCAAGACATCAGATGATGCATTGCACTGGGCAAATCTGCTGCAAAAGACCTATTCAGAGTGCTGAAGGGCAAAGATATCTCTTTGAAGACTGGGGTGCTGCTAACCTAAGTCATGGTGTTTTCAATCACCTCATATACGCGTGAAAGCTGGATAATGAACAAGGAAGACCAGAGAAGAGTTGATGCTTTTGAGTTATGGTGTTGGTGAAAAATACCATGGACTGCCAGAAGAACAAGCAAATCTGTTCGGGAGGAAGTGCAGTCCAAATGCTCCTTGGAAGTGAGAATGGCAAGACTTTGTCTCACCTATTTTGGTAATTTTGTCAGAAGGGATCATTCCTTAGAGAAGGATATCATGCTTGGTAAAGTGGAGGGTCGACAAAAAGGGGGAAGGCCCTCAATGAAATAGATTGATACAGAGGCTGCAATGATGGGCTCAGGTATAGCAAGGATTGTGAAGCTGGCACAAGACTGGGCAGTGTTTCATTCTGTTGTACATAGAATCACTATGAGTCATAGCCAACTCAATGACACCTAACAACAACATATGTGTATATATATGTGTGTGTGTGTGTGTGTGTGTGTGTGTGTGTGTGAAAGGAATTGCTCACATAGTTTTAGGAGCTGGCAAAATGCAGGATCCAAATTGAGCCAGAGATCTTTCCCAAAAATTTTCCATATATATTTTGAGGTAGGCCACTGTCTGAAGGAAACTCCCTTTCAACTAACTGATTGATTGCTTATAGCAGATCTCATCATGGAAGTGATTACATTGTACCATATCTCATTATGCTGAATAACTACATCATAACTGCTAAGCCACTTAGACTCATGGACACACACTTAACTACCACAGGACTGTTCTCTTTAAAAGGGAGTCAGTTCATGTTCTTTTCAAGGTTAATTTATTCACAGTCTAATGGCTTAATTGTTAAAGCTGCTAACCAAAGTGTTATTGTTATGTGCCATCCAGTCCGACTGACCCATAGCGACCTCTCCTTGGGTTTCCAGGGCAATATCACTAAGGAAGTAGAATGCCCAACCTTCCTTCTGAGGAGCAGTTGGTGGGTTTGAACTGCCAGCCTTCTGGATACCAGTCAAATGCCTTAGGCACTATGCTACCAGAGCTCCTAACCAAAGTGTAGATGGTGCAAACCCACCAGCTGCTCTGTGGGAGAAAGATGAGGCAGTCTGCTTCCATAAAGATTTATAGCCTTGGCAAACCCTATGGGGGCAGTTCTACTCTGTCCTGTGGGGTCACTACGAATCATAATTGACTTGATGGCAATGGGTTTGTTTTGAGTCCTGTAGCCAACACCCTACCACCTGCTTCTCCATGTCAAGACATCCTGAATCAATTGATTCCTTTATTCCTTACATTTACACTCAGATTTCTCTATTGGCCCTTTGTCTTTTGTATATTAATAGGTGAATGTCTTTACAGAAGACTAATGTCGCTCAATCCAAGTTTTTGCTCTAGCTAGCTGGAATACTCTTTAAAAGGAAGGATGACAAGACTTTGTTTCTGGTACTTAAATCATGTTGTCAGGAAGTGTCTGTCCCTGGAGAAGAATATCATGCTTGGTAAAATGAAGGGTCAGTGAAAAGAGGAAGACCCTCAACAAGATGGTCTGACCCAGTTCCTGCAACAGTGGACTGAAGCATGGTAATGATTGTAAGGATGACACATGATCAGGTGTTAAGTTTTATTGTACGTAGGGTCCCTATGAGTCAGAACTATCTCAATGGCACCTAACAATAATTCCCTTAATACTCTCTGTTTTATAATCAACTTTTAAAAATTTCACTTACTCCTTCCACAAATACTTATTGAATTTCAACTGTGTGCCAAACACTATTTTCAATACTGTTAACACACGGTGAAAAAAATAACAATGCTGTGTCTTCAGTGAGCTGATATCCTTGTAGGAGGAGATAGATGATAATTAAATATGTGAAACATATGGCATGTGAGAGGACAATAAGCTCCATAGAGAAAAATAAAAATAGAGTAAGGTAAGTTTTGCTTGAGGGACATTTCAAATGAGGCAGTAAGGAAAGACTCCTTGAGGGACATATCCATTTAGCCTAGTTCTGTAGGCTGTATTAGAGCTTAAATTCTATAAGCACTTGGTTTTGTAGAAGGCTCTGGTCTACCGTGGGAGCCATAACTTGGTTTTGAGGTTTGATGTAAGTTTCAAATGCCATTTGAGTTCTTTCTAACCCTTGAACCAACATTGTGGCTATGCATAGACAAGTTCCAGGACAAACCTAGGGAGGAATAGTTTACACTCAGGAAGAGTGTGGTTGAAAGTAGATTATGTTCACACAAGGAACTAGAAACTTGCCTAAGTGTGTCTAATTTAATCTAATTTAAATTAAGATTGGAGTCTTGATACTGTCTTGTAGCAATCTTGTGGCTATGATTCAGGCTGAATGGTCATGAATCGTATTCAGACCATGAACTAACTAGGCAGTCAAGCCCCAGATCCAACCCTGTAACCCTTTTTAATCTTCAGTTATGTATGCACCTAGTCATGGTCCTTTTCCCACTTCTGTAGTCCCACCTGCTATAGTGATAAATAGATCTGTCACCAATCATGATTTCATGATGATTACCTTTGTTTTCAGTCATATATAAATAGCCCCATGGCTGTGCCTCAGTGCACACCATTCACCTTTCTGTACTGTGTACATGCTGATGGTTCCCTCATCCTGGATGATAGTCTTTGTTGTGCCTTTTTTCTGTCTAAAGCTCAATAAAAGTGTCTCTATTGAACCTATTTGAATCTGAGGTTTCCTTTTCCCTATTACAAGTCATTCTTCAACTCAGTGCAACCTACATCTCTACTAAAACCAGCTCTTACCAAAGTTACTAGCAAACTTCCCCTACTTAATCATTTTTACCTTATTTGCTCCTCCTGAAACACTTGCAATCCTAATCCATCAGACCTTGACACATTTCCATTTAATGAAACACCAACAGACCTAACCTATTTCCATCAAGTCCACTGTGACTCATAGCAACCCTATGGGGGCAAAGTAGAACTGCTCCATAGCGTTTATGGAAGCACTTTGCTACATCTTTCTCCAAAGGGTGACTGGTGGTTCAAACCTCTGACCTTTTGGTTACCAGCTGAGCTCTGTAACTACTGCACCAGCAGGGCTCTTTCTTCCTTTTAATTTAGTCTTTTCTCCGGCCTGTGTCTTGTGGACCTCTGGTGGTCTAGTGGTTAAAGCATTCAGCTTCTAAATAAAATGGTGATTTGAAACCACCAAGTGTTGAGCATGAGAAAGATGAGGCAAGTCTGCTTCATCATTTACAGCCTTGGTAAACCTATGGGGTAGGGTAACTAGGGTAGGGGTACTCTGTCTCAAAGGGTCACTTTGACTTGGAATAAACTTGATGGCAGTTGGTTTTTCACCTCTGTCTTCCTTGATATTTGCTTCTGTATGGTCAGTAACAGCAACCCCCTCAAAATGAGTTTCAGACTCATCTCGTTTAACTGCACTTATAAGAAACTGGAAGCCATTTTCCTCCCCCCCCCATCACATATTAACCACCTCCCCCCTGTCAGGTATTCCATCCCAACCAAACTGCCGTGGAGTCTGATCCAACTCATAGCAACTCCTCCTTGGGTTTCCGAGGCACTATCACTACGGAAGTAGATTGTCCTCTTTCCTCCGAGGAGTGGCTGGTGGGTTTGAACTGCCAGCCTTCTGGTTAGCAGGCAAATACTTTAGGTACTATGCCACCAGAGCTCCTTGTCAGGTATTAACCCATCCTTAAAGTGCTTCCTGGGAACCCCTCCTGAGCAGTCAGGTGCCACTGAGTCTGAAACCGGTCACTTAGGTTTCCAGTCTTGGTCACGTAGACCCTGTCCCCAATTCCTCAGACTCAGGTATAAATACTCCCCCAAAATGTGCGAGTTTAGTGGATATTTTGGATCCATCCCAGCTGGCCAATGGATGTTGGAGACCAAACTGCTAGCAAGTTTGTAAACCTACTTCTCCCTCATCTTTTGTCTTGCAAATCTCTTCTCTGCTAATCCTCTTTTACATTAAAGCTCTTATCATTAGCTACCAAAACAAAACCAAACTAACTGCCTTGGAGTCAATTCCACTCATTGTCCTTGGGTTTCTGAAGCAGGTATCTCTGTTGTTGTTGTTGTTGTTATGTGCAGTCGAGTCGACCCCGACTCATAGTGACCCCTCCTTGGGTTTCCGAGGCAGTATCACTACAGAAGTAGGATTGCCCAACCTTCCTTCCGAGGAGGGGCTGGTGGGTTTGAACCGCCAGCCATCTGGTTAGCAGGCAAGTGTCTTAGCCACTGAAAGTAGATTGCCCAATCTTCCTTCTGAGGACTGGCTGGTGGGTTTGAACCACCAGCATTCTGGTTAGCAGTCAAATGCCTTAGGCACTACATCACCTACATCTTTGGGTAAATTCTTTGGTTTCTCTCAACCTACTCATGGGAGAGCCCTAAACTCCCTGTGAAATTCCCACGACAGCTTCTCAGGTCTTCTTTTCTATGTTGTTTTCTTTGACATCTAAATGATGTTGTTGTTGCTAGGTGCTGTTAAGTTGGCACTGACTCGTAGAGACCCTATGTACAACAGAATGAAACACGGTCTGGTCCTGTGCCAGCCTCACAATCTTTGTATACCTGAGCTCATTGCTGCAGCAACTATGTCAGTCCATCTCATTGAGGACCTTCCCTTTGTTTGTTCACCCTCCACTCCACCAAGCGTGACATCCTTCTCCAGGAAATGGTGACTTCTTACAACATGACCAAAGTATGTGAGACTAAGTCTGGCCATTCTCGCTTCCAAGGAATATTCTGGCTGCACTTCTTCTAGGACAGATTTCTTATCTAAATTATTTGTTATTTAAATGATGTTGTTGTTGTTGTTATGTGCCGTCAAGTCGGACCCAACTCATAGGAACCCCTTCTTGGGTTTCCAAGGCAGTATCACTACGGAAGTAGATTGCCCCATCTTCCTTCCGAGGAGTGGCTGGTGGGTTTGAACTGCCAGCCTTCTGGTTAGCAGTCAAGTGCCTTAGCCACTATGCTACCAGAGCTCCCATTTAAATGATAGTCTTACCTAATTTTCTCTTTTCATCTCTTTTCTCCCCTTGTTCTCACTCTGTTTAGCAGTCAAGTGCCTTAGCCACTATGCTACCAGAGCTCCCATTTAAATGATAGTCTTACCTAATTTTCTCCTTTCATCTATGATAGGAGCTATGTTGGTGTAGGATTTTGTGCATTTGACTGCTAACCAAAAAGTTGGTCATTCAAACCCACTAACTGCTCCATGAAGAAAGATGAGACAGTCTGCTGCAGGAAAGTTTTACAGCCTTGGAAACCCATGGAGGTCACTAAGAGTCCGAATCAACTAGATGGCAGCAAGTTTGGTTTGGTTTGAGTGGTTAACATTTTTGAAGAGGAAAATTAATAACAGACATCTTATGTTGATTTTAAGGCTTTTCTTATCCCGGAAACTGGATATTAATCATAAAAAGCTGACCCAGACTGCAAAAGCCTGCCAGAAACTGCTCTACAGCAATGCAAATTTGTGTTATCCTGCTAGAAAAGGATACTCAATAAACTATTGCCTTGTGTTTTAATGAAAAAGATTCTAAGCTGTCCTACTTTAAATTTCAAAATGTCTCCTGGGCTTCAGATGAGTGAAAAAAAAAACAAAAACAAAACAAACCTACTGCTGGCAAGTTGGATCAGACTCATAGTGACATCTCCTTGGGTTTCCCAGGTGATATCCTTACAGAAGTGGATTGCCCAATCTTTGGAGGAATGGCTGGTGGGTTTGAAACGCCAGCCTTCTGGTTAGTAGTCAAATGCCTGAAGCGCTATGTCACCCTAGCTCCTTCAGGTGGGTGGAAGACCAAATTTTCAGGAGCCAGACCTGGGAACAGTTAATTTCAATAAAGCAGGGAAGGCTGGGTTCAATCAGTCACTTTAAGGTAAGCTAATATTTGATCTTCTATTCTTTTCCCTCCTCTTCTCTTTATAAGCCTCATTATAACTAGTTTATTTGAGCCATTTCCTTTTTTCTGGAATTTGAATGTTCTTCCTATGTATATATAGAATAACTACTTGAAATAAACCTTAGGTTTCAATTTCTTTGTGTTGTGATTATTTTTAACTACATTCACTTTCAATCCCTTAATGAGTGTGTCTTCATGGTGACTTCAAAATTTAAATAACGAACCCAAATGTGAGTAGCTTAAAAATGATGAATAAGAAGAAAACATACACAAAACTCACAAATTGCCACATTTTATTTTCTCCTGTGTCGGAGTAAAACAATTTGCTAACTGAGGTACTCAGTAACACAATATTTTAATTTTACATTTATGTTTTTTATATTTGTTAGTTTGAAAGAGCACATATTAACTCTGAATTTTTGTCAGCTTACTGCGATATTATTTGTATAACATAGTTTTTGAGTTCTTCTTGAGCTCAGCATGGAAGTTTGTTATTGACTTTAACTTGCTGTGAATGAGACAGACCTTTCTAAATTATTAAAGTGCAAACGATTTCTCCAAGGTACCATTTTAGGATGTCTTTTGTATTTGGGCTATATTTTGACCTTCTCTTTCTTTTTGCTGAATGTTAATATCTTGTTAAGTTCCAGGAGTTTTTTTTTTTTTTTTTTT
>NW_006922163.1:551871-553359 GCF_000298275.1 Orycteropus afer afer
AGAATAAACAATTCAGTCCTGGAAGAAGTGCAGCCAGAATGCTCCTTGGAAGTGAGAATGGCCAGACTTCATCTGACCTACTTTGGTCATGTTGTCAGAAGGGACCATTTCCTGGATATCATGTTTGGTAAAGTGGGAGGTCAAAGAGGAAGAAGACCCTCATTGAGATGAATTGACACAGTGGCTGCAATGATGGGCTCAGGTATAATAAGGATTGTGAGTATGGCACAAGACTGGGCAGTGTTTTGGTCTATCGTTCATTGGGTCACTATGAGTCGGAGCCAACTCGAAGGCACCTAACACAATATGAAAGGACTATCAAAGTGTATGCAACTAAACATGTTGAAAAATATTATAGAATGTGCCAGGCAATTAATAAATAATAATACTCTTATGATTTCTAGGTTTTACAATATTTATAATTGTAAGAATTTTAAACTTTGTAGTTTTTTGTGATATTTTCTTGTTCTGTATGTGCACTACCTGTAGTTGCTTGTAGTGTCCTATAAATATTAAGATCTAAGTAGTAACTTGTGGGTGGTGTAGTGCCTCAGACATTTGACTGCTAACCAAAGGCTCTCAGTTCAAACCCACCAGCCACTACTCAGAAGGAAGATTGGGTAATCTGCTTTCATAGAGACACCACCTTGGAAACCCAAAGAAGGGTCCCTATGAGTCAGAAATGACTTGATGGCAGTGATTTTAGGTTTTTCATTTTTTAAAAATAAAAATGACTGAATTGTTTGTAATTTCAAACTTTGTTATTTATTTTTTAAAATTTTTGCAGTGTTCCCTCCCCTCCCTTCCCACCCCTGATGACCAACAAAGAAAGTTCCTACCATATATAAATATTTACTTGACAGCAATGAGGTTTTCTTCTTTTTCTTTCTTTTTTTACAATAATGAATTAATACTATATTTGTCTTTCTGTGATTGACTTATTTCACTCAGCATAATGTCCTCCAAGTTCATCCATGTTATACGGTGTTTTGAAGATTCTATGTCATTCTTTAGCATTGCATAGTATGCCATTGCATGTATGTACCATAGTTTGGTACTATCCTTCTATTGATGGGCACCTAGGTTGTTTTTATCTTTTACTATTGTAAATAGTGCTGCGATTATCATGGACATGCATATATATGTTCTCATCATGGCTTTCACTTCTTTAGGATGTTGTTGTTGTTGTTATGTGCCGTCAAGTCGGCCCCAACTCATAGTGACCACTTCTTGAGTTTCCGAGGCAGTATCACAACGGAAGTAGATTGCCCAACCTTCCTTCCGAGGAGTGGCTGGTGGGTTTGAACCACCAGCCTTCTGGTTAGCAGTCAAGTACTTTAGGCACGATGCTACCAGAGCTCCCTAATAATAGATTGCTGGGTCAAATGGTATTTCTAATTCCAAATTTTTAAGGAATCCCTATACTGATTTTCACCGTGGTTGTAACATTTGACAGTCCCACCAGCAGTGTATGAAAGTCCCAACCTC
>NW_006922163.1:554074-555475 GCF_000298275.1 Orycteropus afer afer
TCTATTTCTGGGTTTTCAATTCTATTCCATTGTTCTATGTGTCTGTCATTATACCAATACCAGGAGACTTTGACAACTGTGGCTGTAGAGTAGGTTTTGATATCCAGCAATGTGAGACCTCTTACTTTGTTCTTCTTCTTCAATATTGTTTTGCTTATCCGAGATCTGTTTTCTTTCCATATAAAAATAGTGATTGATTTTTCCATATCTTTAAAGAATGTTGATGGGATCTGGATTGGGATTGCACTGAATGTGTAGTTTGCTTTGCATAGTTGTGGTGGTTATGTTTGTATTTCAACTTGGTTGGGCCTCGTTGAGTGGCTGGGCAGCTGGCGATTGTTATTTCTCATGATGAGACTGGCAATCAACTTTATGGTGGTATCTACCACAAGCAGCTGGGTAGCTGCCTTTGGGATGTAATCTGCTTCCTGTATATAAGGAGAAGCCTTGGGGATAGTCTCGAGCTTATTGCATGCTTGGACCCTGCACGTAGCCGAGTCATTGTTCAGCAGCCTGCCATGCTCTGCTGACCTGGGGACTTAAATAGACTTGAATTAATGGCCTGTCATGTGGTTTGGTAACCTTGGGACTGTGTCATTTTATTTGTCGACCTTGGGCTTCTTAGCC
The DNA here is from genome assembly GCF_000298275.1 of Orycteropus afer afer. Lineage (NCBI taxonomy): Eukaryota > Metazoa > Chordata > Mammalia > Tubulidentata > Orycteropodidae > Orycteropus > Orycteropus afer. Next base: position 554,702 of record NW_006922163.1, read on the forward strand.
TCAGCAGCCAGGACCTGCTTGAATGAAGAAAACCCTCTAGCTTCAGTGGGCCGGGAGCAAGGGGCAGAGCTGAAGCCCAAGGTTGAGGGACTTTCTCACAGGTTCTAGAGCCTGGCACTTTGAACTCAGACTTCTAGCCTTCCAAACTATAAGAGAATAAACTCCTGTCAGTTTAAGCTATCCCATTTGTGGTATATTTCTTGCCAGAGTGGCACTAGGTAACCACAACGATAGTATTGACATTTTCACAATGTTCAATCTTCCTATCCACGAGCATGATATGTTCTTCCATTTATGTAGATCTCTTGTGGTTTCTTGAAATATTGTTTTGTAGTTTTCTTTGTACAGGTCTTTTGTATCTCTAATGAGATTTGTTCCCAAGTATTTAATTAATTTATTTATTTTGGTAGCTATTGTAAATGGTATTGATTCCTTATTTCTCTTTCAGCAATCTCTTTGCCGGTGCAGAGGAATCCAACTGATTTTTGTTGATCTTTATCCCGCCATGATGCTAAACCTCTCTATTAGTTCCAGTAGTTTTTTTTTTTTTTACTGAGTCATTTGGATTTTCTAGGTATAGGATCATATCATCAGCAATCATCCAATCTGGATGCCTTTGATTTCCCTTTCTTGCCTTATTGTCCTGGCTAGGACTTCCAATACAATGTTGAGTAGAAGTGGTGATAAAGGGCATCCTTCTCTGGTTCTTGTTCACTAGGAGAATGCTTTCAGTTTCTCTCCATTGAGAATAATGATGCCTGTTGGTTTTGCATC
>NW_006922163.1:555844-559685 GCF_000298275.1 Orycteropus afer afer
TGATGTCTTTGCCTGGTTTTGATCTTGAGGTTATGCTTGCTACATAGAATGAATTAGGGAGGATTCCATCCTTTTCTATACTCTGGCATAGTTTGAGTAGTTTTGGTGTCAGTTCTTCTCTCAAACTTTATTCTTATAAAGAGATTCCTCCATGAACTTCCTACCCACAACTGTCAAGTCAATTCTGAGTGATAATAACCCTACAGGTGAGAGTAGAATTACTCTGGAGGATGTCTGAGGTTGTAAATCTTAACAGAAGGAGATTGCCACATCTTTCTCCTGTGGACAAGCTTGTGGGTTCGAATTACTAATATTTCTTTAACCAATGTACCACAAGAGCTCTTTATATAAGCTTCAGGTCTCACAAAAAACGAATCCATAAGAGCTAGCATGTAATGAGTGATTTTATGCGCCAAGAGTCAAGAATTTTATAGATAAAGCTCACATCAAACTGGTTTTACAAATGAGAAATCTATATTTTCAGGTCTTTATCTCAACAGGTCAAAATTGAATATATTTACTCCTCTCCCCAATTTCTCCTCCTTCTCCCTGTCACTCAACCTGTAGCTCATCTGTTTCACCTCCCTTAGTTTAACCTTTTCTTGACCTGTGGGACATATTACTCTCATCATATTCAGCCTCTCAGGTTTCTTGAGAAGCTGCTACCCTAGTTGTAGTACATGCCACCATCTGACAGGGACCTGTATCACTGTGTGAATCTGAAGAAACAGGTTTCACTCCACCAATCCTACCACCAGACTCCACTTGGGATATATGTGTCCCACATAATTAAATCTAAATACATATTACCCTAAATTTTTTTTTTCTCTTAATTTCTACACGTCTTCCATTACTGGAAATACATGGTATCAACAAAAAAATTCAAAGCAGAAAATAATTCTATCATCAAAAAGTGAACAGAATGTTTTTTTTTTTTTTAAAAATACACTTTATTGAAATATAATTTATGTCGGTGAAATACACAGAACTAAGTGACATGGGTCATTGCATTATTTTTTGTTGTTTGTTTGTTTTGTTTTTATAATGTTCCCTCCTCTCCCCTCCCACTCCTGGTAACCAACAAAAAAAAGTTTTCTTCCGTATATAAATCTTTCCTTGACTTTTTGCAGTAATAAACTAATACTATATTTGTCCTTCTGTGATTGCCTTATTTCACTCAGCCTAATGTCCTCCAAGTTTATCCACGTTATGCGGGGTTTTGCAGATTCTACATTATTCTTTAGTGTTGCATAATATTCCATTGTGTGTATGTACCATAGTTTGGTTTTCTATTCTTCTCTTGATGGGCACGTAGATTGTGTCCATGTTTTTGCTATTGTAAATAGTGCTGTGATGAACATGGGTGTGCATGTATCTGTTCTTTTCCTGGTTCTCATTCTTTAGGATATATACCTAGTAATGGGTTTGCTAGGTCAAATGGTTTTTCTAAGTCCAGCTTTTTAATGAATCGCCATATTGCTTTCCACAGTGGTTGTATCATTTGACAGTTTCACCAGCAGTGTATGAAAGTCACAATCTCTCCACATTCTCATCAGCATTTGTTATTTTCTGTGTTGTTGAATTTTGCTGTTAGTGCTGGGGCCAGATGGTATCTCATTGTTGTTTTGATTTGCATTTTTCTGATGGTTAATGATCATGAGTATTTCTTCATGTATTTGCTGGCCACCTGAATATCTTCTTTGATGAAGTGTCTATTCATGTCTTCTGACCATTTTTAATTGGATTATTAATCTTTTTGTTGTTGAGCTGTTGGAGTTTTCTATAAATTGTAGAGATAATTCCTTTGTTAGATATGCCATTGCCTAATATTTTTTCCCAATCTTTTTCTTTACTCTTTTGGCAGTGTAATTATTGACAAGTATGAATTTATTGCTGTCATTTTATTAGGTGATTTTTCATAGTGTTGCTGTTTTGTAGTTCCATATAAAATTTCTGTGCTGAGCTCGTTTTGTTTATGAATCATATTATCACTTCCTTCTTTGCTATTGTTTTAGTATTTGCTAAATATTTGTGCTGGTCCTCTTTTTAATTTTGATGTGAAGGTTAATCATGTTTCTTTGAGGTTACCCTGCAATTTATAATTTTCTTCCCAAGTTGAGAACAGTCTGTTCTATCTTTCAGTTGTCTTAACTTCACTACAATTTAGAAGTTCTGTAACTACACAATTTTCCCCCTCTTTTTGGTTTGTAGTTGTCTTCTTTTGTCCATTGATGTCTCTGGTTCCCTGTTTACAATCTCGTACGCTTATTTACTTTGGATACTTCCATAACTGGGTAGGATTCTGGGTTATGTCATCATGTGTGTTAATGGTCAGTTGTTGTTTGCTGTTGTTGGTTTTCTGTCCAAAGGATTCCCTTTAGCAAGTCTTGTAAGGTTGCTCTGGTTTTAACAAATTCCCTTAATTTCTCCTTATCTGAAAATCTCCTAATTTCACCATCATATTTGAGCGACAGTTTTGTTGGGTATATAGTTCTTGGTTGGAATTTTTTTTTTCCTTCAAGGTTTTATATATACCATCCCATTGCCTTCTCACCTGCATGGTTTCTGCCAAGAAATCCAAGCTTAGTCTTATGGGTAGCCCCTTGTAAGTAACTTTTCATTTTTCCTGTGCTGTTTTCAGAATTCTTTCTTTGTCTTTGGTTTTGGTGAGTTTGATGATGATAAGTCTTGATGATTTTCTTTTAGGGTCTATCCAATCTATCCTGTTAGAGGTTCATTGAACTTCTTGAATTGATATGTTCTCATCTTTCATCATATCAGGGAAATCATCTTCCAGCAAATCGTTGACAATTTTCTCTGTGGTTTTATTTGTCTCTTCCTGTTCTGGAATTCTGATTACACACACGTTATTTCTTTTCATGGTATCCCAGATGAACCTTAGGCTTTCTTCATTTTGTTTTGATCTTTTTTCTCTTTGATCCCTTTCCAAAGAAGTATTCAGGTATTTGTCTTCAATCTTACTATTTCTGGCTTCCATTGATTCAGTTCTACTCCTTTGCCCTTTTAGTGTGTTATCTATTTCTGAAAATTTAGTATTAATCTTCTGGATTTATATCTGTAGATTTTGTATCATTTGTAATTTTTCATTTATTTTATCATTTTGTTCTTGTATTTTGTTCCAAAATTATTCTAGTATTTTGTCTGCATTTTCCTTAAAATTGTCCGTGTTTTCTTTGATCTGTCATTCAATCCTTTGAAGATACCGAAGTATAATTCTTTGAATTCCCTATGAAGGAATTCCAATGCTGCTTCTTTCTCAGAGATGTGTTCTGGGTCTGTGTCCTGGTCCCTTGTTTCTCCTGCTTTATATTGCTTCTTTGTGTGGACTGTGATGCTCTGTTGTCTCTAAGAGTTATGATCTTTTTTTGTTTATATTTAATTGGTGATTGTATGTTGGAGTGACTTGCCTATGCTTTTCATTTTCTTTGTTTTGTTTGGATGTTATCTATGTAAGCAGGGTACTGTGTGCCTCTATTTGCTAGTTGGCATGACTTACACACTCACCATCTGTCTCCTTTCCCATTTTCAGCCTCCTGTATGTTCTTGCTGTCCTTGGCAAGCAGAGCCTATTCTTAGGTCCCTGGAATCTGAATGAGAATGTCATTACTTTCAATATCCAAAATGGATGCTGCTTGCACACCACTTGTAAATATTCAAAATGGCTGTGCTCTCAGTCACTTTAAATATCTAAAATGACCACATCTTGTAAATTTTCAAAATGGCTGCACCCTCAGTCACTTTAAATATCCAATATGGCTGTTGCTTGTGTTGTTGTTGTTGTTGTTGTTATGTGCCGTCGAGTCGGCCCTGACTCATAGCG
>NW_006922163.1:560871-562143 GCF_000298275.1 Orycteropus afer afer
TTTTTTTTTTTTTTTTCAAATGGCAAGACTAGGTAACACCTCAGATCAACTAAGTTAGACTCTTTAGAAGTAGGACCAAAGCACTAGTATTTTTCACAGGGGAATTTAATGTGTAATGAGGTTGAGAACCAATAGCTTAGTTGAAGAATTTGTGTATTTTATATGCGGTGCAATTAAAGAATGATTCCTTGAGAATGAAAAAGGAAAGCATGGCCTGTCTAGTTCTGAAATAATGACTAGAAAGTTAGCTGTAGTTCAGAGAAAAGTTTAATAAGATGATAATAACCTTGTAAGGTGGAGACACATGGAGCTAGAGGCAACACCATGTATGTCTCCCTAAGCCTTAAGGCTAGGGGTTTTTATAATAGATTTAAGGTTGTGGGATATGTGATTTCAAAAGACCTTATGCAGGCAAGTTATTCACAAAATCCTGACCCTCTTGTGAAAGTCAGGAAGCAGAACAAGGTTGTGATAAATTCCTAATGATGAATCTCAACTTCCTTCATGCAAGGTGCATTCATATTCTCTTTCTAAGATGGAGTCTGTGTGTTTCAACATGAATGCCATGGCTTCTTCTGTACAGGTGTATTCTGCTGTTTGCTCTTGGCTTGAGTCTTGGTTTAGTCTTAGATGGGCCATCTTAGTTCATCAGGTGGTGAAGAAGGACAGGGGTGCTCAAGTTCTAAAACTAGTTAACACTGACCATGGGTAGTGGGGTAGAAAATATCTAAAAAATGGCCTATTATCAGGAAATGCCATCTATGTAGTAAATTTACATTTGCATTAACTCTCTTGCAGTGTCTTTTCCTTGGTCTTCAGATCTGAGGCATGTGGTTGCCTTGTCCTGTGGGCTGTTCCTGTCTTGGTTTTATTATCATAGAAATGTGGTCACAGGGGCAGGATTCTTATGTGATTACGGCTACAAGCAGTAGAATAAAGCAGTGTTTAAACTGAACAAGATTAATATGGAGCCTTAGGTTATGAACTTAGAACTCATATTCATCTCCCAGGAGTTCTAATCTGTCTGTACTGTTACAGAAAGGAAGAGAAAGTACCAGGAGAAGGAAAAGCTTGCAGAGGTCAGAAACAAGGGATCTCCAAAAAACAACCTCTTCTTTGTAATAACTAGGGGAAAGAATAAGGGCAAATATGTGAATTCTGTCTCTGTAATGTATCAGTTGTGTGAGTTCAGAGAAGGATCTTGTTTGTATTATGATTGGGATGTTGTTGTTGTTGTTGTTATTTGCTGTCAAGTTGGCCCTGGCTCATAGC
>NW_006922163.1:562668-565394 GCF_000298275.1 Orycteropus afer afer
GAATGAATGGGTCATATAGGTTAATCTCATTGGTCCAAAATAGAAGGATAACATCAACTTATATATTTCTATTCTAATGTCCTAAATCATCTTTTTTTTCTCACTTGATTTATAACAAATTAATAATAATAATAGTCTACTATCTAACTTGTAAGATAACAACTACCCTCGTGGCACAGTGGTTAAGCTGTCACCTGCTAACTGAAGGTCAGCAGTTTGTGCTGACAAGCCGTTCTGTGTGAGAATGATGTGGAATTCTGCTTCTGTAAAGATTTACAGACTTGGAAAACCCATTTTGTCCTATACAGTCGCTATAGAGGTTGGAATTGTTAGATGGCACACAACTACAACAACACCATGAACCTGGCACTGTTCTAAGAGTTTATACTGTTGTGATACTTAAAACAATCCTATGAATTAATATCATTTTATCCATTTCACAGATAAGAAAGTTGAGAATAGAGAAGTTGTATAATTTGTTCAAATCATACAGCTATATTGATGGTGAGTTACAGTTTAAATAAGATAATAAGACTTCATAAAACATTCTTTTAATCACTTGTGCAGTCATTAATTCACTTGTGTAAGGAGAAGCTTTAAGGGTGGCTTGGAAGGTGGGCTGGGCTCGGAAGTGTTTTGGAGCAGCTTTAGGGGGTCTGGTGGCATAGTAACTAAGGCATTTGACTGCTAACTGGAAGGCTGGCTGTTCAAACCCACCAGCCACTCCTTAAAAAGAATATCTGTAGTGATGTTGTTATTGTCGTTAGGGGCCCTCGAGTCATCTCTGACTCATAACAACCGCACAGCAGAATGAAACCCTGCCTGGTCCTGTGCCAGCCACATAAACCTTACTATACCCGAGCCCATCATTTTAGGCACTGTGTCAATCAATGTCATTGAAGGTCTTCCCCTTCTTCATTGACCCTCCACTTTACCAAGCATGATATCCTTCTCCAGGGAATGGTTCCTTCTGACAATGTGACCAAAGTAGGTGAGATGAGTTCTGGCCATTCTTGCTTCCAAGGATCATTCTGGCTGTGCTTCTTCCAGGACAGATTCGCTAATCATTTTAGCAGACCAGGGTACTCTTAACGTTCTTGTCCAACACCACAACTCAAAAGCATCAACTCTCATTCAGGCTTCTTTATTCAGCTCTCACATGCATAAGAGTTGATTGAAATTGCAATGTCTTGAGTTAGGCACACCTTAGTCTTCAAGGAGATATTTTTGCTCTTCATCACTTGAAAGAGGTCTTTGCAGCAGATTTCCCTAATGCAATATGTCATCTGAAGTCTTGACTGCTGCTTCCATGAGTGTTGATTGTAGAATCAGATAATATGAAGTCCTTGACAACTTCACTCTTTTCTCCATTTATCATGAAGCTGGTTATTGGACCAGTTGTGAGGATTTTTGTTTTCTTTATATTGAGGTGTGATCCATACTGCAGACTACAGTCTTCAAACCTCATCAGTAAGTGCTTCAAGTCTTCCTCACTTTCAGCAAGCAAAATTGTGTCATCTGCCAGTCGCAGGTTTTATAATGAGTCTTCCTCCAATCCTGATACCATGTTCTTCTTCATATAATCCAGCTTCTCAGGTTATTTGCTCAGCAAACAAATTGAATAAGTATGGTAAAAGGATACGACCTTGACACACTCTCTTCTTGATTTTGAACCATGCAGTATTGTCTTGTTCTGTTTGAACAATTGAACAACAGCCTCCTGGTCTATGTACAGTTTCCTTGTGAGTATAATCAAGTGTTCTGGAATTCCCATTATTTTCAGTGTTGTCTATAATTTATTATGATCCACACAATTGAATGCTTTTGCATAGTCAATAAAACATAAGTAAACATCATTTTTGGTATTCTTTGCTTTCATCTAAGGTTCATCTGACATTAGCAATGATATCCCTTATTCTATGTCCTCTTCTGACTCCAACTTGCATTTCTGGGAGCTCTCTGGCAATATACTGCAGCAACCATTTTTGAATTATATTCAGTAATATTTTACTTGAGTGTGATATTACTGATATTGTTTGATAATTTCCACATTCTATGGGATCACCTTTCTTTGGAGTACAAATATGAATGTCTTCCAGTCATTTGGCCAGATACCTGTCTTCCAAATCTCTTGGCATAGCTGAGTGAGTGCCTTCAGTGTGGCATCCATTTATTGAAACATCTCAAGGGTATTCATTCGATCAGTTACTGGAGCCTTGTTCTTTACCAATTCCTACAGCACAACTTCAACTTCTTCCATCAATATCATTGGTTTTTGACCTATGCCACCTCCTGAAGTGGATGAACATTGACCAGATCTTTTGGTACAGTGACTCTGTGTATCTCGTCCATCTTCTATTGATATTTCCTGCATCATTCCATATTTTGCCCACAGAATCTTTCAACATTGCAACTCGAAACTTAAATTTTTTTCCTCAGTTCTTTCAGCTTGGGAAATGCTAACCATTTTCTTCCGTTTTGGTTTTCTAACTCCAAGTCTTTGCACATTTCATTATAATAATTGGCTTTATCTTCTTGAGATGCTCTTTGAAATTTTCTGTTCAATTTTTTTATCTTGTCATTTCTTACATTTGCTTTAGCTAGTCTCTGCTCAAGGTCAATTTTCAGAGTCTCTTCTGACATCCATTTTGGTATTTTCTTCCTTTCTTGTCTTTTTAATGACCTCTTGCTTTCTTCATGGATGATGTTCTTGATGTCATCCCACA
>NW_006922163.1:566289-569316 GCF_000298275.1 Orycteropus afer afer
TTTTTTTTTTTTTTTTTAAGGGTGGCTAGGAAGGGAGCAGTGTGGAATAGCTAAGGGAGAAGAACTTGTCTGTCAGTTTTTCATCCTGTGGTGGCTTGTATGTTGCTATAAGGCTGGAGGCCATGCCCCTGGTATTGCAAATACTAGCAGGGTTACTCACAGTGCACAAGTTTCAGCTGAGCTTCTGGGCTAAGACAGACTCAGAAGAAGGAAGAGGCCATTCATTTCTCAAAGAAACAGCCAATGAAAACTTTATGAATAACAGTGAAACACTGTCTGATACATTACTGGAAAACTTTATGAATAGACCTGAAACATTATCCAATATAGTACTGGAAGATGAGCTCCTTAGGTTGGAAGACACTCAGAATATGACTGGAGAAGAGCTGTCACCTTAGAGTCGAACCGATCTTAATGATATAAATGCAGTAAAGCTTTCGGGACCTTCAACTGCTGATGTGTCATGACTCAAATGAAAAGAAACATCTGCAAACATCCATTAACATTTAGAACATAGAATGTATGAAGTATGGATCTAGGAAAATTGGAAGTTGTCAAAAAAGAAATGGAACACATAAAGATCAATATTGTAGGCATTTGTGAGCTGAAATGGACTGGTTTGGGCCATTTTGAATCAGACAACCATATGATCTACTATGCCATGAATGATAGTTTGAAGAGAAATGGCGTGGTATTCATCATCAGAAAGAATGTTTCAAGATCTATCCTGAAGTACAGTGCTATCAATGATAGGCTAATATGTATACACCTACAAGGAAGACCAGTTAATGCTAATATTATTCAAATTTAATCACCAACTAGCAAAGCCAAAGTTGAGGAAATTGAAGATTTTTACCAATTACTGCAGTCTGAAATTGACCAAACATGGAATAAGATGTGTTGACTATCACTGGTGATTGGAATGCAAAAGTTGGAAACAAAGAGGAATTACTGGTAGTTGGAAAATTTGACATTGGTGATAGAAATAACAATGGAGATTACACGATAGTATTTTGCAAGACTGCAAATTATTCATTGAAAACAGCTTTTTCAACAGCACAAACTGTAGCTATATAGGTGGACTTCACCAGATGGAGTACATGGGAATCAGATTGACTACATCTGTGACAAGAGGAGATGGAGTAACTCAGTATCTTCAGCCAAAACAAGGCCAGGAGCTGATTGTGGAACAGACCATCAACTGCTCATATGCACGTTCAAAGTGAAGTTGAAGAAAATTAAAAAGAAAGCCCATGAGAGCCAAAATATGACCTTGATTATATCTCTCCTGAATTTAGAGACTATTTAAAGGATAGATTTGATGCATTGAACACCAGTGTCCAAAAACCAGAGGAATTGTGGGATGACATCAAGAACATCAGACATGAAGAAAGCAACCATACTCACTGCTACAGATTTGATTTGACTCATAGTGACCCCTCCTTGGGTTTCTAAGGCAGTCTCTTACAGAAACAGATTGCCCAATCTTCCTTCTGAGGAGTGGCTGGTGGGATTGAACCACCAGCCTTCTGGTTAGCAGTCAAATGCCTTAGGCACTACCCCACCAGAACTCCTGAAGCAAGCAAGAGGTCATTAAAAAGAAAGGAAGAAAAGACCAAAATGGATATTAGAAGAGACTGAACCTTGCCCTTGAACAGAGAGTAGCTAAAGCAAATGGAAGAATTGACAGGATAAAGGACCTAAAGAGATTTCAAAGAGCAGGCATAGAATACAAGGTCAATTATTGTAATGAAATGTGCAAATATCTGGAATTAGAAAAACAAAAGGGAAGAACACACTTGGCATTTCTTAAGCTGAAAGAACTGAGGGAAAAAATTAAAAAATTTAAAAAAATAAAGCCTCAAGTTGCAATATTGAAAGATTCTATGGGCAATATATTGAATGATCCAGAAAACATCAAAATAAGATGGAAGGGTCACTATACGAAAAAAGAATTGGTCAATGTTCATCCATTCCAGGAGGTGGCATTTGATCAACAACCAATGGTATTGAAGGAAGAATTCGAAACTGTGCTGAAGGAATTGACAAAGAATAAGGCTCCAGGAATTTAAAGAATACCCATTCAAATGTTTTGAAAATGGATGCCACTCTGGAAGCACACACTGATTTGGAAGATAGCTACATGGCCAACTGACTGAAAGAGATCCATATTTGTATCCATTCCAAAGAAAGGTGATCCCACAAAATGTGGAAATTATCAAACAATATCATTAATATCTCATGCAAGTAAAACCTTGCTGAAGATAATTCAAAATTAGTTCCAGCAGTATATTGACAGAGAGGTTCTCGAAATGCAAGCTGGAGTCAGAAGAGGACGTGGAACGAGGGATATCATTGCTGATATCAGATGGATCTTAGCTGAAAGCAAAGAATACTAGAAAACATGTTTACTTATGTTTTATTGACTGTGCAAAAGCGTTCAGTTGTGTGGATCATAACAAATTATAGATAACATTGAGAAGAATGGGAATTCCAGAACATTTAATCGTACTCACGAGGAACCTGTACATAGACCAGGAAGCTGTCATATGAACAGAACAAGGGGATACTGCACATTTAAAATCAGGAAAGGAGCGTGTCAAGGCTGTATCCTTTCACCATACTTTCTCGATTTGTATGCTGAGCAAATAAACTGAGAAGCTGGATTACATTAAGAAGAACATGGTATCAGGATTGGAGGAAGACTCATTATCAACCTGCGATAGGCAGATGACACAACTTTGCTTGCTGAAAGTGAGGAAGACCTGAAGCACTTACTGATGAGGTTTGATGACTACAGTCTGCAGTATGGATTACACCTCAATATAAAGAAAACAAAAATCCTCACAACTGGTCCAATAACCAGCTTCACAATAAATAGAGAAAAGAGTGAAGTTGTCAAAGACTTCATATTATCTGATTCTACAATCAACACAGTGTTTCTTTGCTATTCATAAGGTTTTCCCTGGCCAATTCTTTCAGAAGTGGACGGCCTCTTCCTTCTTCCTAGTCTGTCTCAGTCTATAA
>NW_006922163.1:571831-575106 GCF_000298275.1 Orycteropus afer afer
GCGGTGTTTCATTCTGCTGTGCGTGAGGTTGCTATGAGTTAGAAATGACTCGACAGCACTTAACAACAACAACAAACAATCAACACTCATGGAAGCAGCAGTCAAGACTCCAGATGCCATATTGCATTAGGAAAATCTGCTGCAAAGACCTCTTTCAAGTGATGAAGAGCAAAGATATCTCCTTGAAGACTAAGGTTTGCCTAACCCAAGACATTGCAATTTCAATCATCTCTTATGCAAGTGAGAGCTGGACAATGAATAAAGAAGCCTGAAGGAGAGTTGATGCTTTTGAATTATGGTGTTGGACAAGAATGTTAAGAATACCCTGGTCTGCTAAAAGGACTAACGAATTTGTCCTGGACGAAGCACAGCCAGAATGCTCCTTGGAAACGAGAATGGCCAAACTTCATCTCACCTACTTTGGTTACATTGTCAGAAGGAACCATTCCCTGGAGAAGGCTATCATACTTGGTAAGGTGGAAGGTCAACAAAGAAGAAGGCCCTCAACAAGATGGATTGACACAGTGGCTGCAAAGATGGACTCAGAAATAGCAGGGATTGTGAGTCTGACTCAGGACCAGTCAACATTTTGTTCTATTTTACATAGGGTCTCTATGAGTTGGAGATGACTCAGCTGTACCTAACAGCAACAACAAAGGCACCCATTGCTATGAACTACTTAGTCTTTCAACCAGCTGTTAATCTCTTCTTTCAAAGTTCTAACACAATTCATCCTGTAAGCTTCTTGGAAACTAATCAGGAAAAAAAAAAAAAAAAAGTCAATAGATATAATCATCATATTTACTTTGCTTGGAAAAATAATTTTTACTTTGCAAAAAATTATGTTATTAATTTTTATTTTGCTTAGGCAAAAACATATGGACTCAAATCAATACAGCCATTTATTTTCTGCTGTTTGAAGCAATGATACATTTAGGCTCCTTTCCTTTTTCTTTTTATGTCATAGTTCACTAGAGAGTTAACAATCATATTTAATAGTTTTTGGGAACATTAGGTTTCATTTATTTAAAAAAAAAATGTTCATTTATTGTATTCACTAAATAAGTTCATGTAGTTGACTTTCTCCTGAAAAGTAGTAATGGGAAGGTACATGCCATGGATTATGCAACTTTATTTTCTTTCAAACTCTGTGGAAGATAAAAATTAGATCAAGATAAAATTTCTCTGAGTAATCACAGAACTCAAGAAAACACCACATGTATTTCTGACCTTTAATTCATAATAAGAAAAGTCTTTTCTAAGTCTGAAGTTACTTTCTTATGGATGGTGGAAAAAAAAATGATTGCCTTTTAAGTTATATTATTTCTCTACTACTATAATTATAATCATTTTTAATTCAGTTATGTCAACAAGATAGATTGAGACAGTGGCTGTAATGATGGGCTCAAGTATAGCAAGGATCGTGGGGCTGGTACACGACCCAGCATGTTTGTTCTGCTGTACATAGGGTCACTGTGAGTCGGAGACGACTTGACAGCACCTGACAACAAAACAAGTCTTTTGTCTCAGCTTTATTAGTTTTTGATTGTATGTGTACAGGGAAATAAAAGTATTATCTCACTGCGTTGGGGGCAGATCTGACTCAGCGACCCCTCGTTGGGTTTCCCAGGTGGTATCACTACCAAAGTAGATTGCCCAACCTTCCTCCCCAGGAATGGCTGCTGTGTTTGAACTGCCAGCCTTCTGGTTAGCCGTCAAATGCCTTAGGCACTATGCCAACAGAGCCGCCAAAAGTATTATAGAATTGCAAATACATTTTCATGTATCTGAGACGAATACAGTTGGAATTCCTGGGAATATGAAGGAATTGTTGCCCATTCCTAGGAATGTAAGTGTGATGCTTGTCCAAGATGGATAGTATGTGGTTTTGGTAATGAGTCACTGGTCCATTTAAGATTTGGAGAATTAACATGACCAGTCTTTCTTCTCCTAACACTAGATGTTTCTTTGTTAATATTGAAATAAGCATTTCTCTTGGAAACATAGGTCTGAATAGTACGCCTGTAATTGATATGAACATTGAAGATATTGAAAAGTGCCAATAAAATACACATTAATTTACTGAAAAAAAAATGCTGTTTTTTTAAAAACAAGTCTTTGAGGTAAAAATGCAATTGTAAAGCTCAGTTAATATTTACTGTGAACTGTCTTGTGTAGAGCATTATACCACATGTTGTATGCAACCAGCTACATTTTTTTTGAGATATTTAATTTGAAATGCTGAATCTAGAGTATATCTATTTATGGATTCTGTGTGCCTTGCCAAACAATACAGATATTTTCTTATTTTGTATAATTTTGATGTAAACCAACAAGAAAACTAAATCAGTGTCTATGAAGAAAGCATAGGAGATGTATTTAATATTACTGAAAGTAGGATTTAAAATGAATAATCCTTTCATGCTGCATAATATAGAGCTACATCTCTACAATGGCCCAAACTAGAAGAAATAAAATTAATTTACAAAAAAATTTGATGTTTTCTTAGAGAGAGAATAAGTAACTGCTAAGATTGAAGAAGAAAAACAACTTGGATCTCTTCAACTAGTTCAGTGTGTTGATTTCATTTACCCTATTAGCATTAACACTTAGAGTTAGTATGTTTGATATTTACAAAAATTAATACCTATATAATTATAAAAAATATGTATACCCAATCTTGTCCCATAAATACCATAACATTATAAGGCATAGTTTTAAGCTTTGACTTTTTCATATAAACCCTTTTTTTTATTCCCCAAAATACCCACCCATTAATAAATTTTGATGGTCATTTCTGTACTGCTACCTAGGTTCATATCACATTTACTCACTGTTCTGGTTACCTAGTGCCACTCTGACAAGAAATATATACCACAAATGGTATGGCCTTAACAAACAGGAGTTTATTCTTACAATTTGGAGGGCTTTAAGTCCAAGTTCAAAGTGCCAGGCTCTAGGGGCTGGGTGAAAGCCCCCTCAAATTTGGGGTCCAGCTCTGCCTCCTGATCCTGGCCCACTGGAGCTAGAGGAGTTTCTTCACTCAGACAGCTGCTGGCTGCTGAGGCTGAGAAGCCCCAAAGTTGACAAGTAAAAAGGCACAGTCCCGATGTTACCAAACCACGTGGCTGGCCATTACATTTAAGTCCATTGTAAGTCCCAAAGTCGGCACAGCATAGCAGAGCAATGACACGGCTGCATGCAGGGTCCAAGCATGCCATAGGCTAGAGACCATTCCTAAGTCTTCTCCTTATATACAGGAAGCAGACCACATC
>NW_006922163.1:575206-588219 GCF_000298275.1 Orycteropus afer afer
TTGACACACAAACATAACCACACTCATCTTGCACCTAAGGAAAATGTGACAGAGATTTCTGTGTTTGCACATTTTTCTCCTGGAATACAGGTAGACTATACCTCCCAGTCTCACTTTTTGTTCAATGAAATGTGGGCAAAGGTTGATGTTTGTCTCTTCAAGATCTGTTCTCTAATAATTCTGGATGCAATACTTGATTCTCCTAATCTATATTTACCAGCTGAATTCAAGATCTATTCTCTAACAATTCTGGATACAATACTTGATTCTCCTAATCTATATTTACCAGCTGAATGGAGATACTAGATGAGGTCAGAGCCATGAGGTATAAAGAGACAGTACCCTGAATGAACACACGAAGATCTTGACAATAGCAACATCCACTTTGGACCAAGGAATACACTCTTAATGTATGAAGATAATGATTTTTTCTTTTTCTTTTTTTTTTTTTTTACTATAGAAGCTAGCATTATTTATCCTATTTCAGGCAAACTGGTAATATAATTATAAATTATCACCTCAATATTTATCTATATAATCCAATATCATTGTAAACTCAAAGCCTCAAAACAAATTCTTAAATATTCCTACAAATCAGTTCTTCTTTGCAACATTTTTGTTGTCTGCTAATGGCATTATCATTTTAGAAGTTACTTACTTCTCACCAAAAAATACATGATTGTACCTCCCTACTTTGGAATTTTGGATGGATAGGAAACCAGAGCATTTCAAAAACTGACCATAGGAGAATTAACAATTTCATAGGCATTCTATACATTCACTTGTTATTTTTGCAGTTAATGATTTGGAAGTAAAATTAAATTCTTTATCATAAAGCATATTTTTACTTGTTGTTGTTGTTAGGTGCTGTCAAGTCATTTCTGACTCATAGCTACCCCATGTACAGCAGAACAAAACACTGCCCAGTCCTGTGCCAGCTCCATGGTCCTTGCTATACCTGAGATCATTGATGTAGCCACTGTGCCAATCCATCTAATTGAGGACTTTCCCCTCTTTTATTAACCCTCTGCTTTACCAAGCATGATATCCTTCTCCAGAGAATGATCCCTTCTTACAACATGACCAAAGTAAGTGAGACGAAGTCCGGCCATTCTCGCTTCCAAGGAGCTTTCCAGCTGCACTTCTTCCAGGACAGATTTGTTAGTTCTTTTAGCATTCCATTGTGCTTTCAGCATTCTTCACCAGCACCACAACTCAAAAGCACTGACTCTTCTGTCTTCCTTATTCATTCTTCATTATTAATTCCTTATTCATTCCCTAGCTCTCCCATGCATATGAGGTGACTGAAAATATTATGGCTTATAATATTTCCACTATGATATACTGTGGTGGTTAAGTTTGTGTGTCAACTTGGCTAGGCTTGGTTGAGTGGCTGGGCAGCTGGATGTAGCATTCCACATGATGAGATTGGTAATCAACTCCATGGCAGAATCTACTGTGAGCAGCTGGCTTTTGAGTATGTGGGCTGCTTCCTATATGTATGTAAGCAGCTTTGGGAATGGTATCTAGCTTATGGCATGCTTGAATCCTACATGTAGCCATGTCATTGTTCACCAGCTTGCCATGCTCTGCTGACCTTGGAACTTTCAATGGACTTGAGTTAATGGTCTGCCATGTGGTTTGGTAACGTCAGGACTGTGCCTTTATACTAGTCAACCTTGGGCTCATCAGTCTCAGCAGCTAGCAGGTGTCTGAGTGAAGAAATGTCTCTAGCTCCAGTGGGCTGGGAGCAGGGGGCAGAGCTGAACCCCAAAGCTGAGGGTCTTTCACCCAGCCCCTGGAGCCTGGCACTTTGAACTCAGAATTAAAGCCTCCAAAGTGTAAGGGAATAAACTCCTGTTTGTTCAAGCCTTCCAATTTGTGGCATGTTCTTGTCAGAGTGGTACTAGGTAACCAGAACATATACATATATTAGAAAGGCAGCTAACTAAGGGTAAGCTACTCTATGCTGTAGCGTAACGCAATTGTAAGTCTGAAATTATTGTATTAGTACATTGTCATCACAATGCATTAGACTGATTGGTTAATATCATCATGGAAATTATCTGGCTACCCATTTCCTGAATTCATGGCAATGATCACTCATATGGATATCATTGGGTAGTAAGAGATGCAGGGAAAGCCTCTAATTACATAGAACTACATGAGTCATGCCATCTCTGCAATTGTAGACAATACATGTAATTATTATTTTTTCTGTCCCAAAAATAATCAAAGGAATAGCTCCAGACATGCTTATTATAAAGGACTGGTAAGTTTCTTCCACTGTGGCAGGGCTGGCAGCTGGGCTACAGTTGTTAGAATACCAAATCCCAGACATGGCATGATTAAATCCAGTGTCTAATCATTTTGTTATAGAAAATCCACAAAGTAGTCTGATTACTGCATGCCCTGTCTTCATGGCAGTACACGTGTTGTACATTTGCTATGAAATGACTACTGTTAATTTGTACCCAAAATGTATTGTTGATAAAAAGATTTTTTCTTACAATTTTTAAAAATTGGTTTGCATATCACACTAGCATTTTTAGTAAAAGTCAGATGTTAATAAGACTTATCACCATTTTACTATTAGCTTTTTGATCTCTTATATAATGTGTTCTGGGTTTTTCTTGATGTTTACTATTAGACTTTTATACATAAAAAGTAGAACTTAGCTGTTTTAAATTACAAAGTTCAAAAAACATATAGGACAAATATTCATTAATTTATTCCCAATACAAATATTAGAGTTGTTTAATATGTACATATTAACAAGTTTACAAAAATAGAACCTGTGACTTTATGCTATAACAGAAGAAATATTTAGATTTATGAGTTATTTCAATATCTTTGCCAAGATATTTTAAGAAATATATATTAAATCAAACCATTTTATTTGTTTCTCCATACTACATTAATGGGCAATAGAGCACATTTATTAAACATTCTTGACAATATGTAATACATTAAACAAATCATTAAAGTTTGGCTGTGGATCTACTGGTGTTATTGTAGTGCTTATTATTATGAATAATAATATATTTGTTATAAATGTTCTCTTTTAGCCCTTTTCTACATAAGAAAAACCCTTCTAAAATTTAATTTCTGCTTGTCCTTTGAAAAAATTTTCCTTCTCTACTTTGTCTGTCACATCATGACTCATAGTGACCCTATAAGACAAAATATAACTACCCCATAGAATTTCCAAGGCTATCAGTCTTTACAGAGGCAGAAAGTCTTATCTTTCTCCCATGGAGTGGTTGGTGGATTCATACTGCCAATCTTCTGGTAAGGAGATCTGGTAGCATAGTGCCTAAGGCACTTGACTGCTAACTAGAAGGCTGGCAGTTCAAACCAACCAGCCACTCCTTGGAAGGAAGGTTGGGCAATCTACTTCCGTAGTGATACCGCCTCAGAAACTCAAGAAGGGGTCGCTGTGAGTTGATGCTGACTCAACACTACATAACAACAACAACAACAACATCTTCTGGTTAGCAGCCAAGTGCCTTAACCAGTGCACCACTAGACCTCCTATCATCATGTTAAGAGGCTTCCATATCATAGGGAGAGCCTCCACTTTTTAAAATCTTGGATCTATGTTTTCTAATGCCATTATTATGAAATTTAAGTATAAAAGCTAGACTATTTTGGTAAAATATTTTATTTTATTATTTTATGGATCTAAAGAATTAAACAAGTTTGAATTTCTTTCTCACTCTCTGACTTGTTTATTTTTCCTTCACCCAAGTTAGTTTGTGTCTATCCTTTAGTGTATGGTTTGCCCTCCTTTCCCAACCTACCCTTAGTAAACATCAAAGAATAGAAGAGTGTTTTTTTTTTTAATTTTTATTTTTTGTGAAACTCTTTTCTTGAGTTTTATAATAGTGGTCCCATACAATATTTGTTCGTTTATGACTGACTGACTTCATTCAGCATAATGGCCTCTAAGTTCATTTATATTATGATTCATCATTGTTCTTTAATATTACATAGTATTCTTTTGCACGTATGTACCATAATTTGTCGATCCATTCTTCCATTGATGGGCATTTAGATCATTTACATGTCTTTGCTATTGTGAATAGTGCTCTCAGGAACAATAGTTGTGCATATGTCTGGTAAAATATTGTAAATAGCTTGATTTTGGCTGTGATCCCCCAAAGAGTTGCTCTTGCAAACAATCATTTGTGTTCTACTTGTTACTAACGTCATATTTTCTTGCCAATCTGCAATGTTCTTTATTTCTTCATTAATTTAAATTTGTTCCCAATACTCTATCACAACTTTTTAGTCAGGTTTAAAGTTATAACTTCAATACCAACAAACTAGTGTATGTTAATGGAAATGTGGAGACACCTCATATCCCAGGGCTTGGTAATAATAACTAAAAGATTAAACACTTTACTGCTTGCTAGACAGTCTCTGGGTAGCTGAAATGGCTAATTGCTGGACTACTAACAAAAGGATCTCTGGTGGTGCAGGGCCTAAGGCATTTGACTGCTAACCAGAAAGTTGGCAGTTTAAACCCAAAGGCCACTCCATGGAAAAAGAGTGGGCAATCTACTTCTATACAGATTTGCCACCTCGGACATCCAACGGGAGTTGCTGTGAGATGGAATCGACTCAATAGCAGTGAGTTTATTTTTTTAAAACAAAAAATTGGCAGTCAAATCCAGAAGTGCCTTAGAAGTAAGGCCTGGAGGTCAAAGCATTGAAAGTTCTGTTTTGCACACATTGGGTTGCCATGAGTCAGTAGGGCTGGATTACCAATAAACAAGGTAAGCGCGGGTTGACTTATACTTACTTACTAATCTGTAGTGAACAATTTCCCTGGGTTTAACCACACACGGTGAAAACATGTGAAACTATTCATTGAGGATTAGGAAGTAAGGAGAAGAAAGTGCTGCTTCTTTGCTGATTGGGTAATCAGACACTGAGTCAGAATTGACTTGACAGCAACTAACTACAACAACAGGTATTTGCTATAGTGGTAAAGGTTTTACATGTTAGTGCTTTATATGTTTATAAGCTGATTAATCTTTTGAAATAATGTCTTTCAGGTTAATTATTTTAATCCCAAAGTGGTTTTAATAGCTATATTAAAGGATGAGAGAATAAATCCATTAGTCAATAAATGGAATAGACAGTATAATTCTGATAAGGTATTTTGACATTCTTTAAATAGTACTGTATTTAGCTGATTATCCACCTTTTCTTTATTGTCTGACTTGTTTATCAATTTTATTTGTATCTTACCTAAGTAATCCAAAGTGTGTAAACATTGAATTTAGAGGTCTTTATTTAAAACATAATTTTTCATTGCTAAAGTAAAGATCTGGTGGTGCATTGCCTAAGACATTTGACTGCAAGCCAGAAGGTTTGCTGTTCAAACCCACCAGCTTCTCTGTGGAAGGAAGATGGGACAAACTACTTCTGTAAAGATTTACCATCTCAGAAACTCAAAGCGGGTCACTGTGAATTGGAATCAACTTGAGGGCAGTGAGTTTATTTATTTATTTTTTTAAAGTGGAACTAAGAAGCAATTTAATTATTCAGTTTTGGGATATGCATGTTTTTATGTGTCTACGTGCATCTCTGCATAAAGAAAGACATAGTCTATGTAGAAATTCCTGACTTAATGAATTTATTTATATAGGGCAAAAAAAGTCCTTCTTAATATTAAATTGTTATTGTTATGGCAATAAAGTCAGTTATAGTATAAGCCATTTTGAATAGCTCCTGATTTCTACCAAATGTTATTTATTTATTTATATTTTACTTGATGAAAATATTTTAAATATTACAGGAAATTTTCCAACCAAAATCATTTGAATTCCCCAGCCTGTCAATTATACGTCAAAGTTCTTTCTAGGTATGTATAATGTAACAGATTTATTAGGGAGTTTGAAGTTTGTGGGGTACAAACTTGATAAGGATTTACTGTCTCTAATCAAAGTCCCAACTAAACAATGTCATATCTTCCAGCTGGGGGGCAGATTTCTTAATGATATCTTGGGCAGATTCCATAACTTTTTTCTACTTTAGGTTATAAAAAAGCCTACTAAAGTTTTCAACTCTAAACTCATTCCTCTCCTGGACACAGTACAGACTTACTTTGGGGCCAAAGGACTTGGAGTAGGGAGAAAATATATTCTGTTTTCTAATTTCTTGCAATCATTGTGAATAAAATGCAGAGCCTATTGTACACCTCTCTGTGATAGCTCTCCATATTCTAACTTAGGCAGCTAGTGCCGCTGAGTGCTCTGGAAAGAGACAAGGAAAAAGGACAGGATCTGCTATTTTTCTTGTCGGCAACTGCTAAACTATTATGGATCCTGGGTGCCACACATCTAAATGCTGGCTTTCCAGAGAAACACACAGGCAAGTTCTTTGTAGATCCTGTTCAGAACATCCTCACTGCAAAATTCCATAATTTATTACTATTTATATTTATTTAACACTTATATAGCTATTTATATTATGCCCTAATTTACATGCTATACAAGTATCAAAGCATTTGTTGTTGTTAGCTTTGAATCAGTGCCCTGTCATGGTATCTTTATGCATAAAAATATAGGATGTTGTCCAATCCTATGCCATCTTCATGATTATTGGTATGTTTGAGTCCATTGCTGCATTGAATCATCTAAAAATCCTATTAGATGGGATATTTTATTATTGAGATGTTGAAACTGAGGCACAAAGCAGTCGAACAACTTGTCAGGGCCACAGAACTAATAAGTGGTTGACTTATACTTGAATCTAGGTAGACTAGTTCTAGTATTTATGTTCTTAACTATGCTAGACTTCTCAGATGTGTTTGTTTCTAGCTTGAGGGATGTATTACTGGTTTAATAGAAAATGAATAACAATGATCTGGAGTCAAATGTGTTATAGAAAGATATAATTTATATAATATAAATTTACAGGTTTGGAAGTCACCAATGTACAGGTGATTTTTGAATTATGAAAGTGAATGAGATTTCTGAATGAAGATCAAACTGGGGAAAATGATAATGCTTAAGAAACTGAAGATGACATCAGTGGTCCAGGGTGATTGGAAAAGGACTAGAAGTGTGTACAACAACCAGACATGGACATCCCTGGATAAACTAATAATTGAGTGTCTATGCAAACCTCTAGGAGCTCTGGTAGCATAGTGGCTAAAGCACTTGACTGCTAACCAGAAGGCTGGCGGTTCAAACCCACCAGTCACTCCTCGGAAGGAAGGTTGGGCAATCCTACTTCCATAGTGATACTGCCTTGGAAACCCCAGGAGGGGTCGCTATGAGTCGGGGCTAAATCGACGGCACATAACAACAACAACAACATGCAAACCTCGCTCTCTAAATAGCTGTTCCTTACTTATTCAGAGAGGAGCATAACCACTTGCATGGAAAAATGTTAGCAACAGACACTTTATAAACTAACATGACCCTTGACAAAATTAAGGCCTTAGAGTTAACAAGACTTATCTCTGTACATGCTGTGTTCTCCTTCATATAGTCCAGCTTTTTGCATTATTTGCTCAGCATGTAGAAGAATAGGCATGGTGGAAGTAGGCAAGCCTGACCCACACCTTTCCTGAGTTTAAAACACACAGTATCCCCTTGTTCTTTTGGAATTACTGCTTCTTGGTCTATGTACAGGTTCTTTATGACCACAAGTATTTTCATTCTTTTCAATATTATCCATAATTTGTTATTATCCACACTGTCGAATGCTTTTGCATAGTCAATAAAATAAAAGTCAACATTTTTCTGGTATTCTTTGCTTTCCACCAAGATCCATCTGATATTAGCAATGGTATCGCTTATTCTTCCATGCCCTCTTCTGAACCCAGTTTGAGTTTCTGGAAATTCCTTGTCAGTATACCGCTGTAACTATTTTTGCATTACCTTCAGCATAATTTTACCTGTATTTGATATTAGTGATATTGTTTGATAATTTCCACATTTTGTTATATCACCTGCTTCAATAATTTTTTTTAGGAGGATAAGTCCCAGGCTTGGTCCCTATGAGATGGAGGTTAAAGATGTCCCAAATATCCAACTGCTGTACCATTCATTATCTCTAACATCAACTTCTCCTCCCAGTACTGTCCCTCCCACCTTAGAATTCCATATTTTGCTGCTATATCACCCAGAACTCACAAACTGCTAAGGAAATGGCTTATGTGGAGGCTGCAAATCCCAAATCCATGGGTCATCCATAGGTCTGGAAGATTCTCCTTACTCACAGGGTTGCAGGGACCGAACCTAAATCATGAGGTCAGATGACTGGCTGCTGTCTCAAGTTCAGGAGTGAGATGTTGATGAACAAAATGCAGGATCCAGACAAGAGAGTGAACTTCACATATATACCCTCAAGGAAACTAAGGGTGGTGACTCGAGTCACATACCCCAGCAAGGCAGGACTCAACCTACATCCCACACTACTCCTGCCTCATCATCACATCAGAAAAATCACCTCAAAATTGGGCCATAACCCCAGGCATAGATGCTAAAATATGCAATGCTTCACAAAATGGAGAACTATGGCTAGAAGGACCATATTGAGCAATTCACTGCCCTGCAGCACCTTTCTTTGGAATGGGCACAAATACCAAATCTCTTCCAGTCAGTTGGCCAGGTAGCTGTCCAGCAAATTTCCTGGCATAAACAGATAAGCACCTCTACCACTGCAACCATTTGTTGAAACATTGTAACGGATATTCTGTCCATTCCTGGAGCCTTGTTTTTTATCAGGTCCTTCAGTGCTACTTTGACTTCTTCCTTCAATACAATTGTTATTGTATTGCTACCTCCTTATATGGCTGAACCTAGACCAATTCTTTTTGGACAGTGTCTCTGTGTATTCCTTCCATCTTCTTTTGTTCCTTCCTGCATTGTTCAATATTTTGCCCATAATCTCCTTCAGTTTTGCAACTCAAGGCATGACTATATTCTTCAGTTCTTTCAGTGTAAGGAATGTTCTCTGCTTTTGATTATCTAAATCAGGTCTTTTCACATATCATTAAAATACCTTACTTTGTCTTCTAGAGCTTCCCTTTGAAATCTTCTGTTCAGCTCTTTTATTTCATCATGTCTTCCATTCACTTTAGGCACTCTCCATTTAAGAGCAAGTTTCAGAGTCTCTTCTGACACTCATATGGGTCTTTTCAAACTTCCCTTCCTGTCATTTTAATGTCCTTTTTCTTTTTTCATGTATGATGTCTTTCCACAACACATCTCATCTTCAGTCATTTGGTGTCCAATGCATCAAATCTATTCTTGAGGTGTTCTCTAAATTCAGGTAGGATATACTCAAGGTTGTATTTTGGCTCTTGTGGACTAGTTCTAAGTGTCTTCAGATTTAACTTAACATGCATATATGAGCAGTTGATTGTCTGTTCTATAGTTGGCCCTGGCCTTGTCCTGATGATATTGCTCTTCTCCTTGTCTCCTTCCAACACAGACATACTCAGTTTGATCCCTGAATATTCCACCTGGCATGGCTCAAGTGTATAACTGCCATTTACCTTGTTGACAAAAGATATATGAATAAGTCACTGCTCTTTGAAATTCTGTCATGCAGTCTCTGGCATCATTTCTTTTACCAAGGCCACTATTTTCCAATTACCAATGCTGCTTCTTGCTGCCAACTTTCACATTCTAATCGCCAGTTATTATCAATGCATCTTGATTTCATGTTTGGCCAGTTTCAGACTGCCAAAGTTGGTAAAACATCTCCAGTTTTTTCATCTTTTGCTTTAGTGGTTTGTGTGTCAATTTTAAAAAATAGTTGTATTAACTGGTCTTCCTTGTAGGTGTATGAATATTATCCTATCAATGACAGTGTTATACTTCGGGATAGATCTTGAAATGTTCTTTTTGATGATGAATGTGATGCCATTCCTCTTTTATTTGTCATTCCTGACATAAGTAGACTTTATGATTGAACAATTAAAAATGGCCAATACTAGTCCATTTCAGCTCACTAATGTCTAGGATATTGGTCTTTATGTGTTCCATTTAATTTTTGATAACTTCCAATTTTCCTTGATTCATAGTTCATACATTTCACTTTCTGATTATTAACGGATATTTGCAGCTGTTTCTTCTCATTTTGAGTCATGTCACATCATCAAATAAAGGTCCCAAATCTTTACTCCATTCACACCATTAAGATTGACTCTACTTTGTGGAGGCAGCTCTTCCCCAGTTGTATTTTGAGTGACTTCTGACCTGAGGGGCTTATCTTCAGGCACTATATCAGACAATGTTTTGTGGCTATCTGTAAAGTTTTCAATGGCCATTTTTTTCAGAAGTGGATCTGGCTATGTTCTGCTGCCATTCTGTCTCAGTTTGGAAACTCCACTGAAATGTGTTGTGGTCGTTATGTTTTTGTGTCCACTTGTGTGGACCTGACTGAGTGGCTGGGCAGCTGGTGGTAGCTATTCCCCATGATGAGACTGGCAATCAACTCCATGGTGGGATCTACCACAAGCAGCTGAGTAGCTACCTTTGGGATGTGGTCTGCTTCCTGCTTTCTTCTTCCTAAGAAGAAGCCTTGGGGATGGTCTCTAGCATATGGCATGCTTGGGCCCTGCATGTAGCTGTGTTGTTGTTCAGTAGTCTGCCATGCTTTGCTGACCTTCGGACTTACAATGGACTGGAAGTAATGGCCTGCTGTGTGGGTTGGTAACATCAGGACTGTGACTTTTTACTTGTCAACTTTGGGTTTGTCAGCCTCAGCAGCCAGCAGCTGAGTGAAGAAAAGCCTCTAGCTTCAGTGGGCCAGGAGCAGAAGGCAGAGCTGGACCCCAAGGCTGAGGGGCTTTCACTCAGCCCCTACAGCCTGGCACTTTGAACTTGGACTTAAAGCCTCCAAATTGTAAGAATAAACTTCTGTTTGTTACGGCCATCCCATTTGTGGTATATTCTTGTCAGAGCAGCACTAGGGAACCAGAGCACTTGTCCACCATGGGTAACCCTGCTAGTGATGGAAATAACAGTGGCACAGCATTACAGCAATGTGCAAGCCATACACTATGAGAAACTGATAGACCAGTGCTGTCAGGATTTGAGGAAGACTCATTAGTAACTTCTGATATGCAGAATACACAGCCTTTGTTGCTGAAAGTGGAGACTTGAAACATTGTCTGATAAAGAACAAGGACTACAGCCTTCACTATGGAGTCCCTAAAATAAAGAAAATAAAATCCTCACAGCTGGAGTAATGATAAATGGAGAAAAGATTGAAGTTATCAAGAATTTCATTTTTTTTTTTTTTTTATCTACAATCAATGTCTATGGAAGCAGCAGTCAAGAATTAAACAATGTATTGCATTGGACAAATCTGCCACAAAAGACTTCTTTAAAGTATTAAAGAGCAAAGATGTCACTTTGAAGACTAGAGTGTGCCTAACTGAAACCATCATATTTTCATTCACTTCATATGCATATGAAAGTTGGCCAATGAATGAGGAAGAGCACAGAAGAATTAATGCACTTGAATTGTGGTGCTGGCAAAGAATATTTAATGTACCCTAGACTGTTAAAGGAGTGAAAAATATGTCTTGGAGGAAGTTCAGCTGGCCTGCTCCTGATAAGTGAGAATGGCCATACTTCACTCCCATACTTTGGTCATGTTGTCAGAAGGGTTCAGTCCGTAGAGAAGGATATCATGCTTGGCAGAGTGTCTGCGAAAAAAGGGATTTTTTCAATGAGATGGATTGACATAGTAGTTGAGACAATGGGCTTAAGTGTGGCAATGATTGTGAGGATAGCACAGGACGTGGCCATGTTTTATCCGGTTGTACATAGGTTGCTATGAGTTAGAACACTGTTTATCAACATTATTGTTGAAGGGCAATCAAAGCAGTGTTTCCCTCAGACACAAACCATTTATTTAGTCCCCCCCCCCAACTACATATAATAATTTCCCTGAAAGGAGTGTTGAAAATTCATTCTTCTTCTTATGTCACATTCATTGATACTATAGTGAGCTTTATATATTGGTATCCTTAGAAAGTAACTTCTTGAAGCCTGGCCTGAGACTCTGAAGTCACTGAAGCAATTCAGATGGAAATCAACATCTGCAAAATGTTCAAATAGGTCCAATAGGTTAAGAATTGGGACATTAGATACTGTAATTACAAGGTCATTTTGGTTTTGCAAGAGGGAATTAGGGTCATTCATTTCCCAGCAGCACAGTCTTCCATTGTTAAGATTTGACAGTTCAGTATTTGATTCTTCTTGAATATTTCCTGGTGAATAATGTGAGACATAGATCTATTTTTTCTTATTTTAATAGATGGCTGTCCAGTTATCTAACACTATAAAATGGGACTTTTTTCCTACTGATGCTCAAACTTAGTTATATATTAAAGTGTTACATGTATTAGGATCCCTTTCTGGGTGATTTATTCTGTTCCAATGATCTATCTGATTATTAATACTCTATCTTATTTTAATTCTAGACACTTTATCATTTACAGTATTTTAATATATGGAGCTAATTTCTCTCATTGTCCATTTTGAAGCACTTTCCTGCTTTTCACATTTACTCATTTTTCCATATGATCTTTAGAAAAATAGGCCTAGTTCAAAATGTCTTTTTATATTTTTAAAGTGGCATCACATTGAATTATAAATTATTTGAAACTTCTTCCTTCATGAGTTTTTAAAAATTTCTAATCAAATACCTTAGGATCTCTGGTGGCATAGTGCATAAGGCATTTGACTGCTAACCAGAAGGCTGGTGGTTCAAACCCACTAGCCACTCCTTGGAAGCACGGTTTGGCAATATACATCCGGAGTGATATCACCTCGGAAACCCAAGAAGGGGTCGACTATGAGGCAGATCCGACTTGACATCAGTGCTTTTCATTCGTTCAAATCAAATACCTTACTAATTTTTATTAAATTTATTTCTAAGTACTATATCTTCTTTTTCTGCTCTTGTAAATGGGATTTTTATTACATTATATCTCTTTAATGGTCATTATTGGTGGCGATTATTGAATT
>NW_006922163.1:588319-596035 GCF_000298275.1 Orycteropus afer afer
ATATTACTGATTTTCCCTTATAAAAATAACCCTTCAGTATGGTTCAATCTATTTATTTACATGCTAAAAATATAATAAAATTGTTGAATTATTTTATTTCTTATAGAAAAACTTAAGTTCATTTTTTTCTTGTGTATTTAATCACATTATGTCAAATAGTGAACACATTATTTCCAAATTTAAACCTCTATTTTCTTTCTTGTTTAAAATTATATTCACTAATAGTAAATTACTGTGTTAAATATCACTGATGCTAGAGAACACCCTTATGGTGCTCCCACACTTTACTAGGAAGATCTTCTAATGTTTTAACATTTATATATATATATATATATATATATATATAATTTAAGCATTTTGAGCTGACATGGACATATTTTATCATGTTAAGAAAGTGTCCATCAATTCCTATTTTACTGAATATTTTTATATTGACAATGTATATTGCATTAATATATTGATTTTATTATATGACTGACACTAGTTTTTTAGGCTTTCCTATATGCTTAATTTTCTTGTTTTATTTGATACCAATTAATTTTTTAAAGTATTTTTTGGTGTGTGTTTTAGGTTATGTAGCAAATTAAGTTTCTATATAACAGTTTTTATACATATTGTTCCATGACATTGGTTACAATTTGCACAATGTGTCGGCATTCTCATTATTTCTATTCTATTGATCTAGCTTCCTGACCCTCCTTACCTTCTCATCTTTCCTTTTGGGTAAATGTTGCCTATTCAGTCTCCCACAGTTGATTGTGTAAAGGAGCACATTACTCATGGGTGATATTGTTTATTTTATAGGCCAAACTATTATTTGGCTGAAAGATGACTTCCAGGAGTAACTTCAGTTCCAATTTAAAGGGTATCTTAGGGTGACAGTTTGAATGGTTCCTCTAGTCTCTATTGGTCTTGTAAGCATCTATGGCCTTTTTTTAGGAATTTAAATTTTGTTTAACATTTTTCTCCTATTCTATCCAGGACTTTCTATTATGCCTGTAATCAGAACAGTTCGTAGTGGTGGCCAGGGACCATCTATTTCTTTGGGCCTCAGACTAGAAGAAGCTGTGATTCATGTGGGCTATTAGTCTTGTTGACTAGTTTCTTCTTTGAGTCTTGGTTTACTCCATTCTGTTTTGCTCCAGATGAGTAGAGACCAAGAGTTGTATCTTAGATGATTATTCACAAGCTTTAAGATTCCAGACTTACCAGATTGGGACATAGAATATTGTATTTATGAACTATGTTATGCCATTTGACTGAGTTGTCCCAGAAGACTATAATCCTAAGCCTTTCAACCCAGTAAACCAAATTTCATATCTTCTTAGGCTTCTTAATGTGAAAAGTTACATTAATAACTCATGTAAAATTTGAACAATCCATATATTTAAAATAAACTTCTCTTGAAATAAATATATTGCCCTTATAATGATCTTCTGAATTCTGCTAGCAAATATTTTTGTATTGAATTTTCTTATTACTACTCATAAATGATAATAATTGGTAGTATTTTTGTGCAGCATTTGACAGATTTTCGTGTTGATATCATATCATTTTTTAAAAAATAATTTCTGATCATTTTTTTAATCTAGAGTCTAAAATTACTGTTGTCATTGAGTCGATTCCAATTCGTGACAACCTCCTATGTTGCCAAGTAGAACTGCTTCATAGGGTTTTCTTGGCTGTAAACTTTTATAGAAGCAGATTGCCAGGCCTTTCTTTGGGATTTGGGTGAAATTTTACAAAGCAGATTTGTTTTACATTCAACAGTTAATGCACATTTTGTGTCCTGACATTTATTATAATCGCCAAATATAATAGTTCTCTTCCTACTTCCTCCCTGTGGTTACTCTCTCTGTGTGGCCTTCTTTCCTATGCATTCTTGCCTTCCCAGTTTCCTTCCTGCACAAATGCTGCTCTTCTGATCTCCCATGGTTGCCTGTCTATTTGGCTGAGAGTTAAACCACAGAGTGAGTTCAACTGTAGGCCCAAAGGGTGACTAGGGGCCACAGTCTTAGGGATTTCAACAGTGCCTATCCAACCAGTAATCCTGGTCTTTTTATGTTTTCAAATTGTGTTCCATGTTTTTCTCCCACTCTATCCAGGATTTCCAGTTTTGATCCCTTTCTGAGTGGTTGACATTGGTAGCTGGGCACCATCTGGTTTTGGTCTCAGGGTCATGTAGCCTGATGCTCTCATGGTCCATTAGTGCCTTGGACTAATTGTTTCCATGCATCTTTGATTTTCTTCACTCTTCTTCAGATGAGGAGGGACCAATAGATTCATCTTTGATGGTCATTTGCAACCTTTGAAGACCATAGAAAGTACTCACCATAGTAGGATGTAATAATGTTTTTGTGTACTATGTTGTGTCAATTTAACTTGATGGTCCCCATGTCCACAGTCCCCAGGCCACAGGCCAGCAACTCACTCTCTCAAGGTGCTTGGATGTGGCTAAGAAGTTTGCCTCCTATTAGCTCTACTATATATTTGGACATTTTTATAATATATGCAAATAAATAAATAGAAACATCATCTGCCAAACCTATATGTGGTCATGGGTACATTCCCATTCGGCTATCAATACCTGATCATCTTGCCTGTCTACCTATGCTTCCATCTGTAGATTAATGTTTGCAATTACTGATAAAGCAGTATTGTGTATGTAATAGTATTAACCTTGTCTGAACCTCTTGTGCGAACTCTGGTGCCATAGTACCTAAGGCACTTGATTGCTAATCAGGCTGGTTCAAACCCACCAGCCACTCCTCAGGAGGAAGTTTGGGCAATCTACTTCTGTAGTGATACCACCTAGGAAACCCAAGGAGGGGTCGCTGTGGGTCAGATCTGACTCCACAGTAGTGGGTGGGTGATGGGTGGTACCTCTTGTGCACCTCTCTGTGCTTTCCTTTTCATTAATGGCATTTTGCTGGTCACGTGCTTTTGTTGGTAACCCAACTCAATACATGTAACTTAACTAGCTAGCAATTTTCTCTCCCTTACCCTCTTATCCCTGGTAAGTAACAAAGAAAATTTCCTTCCCTGTGTAAACCTTTCCTTGCTTTTTTTTTTTTATGATAACAAACTCATACAATATTTGTCCATCTGTGATTGACCTATTTCACTCAGAATTATGTCCTCCAAGTTCATCCATGTTATGAGGTGTTTTGTGAATTCTTCGTTATTCTTTAATGTTGCATAGTTTTCCATCGTGTGTATGTACCATAGTTTAGTTATCCATTCATCCATTATGGGCCCTTAGGTTGTTTCCATCTCTTTGCTGTTGGGAATAATGTTGTGATGAACATGCGTGTGCATATATGTATAAGTGTCCTGGCTCTCACTTCTTCTGGATATATACCTAATAGTGGGATTGCTAGATCAGATGATATTTCTATTTCCAACTTTTAAGGAAGTACCATACATTTTCCACATTGGTTATAGCATTTTACAATACCACCAGCAGTATATGAAGGTTCTAATCTCTCCATAAGGAACTCTGGTGGTATAGTGCATTTGGCTGCTAACCACAAGATCAGTGGTTCAAATTCACCAGCTGCTCCACTGAAGGAAGATGGGGCAATATACTTCCATAAAGATTTACTGCCTCAGAAACCCGATGAGGGTTGCTATGTGTTGGAATCAACTCATAGTGGTGAATTTGTTTTTTTTTTTGTTTTTTTTAGTTTAATCTTTCCATACCCTCACTAGCATTTGCTGTTTTCTGTTTTCTTGAACTTTGGTATTATTGTTAGATTGAGATGATACGTTATTGTGGTTTTGATTTGCATATCACTAATGGAAGATTTTGTGTTACTTGGATCCACAACCAACACCAATGGAAGCAGTAGTCAAGACATCAAATGACATATTGCACTGGGAAAATCTTCTGCAAAAGACCTCTTTAAAGTGCTGAAGAGCAAAGATGTCCTTGAAGACTAAGGGACACCTAATCTTGACTGCTAACCAGAAGGCTGGCAGTTCAAACCCACCAGCCACTCCTCGGAAGGAAGGTTGGGCATTCCTACTTCCGTAGTGATACTGCCTCGGAAACCCAAGGAGGGGTCGTTATGAGTCGGGGCCGACTTGATGGCAAATAACAACAACAACAATCCAAGCCTTGGAATTTTTAGTAGCCTCATTTGCATGTGAGAGCTGGACAATGAATAAGGAAGGCTGAAGAAGAGTTGATATTTTTGAGTTGTGCTATTGGTGAGGAATACTGGAAATACCATGGACTGCCAAAAGAGCTAACACTTTTGTCCTGGATGAAGTGCAGCCAGAATGCCCTTTGCAAGTGAGAATGGCCAGACTTCATCTTACCTACTTTCATCATGTTGTCAGAAGGGACCATTCCCTGGAGAAGGCTATCATGCTTGGTAAAGTGGAGGTTCAACGAAAAAGGCAAAGGCCCTCAACAAGGTGGATTGACACAGCAGCTGCAACAATGGACTCAGGTACAGCAGGGATTGTGAGGCTGGCACAGGACTGGCAAGTGTTTCGTTCTGTTGTACACAGGGTCACTATGAGTCTGAGATGACTCCATGGCACCTAACAACAACAACAGCAACAACAATGGCAGACTTTCTTTCCATGATGCTGCTGTGTGGGTTCAAAGTGCCAAAACATATTTTGACCACCAGGGGACCAAGAATTTAAAGAGCTTTGAAATAATCTATTTGTAAAAGATTTTGTAATTTTCTCCCAGAAAACCATCTAGACCTATCACTTTTGAGGAAGACCTCATTTTGAAACCATTATTTCTTCTAGGGACATTGGTCTGTTTAGTGTTTTGTTGCAAATATAATTAGTTTTCATTTTTCTAGAAAATTGTCCATTTTATCTAGGTTTTCAAATCTATGCATATTATTGGTGAGCCAAGTAGTCTTTTTGTAATTCTCTAAGTTTTCCCATTTTTTAAAAATCTTTTTCTTACATTGTTGTGATTATTCGTTTAACTGTTTTTCATGACCAGTTTAGTTCACAAAGGAGTGCTGGTATTGCAGTGGTTAATGGATTTGACAGCTAATCAAAAGATCAGTAGTTTGAACCCAACAGCCTCTCAGTAGGAGAAAGATGAGGCAGTCTGCTTCTGTAAAGATTTTACAGCCTTGGAAACACTATGGGGCAGTTCTATTCTGACCTCAGGGTCTCTATAAATCAGAATTGACTTGATGATAGTTGATTTGAGTGGATTTTATCACTATGTAGTGCCTATGGTTTTCTTTGGTTTAATTTGAACCAAACATTTTCTAACATTTTGAATCAGTTCATTTGGTTTAACTTTTTCTTTATATTGACATTTAATTTGTGTCTAGCAATTACTTTCTGAATACTGCTTTAGCTATACTCTATGGGTTTAAGTACCTAGGGTTTCATTTTAACTATTTTTTAGATCATGAAACATTTTTGTTTGATTTTCCTCTTTAGCCTAAGATTGTTTAAGGAAAGATTTATTAACTTCTAGTTGGTAATGTCATTTTTCTAGTTTTGATGTTAACATTTTCTAGTTTAAATTTTCTTTAATCATATTATGGTATTTGGACAATGCTTACATTTTGGAATTTATGGAGCATTTTATTTGTAGTGGAGATTCTAGGCATGTGTATTATTCTTGGACACTTTGTGACTTCACTTTTCATGTATAGAATTCCTATGTTTCAATGAACTCAATCTCATTCTTTATGTTCATTAGATATTGTGTATCTTTACTTTTGATTTTCACTTCTATCTTTATTATTTGCCCACTTATGTGTCTGGGTCAAAGAGAGAAATTTCCTCACACTAGGGTCTTATTAATATTCCTTTACTTCTACAGCTTTATTTTATTATAATAATTTTATGTGATGTCTCACTCATGAATATTCCAAACTATTATAGATTCATTGTTAATAACATTCTTAGCATTGTAAATTTTTTTTTTTTTAATCTTTTATAATACTTTTTGGCATGAATTCTATCTTGTTTATAACCCCCATGTCTTTTTTTTAAGTATATGTTTAGATCATATAGTAAAAGTTTTCATTTTTTTCAAAATCCTCTGAATTACTTTGTTGTATATGTTTTTGTTTTGTCTGTTTGGGTTTTACTTTTTTATCCAAGCTTGCTTTCAAACTCTTATCTCATATTAAAGAGTTCAATTGATCTCATTTAGTTTTGGTAACACAAACATATTTGTATTCATTTTTCCATTTTATTTTAAAAATATATTTTGTCCATTTAAGATTTTTTAAAAATACAGTGTTTAAGGTTTATTTTTCTTCAGAGTTAGAAAAAAAGATTGACTGATAGCTTAAGGCTTAGGGACACATTCATTCATTTATCCAATGAATATTTACTAATTATATGTGATGTCCCCAGCAATCTTCACTGAACAAAATAGAGAAGAAATCCTGTCTTAGGATGGGGTTCATTTTCTCTGAAAAAGAAATTGGCATTTGACCAAATGAATGGTAAACTATTGCTAGCACACAGTTGATATGTCATATGGAAAAAAAAATACAGTAGGATAAGAGGAAATCATAGAGATTGTAGATAAGGTATAGGTTTCGATTTTAAATAGGTAGGCCAGGGTTGACCTTATTCCAAAAGTGACAATTTAATAAATATTCTGAATGTGGTGCAGGGATTGGCTGTATGAATATAAAGGGAAGAGTGATCTGGGCAGAGGAATTCCAATGGAGCCAATTTCTCTTGTGATATCTGAGCAAAGAAGACGACGACGGAAGGAAAAATGTAGATGAGATTTTGAGGTTGAATACATTCATGTCTAATTTTTTTTAGGGAAATAGTAAATTAGTACATTGTTAAAGAGGACTTAAATGTTTAATAGAGTTTGTAGAACGTGAATGAATTATTGTGGAGGTGTTAACTAGGGATGCATAAAATTTGTGTCAAACAAAGCTTCTCAGAAGGCAATGGAAATTAATAAATTTCCAATAGAGTCAAGCAGTGTAATTAGTTTCTGTGGAAAGCTCTTTCACTACAGGAGATAAGAAGGCTGGTGTTGGTTCAGCACACACTATGTGCCACCTTCTTTGTAGGTGTCTTTATAACATTACCTTATACACTAGTGTGCAAAAGATTAGTTTTACATATGAGATAAATCAGGTTCAAAGAGGATAAACTATCTGCTATGAGAATGCTACTAATTGCCTGAGCTATCATTATAAATAAAGCATTACTCAAGAAAAGAAACAAAACGCCTATATACTGGTTGATCTCAGGTGTAGGGTTTATAAGGTAAAAAAGTCAGAGGACTATTGATGAAAAGAACAGTTGAAGAAAGTGATGATATTGTTGTGCCAACTAGACACAGAGGGAAGGGTGCCAACAGTGATAGGCCAAGGAATAAGGGAACAGGTAGGGACTGATGATCATGAGAAGATGAATAAGGTAAGTCACTTCTTAATGTAACAAAATATTTCAGTTGTTTTTATCCTTAAGGTTACAAATTTTTAAAGGCAAAAAAGATAAACTTGTGAAATGAAATATAATATTTAACAACTTTTCAGACAGTTATTGTTTTTGAATTATAGTATTAAAAACTCCTAGTTATTGTGAAGTGTATATATGTATAATTCTTTTTATACTCTTTACTACTATATTTTCTCTGTTATTGAATGAATGTGAAAGTCCAAGAAATCTCTATTTTTAAGGTTAAAAGTAGTGCCTAAGGCATTTGACTTTTAACCAGAAGGCTGGTGGTTCAAACCC
>NW_006922163.1:596135-601441 GCF_000298275.1 Orycteropus afer afer
ATGCCGCCTCAGAAACCCAAGGAGGGGTTGCTATGGTTCTGATTCTACTCAAGGGGTTTTTTTTTTTTTTTTTTTTAACTACATTTTCATGCTTTCAAAATTATTTATATGATTATCTCTATGCTATTCTTTCTTACAGAATACTATGTTATAAATGCCATTATGAATATCTTGCAGTGGCTATAAAATACTTTGAATGGCATGCTTAAAGTACTGCAAAATTTAAGTGATACTGTTTGATAGAATTTGATATTGTTGAAGCTTAGTATTTTTTGGTAGGAGTGTGGTAATGCGCTAATTATTTACTCTTCTGTTGAAAGCAATTTTGATTGAGAATATAAATCAGATGTCATTTGGTCCACAATATTAATGACTCATCCTTGAATTTTATTTTATTATCAATAACTACATAAACCATTTTTGTGCCACAGTGCTATTTCAGTTTTCACATCCAGGCTTTTAATATTTCCATACAGTCACACATTCCATAGAGATGCTTCAACAACTGTCTAAGACCAAAGTAAGATCAATAAGTATGAAATATCTTAAATTCATTCACAATGAAATTGAACAGCTGACCCAAGGTCTTTAGTTAAGAGAGGCAAGTGAATGTATTGTACAACATCATTCTTTATTTCTTTCTGGTTTGATTTTTCTCTGATTTCTAATGAAATAGATTAATGGGATTCAATTCCGTTATCGATTTTATGGATTCGACTTGGACTTCTAACAGGAAAGTCACAACAGAAGTCAGTTTCAGATCAGAGCTTTAAAATAAAAATGATGAGCTATCTCAGGGACATGAAATAGGCAATGATATAGAGGAAAAAAATATTTAAATTCAAGTGGAACATCTGATTAAATGCAAGGATCTGCCTTAGGATTCTGCTACATGGCATTGATAAACTGACATGCACAAAGCCAGTACTTTTTCTCATTTGTAAACTATTTTTTTTCCCATTCTTCAAATATTCTTTGAATTTTGTTACATATTCTAATAGATCAAAAGTAATTTATGAAGAAAACTGAAAGAATATCTCATTCACAGCAAATCATATAATCTAAATATAAATTATTTGTTTTCTAAGAACAAGACAATTTGCTAATCACTGATGATAAATAAGAGACTCAGACACAGTAAATATTGTTGTTGTTAGGTGCTGTCAGGTCAACTCGGACACACAGTGACCTTATGTACAACCGGAAGAAACACTGCCTAGTTCTG
This sequence comes from Orycteropus afer afer, assembly GCF_000298275.1. Classification (NCBI taxonomy): domain Eukaryota; kingdom Metazoa; phylum Chordata; class Mammalia; order Tubulidentata; family Orycteropodidae; genus Orycteropus; species Orycteropus afer. Next base: position 597,361 of record NW_006922163.1, read on the forward strand.
CGCCATCCTCACAATGTTGTTATGTCTGAGCCCACTATTGCAGCTTCTGTGTCAATCCATCTGGTTGAGAGTCTTCCACTCTTTCACTGACCCTCTACTTTACCAGCATGATATCCTCCTCCAAGGACTGGTCCCTTCTGACAACATGACCAACATGAGAAAAAGTCTGGACGTTCTTGCTTCTAAGGAGCATTCCTCTATACTTTCTCCAAGACAGATTTTATGTTCGTTCTTCTCACGCTTGATAACATTTTCAATATTCTTTGCCAAATGCATCAACTATTCTTTGGTCTTCCTTATTCAGTGTCTAGCTTTCACATGCATATGAGGCAGTGAAAATATCATGACATGGGTCAGACACACCTTAGTCTGCAAAGTGGCATCTTGCTCTTTAACACATTAAAGAGTTCTTTCACAGTAGATTTGTCCAATGCAACATGCCATATGATTTTTTGACTGCTGCTTCCATGAGTATTGATTGTAGATCTGAGCAAATGAAATTCCTAACAACTTTAGTCTTCTCTACAATCATTTGTCATGTATCATGATGTGGCTTATTGGTCCAGTTGTGAAGATTTTTGTTGTCTTTATGTTTAGGTATAATGCATACTGAAGACTGTAGTCTTTGATCTTCAACAGTAAGTGCTTCAAAATGTCTTCACTTTCAGTAAGAAAAAAAAAAAAATGTCATCTGCATATCTCAGGATGTTATCCAATCATATTGCCATAATGCTGCATTCTTCTTCATATACTTCAGCTTCTTGGATTATTTGCTTAACACACAGATTGAAAAAGTGTGGTGAAAGGGTCCAACTGTGATGTCCACACTTCGTGATTTAAAACTATGCAGCACTGTGTTCTGCTCAAATGACTGCCTCTTAGTCTGTGTACAAGTTCCTAATGAGCACAATTAAGTGTTTGGAATTTTCATTTTTCACAATGTTACCTGTGTTGGTTATGTTTGTGTGCCAACTTGGCTAGGTCTGGTTGAGTGGCTGGGCTCTGGATGTAGTATTCCCCATGATGACACAGGTAATGAACTCCATGGTGGAATCTACTGTGAGCAGCTGAGTAGCTGCCTTTGGGTATGTGGTCTGCTTCCCGTATATAAGAAACTGCTTTGGGAATGGTCCCTAGCTTATGGCATGCATGGACCCTGCATGTAGCTGTGTCGTTGTTCAGCAGCCTGCCATCCTCTGCTGACTTTGCGACTTACAATGGACTTAAATTAATGGCCTCCCGTGTGGTGTGGCAACACTGGGACTGTGCCATTTGATTTGTTGACCTTAGGCTTGTCAGTCTCAGCAGCCAGCAGCAGTCTGAGTGAAGAAACACCTCTAGCTCCAGTGGGCTGGGAGCAGGAGGCAGAGCTGGACCCCAAGGTTGAGGGGCTTTCACCCAGCCCCTAGAGCCTGGCACTTTGAACTCAGACTTAAAACCTCCAGATTATAAGAATAAACTCCTGTTTGTTAAGACCATCCCATTTGCAGTACATTCTTGTCAGAGTGGCACTAGGTAAACAGAACATTATCCATACTTTGTTATGGTCAGCACAATTGCATGCATTTGCATTGTCAATAAAATACAGGTAAATATCTTTCTGGTAGTCTTTGCTTTCAGCCAAAATCCATCTGACATCAGCAATGATATCCCTCATTGCACTTCCTCTTCTGCATTTGGTTGAATTTGTTACTTGAATGTCAATGTGCTGCTGCAGTAGTTTTTGGATTATCTTCATCAAAATTTTCCTTAAATGTGATGTTAATGACATTGTTCAATAATTTATGCATTCTGTTGGATACCTTTATTTGGAATGGGCACAAATATGGATCTCTTCCATTTGGTTAGCTAGGTCACCATCTTCCAAATATCTTGGCATAAATGAATAAATGCCTCCAGGGCTGCATCTGTTTACTGAAACATCTCAATGGATATCCTATCAATTCCTGAAATCTTGTTTTTTGTTAACTTCTTCAGAGCAACTTGGACATCTTCCATCTATACCATCAGTTCTTGAACATTTGCTACCTCCTGAAATGGTTGAACATCAATGAATTCTTTTTTGGTACACTGTGTGCTCCTTCTATTTTCTATGGTATTTTGTGCAGTGTTCAATATTTTGCACATTAAATCCTTCAATGTTGCAACTCAAGGCTTGATTTTTTTCTTCAGTTATTTCAGCTTAAGAAATTCCAAGCGTGTTCTTCCCTTTTGGGTCTCTAATTCCAGGTCTTTGCACATTTCATTATAATTCTTTATTTTCTCTTCTTGTGCTGCCCTTTGAATTCTTTTCTTCAGCTCTTTTATATCATTTCTTCCATTGACTTTAGCTATTCTCCATTCAGCCACTCCTCGGAAGGAAGGTTGCGCAATCTACTTCCATAGTGATACTGCCTAGGCAACACAAGGAGGGGTCGCTATGAGTTGAAGCTGACTTGACAGCACATAACAACAACAATTCTCCATTCAAGAGCAAGTTTCAAAGTCTCTTTTGACTTTTCTTTTATTTTCATCTTTTCTTTCTTTCCTGTCTTGTTAATGACTTTCTTCACATGAGATGTTTTTTATATTATCTCACAACTCATCTGACCTTCCATCATTGGTGTTGAACTCTATTTTTCAGGTGGTTTCTAAATTCAGGTGGAATATAATCAAAGTTATATTTTAGCTCTTGTGGACTTGTTTTAATTGTCTTCAGCTTCAACTTGAACTTGCATAAGAGCAATTACAGTCTGTTCCACAGTCATTCCTGGCCTTGTTTTGATGGATAATATTGAACATCTCCATTGCCTCTTTGCACAGATGTAATCAATTTGATTGCTGTGTATTCCATCTGATGATGTCTATGTTCATAGCTGACATTTATGTTGTTGAAAAAGAAGGTATTTGCAATGAATAATTTGTTGTTCTTGCAAAACTTTATCACATGTTCTCTGGTATAATTTCCATCACCAAGGCCATATTTGTCAACTACTAGTACTTTTTCTTTGTTTAAATACTATTAGGGAACTTATTAGGGGAGTAAAAGCCAGCAACCTGGACAGAAGAGCAGTAGGCCCCAGGGTTACAGGTGAGGAGAGACAATTCAGTGACACCCAGAGCAGCAGGCTGGAAGAACAGGAGAAAGGGGGATAAAAGCCAGGAAGCCAGAGACAAGAGCAATCAGCTGAAGGGATTAGGTGAGGAGAGGAAACTCAGGCCCACCCAAAGCAGCAGGCCGGAAGAGCAGGAGAAAGGGGAGTAAAAGCCAGGAACCTGGACATAAGAGCAGTAAGAGCCAGGGTTACAGGTGAAGAGAGACAACTCAGGGATGCCGAAAGAGCAGGAGAAAGGGGAGTAAAAGCCAGGAACCCAGACAGAAGAGCAGTAAGCCTCAGGGTTACAGGTGAGGAGAGACAACTCAGGCCCGCCCAGAGCAGCAGGCTGGAAGAGCAGGAGAAAGGGGAGTAAAAGCCAGGAACATGGACAGAAGAGCAGTAAGCTCCAGGGTTACAGGTGAGGAGAAACAATGCAGGGACACCCAGAGTAGCAGGCCAGAAGAGCAGGAGAAAAGGGATTAAAAGCCAATAAGCCAGAGACAAGCACAATCAGCCAAAGGGATTAGGTGAGAAAAGGAAACTCAGGCTCACCCAAATCAGCAGGATGGGAAAGCAGGAGAAAGGGGATAAAAGCCAGGAACCTGGACAGAAGAGCAGTAAGCCCCAGGGATACAGGTGAGGAGAGACAATTCAGGGACACCCAAAGCAGCAGGCCAGAAGAGCAGGAGAAAGGGGAGTAAAAGCCAGGAAGCCAGACAGAGGAACAGTCAGCCACAGGGACCCAGGTGGGGGTGATACGAGAGGTCTCCAACAGCAAGAAAAAAATGTCTGTTGGTTTGTCCTAATGTGGTGACATATAGACGTGAGTTTTGAGGCTGAGCTTCTGGTGTTTAAAACCTAGCGAAATGCACCTGGTACACAGGTAACAGCACAGCTTATAGACTGAGACAGACTAGGAAGAAGGAAGAGGCCATCCACTTCTCAAAGAATCGGCCAGGGAAAGCCTTATGAATAGCAAAGAAACACTGTTTGGTACATTACCA
>NW_006922163.1:603758-612203 GCF_000298275.1 Orycteropus afer afer
TATTTTGGTCATGTTGTCAGAAGGGACCATTCCCTGGAGAAGGATGTCATGCTTGGTAGGGTGGAGGGTCGACGAAAGAGGGGTAGGCCTTCAGGGAGGTGGATTGATACGGTGGCTGCGATGATGGTCTCATGTAAAGTAGGGATAGTGGGGCTGGCGCGGGATAGGGCAGTGTTTCGGTCTGCTGTGCATCGGGTTGCTATGAGTCGGAAATGACTCGACGGCACTTAACAACAACAACAGGGAACTTATAATATAATAAAAAATAAGACACATACCAAAAAAGTCCAGTTTGAATGAGAATTGTACTTACCCAGAACAGTGTTCAGGATAATAATTTCTAGTGAGAAAGAGGAAAAGACTATCTCTGACGGGAAATGCTTCATGGAAGAGGCAGCACTCATGGTGAATCTGAAAGTATAGTTTGTACTTTAATATCCTAAATTGGTGTGAAGAACTCGAATGAGTATCAGTGTGGATAGAACCACAGAGGCAGAAAGTACATGTGAGTAGGTTGTTAAATCCTCTCAAGGATATCCTAACTTGTGTGTGTGTGTGTGTGTTTGTGTGCACTTTAGGTGCAAGTTTACAGGGCAGAGTTTGTTTTACATGCAACATTTCATGTACATTTGGTTTCACTCCCCAGTTACCATCCACAACCCTAACCTATTCTCCTCCCCTCCCTATCCATTAACCACCCCCCCCGTGCCCCTCACAGTTAGACACTCCTGTGTGTCCTGCATTTCCTCTATGTAAATGTTGCCCCTCTGGTGCCCTGTGGTTAATTACTCTGAGGGATGCATTTCCATAGAGTATGTGGGTGCATCACCCTGGGTTGAGTGGTCTGCATGTACATATCATTTACTATTGGGCTGAGAGCCAGGCCCTGGTAGTGAGTTTTATTCCAGGCCCGAAATGTATCCCAGGGCAATAGTATTAGGGGTCCCATCAGACTTCATGAGACTAGTAATTCTGATCATTGCTGTGTTTTTGGATTTTGTTCCACGTTTTTCCTCCTAATCTATCCCTTCCCAAGTGGTTGGCATTGGTAGCCAGGCACCATCTAGTTCTTCTGGTCTTGAGGCCCATTGTGTCCTAGGACTGATTGCTTCCAAATGTCCTTTTTTTTTTTTTTTTTTCCACTCTTCTTCGCTTCTGATGATAGGTGATCATTAGCTGCATCTTAAACAGCTGATTGAAAGCTTTTAAGATCCCAGCTGCTACTCACCAACATAGGTTGTGGAACAAGATTTTTATGCATTTTATTGTGCCAAATGAGTCTGGTGTCCCCCAGTACTATGGTCCTGAGTCAATAGATCCATTGGATCTCTCTCCCACAGTGTCTGGCTGTCTGTGAGGGATTACTCTATGTCTGTCTTCTGTTGTTTCTGTGAGGATTGCAGGTATTTTGTATCACTGGTATCTGTGCAAGACTGGCCTCAGCTGAATCCATCCTTGGTCTAGAGTATAATCCTATTCACTGACCCCCATCTCATCTTCTCAGTTGTTTATATGTTTATCTGTAACATGGTGTTTGGTGTTAATGGAAATGCAATATCATAGACATACTGGTATTAGCCTCTGTCATTTATATCTTATGTGTACAATTTGGTGTCCTTCCTTTTCTTAATGTTACCATGGTGGTCACAGACTCTTTCTATACCTTCCCTCCCCTTACGTACGTCAGCATGTGGCCCCCAACTAGCCTGAAATTAATCCCTCCGCTTCCCTCCCCACTCTGGTAACCTAAAAAGTGAGTTCCCTTCCTTAACCAAACCCTTCTTTATCTTTTCATAGTAATGGGCTCATACAATATTTTTCCTTCTGATTGACATATTTCACTCAGCATAATGTCCTTCAGACTCATCTATGTTGTGAAATGATTTGCATATCCTCCAGTGTTCTTTAATGTAACATAGTATTCCATTTGGCGAATGTACCATAATTTGGTTATCCATTCATCCATTGATGGGCATTTAGGTTGTTTCCATCTCTTTGCTATTGTGAATTGTGCTGCGATGAACATACGTATGCGTATGTCTGTTCATGTTCTGCTTCTCATTTCTTTAGGATATATTCCAAGTAATGGAATTGCTAGGTCAAATGGTATTTCTGTTTTCAGTTTTTAAGGAAACACCATACCATTTGCCACAATGGTTGTACCATTTTACAATCCCATCAGCAGTGCAGAAAAATTCCAATCTCTCTGCAACCTCCACAGCATTTGTTATTTCTGTCCTGTTGAACTTTGCTATTATTGCTGAGTTGTGATGGCAGCCCATGGTTGTTCTGATTTGCATCTCTCTAATGACTAAAAATCATGAGCAATTTCTCATCTATTTGTTGGCTGCCAGCATATCATGTTTAGTGAAGAGTTTGTTCAAATCTTTTGCCCATTTTTTAATTGGGTTGCTTGCATTTGCCTTTTGGTGTTGAGTTATTGAAGTTTTCTACAGATTTTGGAGCTAAGTCCTTTGTCAGATATGTCATAGGCAAATATTTTCTCCCAATCTGTAGGTTGTCTTTTTTTCACTTCTGATGGAGTCTTTCAGTGTACATGAGAATTTAATTTTTAAACTATTCTAGTCATCTATTTTTTCTTTTACCTGTTGTGCATTCTGGGTTATGTCTGATAGTCTATTTATGTCATAAATTAGGGCTCCTAGATTTGTCCCTATTTTATCTTTGATGAATTTTATAGTTTTGAGTTTTACATTTAAGTCTTTGGTCCAACTTGAGTTTGTTTCTGTATATGGGGTGAGGTATGGGTCTTGTTTCATTTTTCTGCAAGTGGATATACAATTTTGCCAGCACCATTTGTGAAAGGGACTATCTCTTCCCCATTTAATGACTTTTGGACCTTTGTCAAAGATCAGCTATCTATAGATGATTGGGTCTATTTCTGGAGTTTCAATTCTGTTCCATTGGTCTATCTGTCTATCATTGTACCAATACCATGCTGTTTTGAGTATGGTGGCTGTATGGTAGGTTTTAAGAACCAGGAGTGTGAGACCTCCCACTTTGTTCCTCTTCTTCAGTAGTGCTCTGCTTATCCAATGTCTCTTTCCTTTCCATATGAAGTTAGTAATTTTTTTTTTCCATGTCCTTAATTTTTTTTTTTTTTTTGGTATCTGGATTGGGATTGCATTAAATGTGTAGATTGCTTTAGATAGTATTGACATTTTCACAATATTCAGTCTACCTGTCCATGAACACAGCAGATTCTTTCATTTATGTAGAGTCCTTGTTGTCTCATGTAGCAGCATTTTATAGTTTTCTTTATATAGGTCTTTTGTGTCTCTGGTAAGATTTATTCCTAGATATTTTATCTTTTTATTAGCTATTGTAAATTGATATTGTTTCCCTTATTTCATTTTCAGAGGTTTCTTTGTTGGTGTGGAAGAATCCAACTGATTTTGTATGTTGCCCTTGTATCCTGCCACATTGTTGAAACTCTCTATTAGTTCCAGTAGTTTTTTGTTGAGTCTCTTGGCTTTTCTATGTACAGGATCATGTCATCCACAAATAGAGATAGTTTTACTTCCTCTTTGCCAACTTGTATGCCCTTTATTTTTCTTTCTTGCCTTATTGCCCTGGCCAGGACTTCCAATACAATATTAAATAGAAGTGGTGATAGAGGGCATCTCTGTCTGGTTGCCATTCGTAAGGGGATTGCTTTGAGTCTTTCTCCATTAATAATGATGTTGGCTGTTGGTTTTGCATATATGCCCTTTATTACATTGAGGATTTTCCCTTCTATCCCTATTTTGCTGAGAGTTCTGAACAGGAACATTTGTTATATTTTATCAAATGCCTTTTCTGCATCTATTGATATAATCATATGGTTCTTTTGTTTTGTTTATGTGGTGGATTATACTGATTGTTTTTCTGATGTTGAACCATCCCTGCATACCCAGTGTGAATCCCACTTGGTCAGGATGTATTTATTTTTTGATGTGCTGTTGGATTCTGTTGGCTAAGATTTTGTTGAAGAGTTTTGCATCTATGTTCATGAGGGATATTGGTCTGTAGTCTTCCTTTCAGTGGCATCTTTCCCTGGTTTTGATATTAGTGTTATGCTTGTTTCATAAAATGAATTTGGGAGTATTCCATCTTTTTCTATGTTCTAAAATAGCTTGAGTAGTATAGGTGTCAACTGTTCCCTGAATATTTGGTAAAATTCTCCAGTAAAGCCATCAGGGCCAGGACTTTTCCTTGTGGGGAGTTTTTTTATGACCTGTTCAATTTCTTCTTTTGTTATGGGTGTGTTCAAGTATTCTGTCTCTGAGTGGGATAGTTTAGGTAGGTCTTGTGATTCTAGAAACTTGTCCATCTCTTCTAGGTTCTCAAATCTGTTGGAGTACAGTTTTTCACAATGTATCTATCAGTATTTTTTTTATTTCAGTTGGTTCTGTTGTGATGACACCTTTTTTGTTTAAAATTCTTGTACTTTGCATCTTCTCTCTTCTTTTAATAGATTTGCCAGTGATTTGATGATTTTGTTAAACATTTTGAAGAAATAGATTTTTTGTTGATTTTCTCTATTATTTTTTGTTTCATTTATTTTATTTCTGCTCTGTTCTTTATTATTTCCTTACTTCTAGATACTGTTAGACTCTTTTGTTGTTCTTTTTCTAATTGTTCGAGTTGTTGAGTTAAGAGTGTTGATTTTGTTTCTTTCCTTTTTTTTGGTGTATGCATTTATTGCTGTAAACTGACATCCGAGGACTGCTTTCTCTGTGTCTCATAGGTTTTGGTATGATATATCTTTATTCTTGTTTGTTTCTAGGATTTTTTTTTTTCCCACTTTTTATTTCTTCTATTACCCAGTAGTTTTTGAGCAGTGTATTGTTCAACTTCCATGTTTGGTGTTTTTTTCCTTGATCTTCCTATTATTAATTTCTAATTGTATAGTATTGTGGTCTGAGAAGATACTTTGTAGTATTTCAATGTTTTTTAATTTATTGAGGCTTGTTTTATGTCTTAACATATGATCTATACTGGAGAGGAATCCATGTGCCCTGGAGAAGAATGTGAGTTATGCTTTTGCTGGGTGGAGTACTCTTTGTCAATTGACCCTTTCAGCATCATATAGTGTCCTTCTTTGTCCCTTATGCTGTCTTAAGTCTATTTTATCAGAAATTAATATTGCCACTCCTGCTCTTTTTTGGTTACCATTGGCTTGTGATATTTTTTTCTACCCCTTAACTTTTAATTTGTTTTTATCTTTGTGTCTAAGGTGTGACTCTTGTAGACAACATATCCATGGGTCTTCTTTTCTTATCCATTCTGCCACTCTCTTTCTCTTGATTAGTGCATTTAGTCCATTCACATTGAGTGTCATTAGTGATAGGTATGAATTGATTGCTGTCATTCTGTTGTGTTTTTTTGTTGTGTTGTTGGAGTTTCCTTGGTCCATATACTTTTCTGTGCTGAGTTCATTTTGTTGTCAATTGTTTCCTCTCTTTTCTTCCTTATTGTTGGTTTTGTGCTTACTAAACCCATACGTTCTCCTTCCTTTTGGATTTGCTTAGGGGAATTGTTAATTTTCTCTGTAGTTACCTTAGAGTGAATTCTTGTCTCTATATTTTTGGAACAGTCTGTTCTATGAGGACAGTGTCCTATTTTCGTTTCCATTTGGAAGTTTGTACCTATAACTTTTATTCCATCTATTTTGCTGTTGTCATGTGCAGATTGGCTTCCTTGATTTTTAGTGTACAATGTTTTATGGCCTCATTTTGAGCATCTGTTTCAGATTGGTTTTAGTGTTGTCATGTGTCCTGATTTTGTTGTTGTCTGTTGGGGGTTCTCTATTGGAAGGACTTCCTTAAGCGTTTCTTGTAGGGTTGGTCTGGTTTTCACAAAATCCGTTAATTTCTGTTTCTCTGAGAAGGTCTTGATTTTGCCCTTATATTTGATGGATAATTTGGCTAGATATAGGATTCTTGGTTGGAAGTTGTTTTTCTTCAGTGTTTTTTATATGCCGTCCCATTGTCTTTTTCCTGAATGGTTTCTGCTGAGTAATCAGAGCTCAGCCTAATTGTTTGATTATTATAAGTAATATTTCTTTTGCCCTGGGCAGCTTATAAGATTCCTTCTTTGTCTTTGGTTTTGGAGAGTTTGGTTATGATATGCCTCAGTGTTTTTGTTTTGGGATCTATCCTGTATGGGGTTCTTTGAATTCTTGGACAAATATCTTTTCTTCCTTCATGATAATGGGCAAAGTTTTCTGTTAGCAGGTCTTCCACAATTTTCTCAGGGTTTTTTTTTTTTTTTTCCCTTCTTCTTGTTCTGGAATTCCAATGAGGTGTATGTTGTTTCTTTTTATGTTCATCCTGTATAACTATTAGGTTCTCTTCATTTCTCTTAAATCTTTTTTTTTCTGATTTTTCTTCATACAGGCTGGTGTCAAGAGATTGAACTTCTAGTTGGGAAATGCATTCTTTGGCCAGTTCTAGCCTATTGTTTTGTGCTTCCACTGTACTGTGTAATTCTATAATTTTGGTATTCATCTTCTGGATTTCTAATTTCTGATTATGAATGAGTTCTGATTATGTATTAATCTTGTTATTTTGTTCTTGAATGGTTTTCCTGAGTTATTCTAGGGTACTGTCTGTGTTCTTCTTGGTTCTTTTGGGGTTTCCTTAAGCCCTTGGAGTTCTATAAACATAGTTTCTGAATTCCTTCTCGGATAATTCTATTGCCTCCTCTTCATCAGTGTTTAATGAGATTTTTGTTTAGTTTTTTACTTCTATTGTCTTATCCTGTTTTGTATTTTTTAATTTGAGATTGCCTGTTGTTTCCTAGACATTTTGAAGTTGTCTTTAACTGTTAGTTACATATTGATTTGTATTGTCTTGTTTTTATGATTTAATATTTTTGAAAAGGTGAAGCTGGTGTTCTTTTCTTTATTTGGTTATTAATTCATGTGTATTGTGTTGCTCTGCAGTTTTCTTTATCACTGTGTGGAATGTGGAAGCAAGTTTGTCATGAAGGGAGTTTTTGATCCAAGCCGGCAGGTGTTACAGTGGTTTAATGTTCTTTTTCTTGGATGGGGCAGGGTTGAGGTGGGGAGAGGAGTAAGAAGAGAGAGGGAAAAAGAAAAAAAGCTCCAAGATTCCAAAAGCTGTTTCCAGAGCTTTGAGTGGGCTGTTAATGATGATGTTATACTGTTACTCACAGGCCCACAGCTCAAGTTCAGTGAAAATTCCAATTGTGAGGGGTCTGCCACTTTCTTCCATGTTCAAACAGCCACAAAAATCCCACTCTCCAGGCCCCTCCATGCCAAAAAGCTGACCTAGGATAACTGTTCCAATCCATGATGGGAGTTCATCCCAGAGCCCACTCACTTGTGGTGTAATTTTTCTTTCAGCTCCTGATTCAGTGGCACCTGGAGCCAGAGGGGTCACTGCTCCCTCCCAGCGGTTCAAGTTACTGATAAAAGCAGGTGCTGAAGGTAGATCTGTGGAGTGGCTTCAGGTCCTCCAGTGCATTCTGTCCACTGTCCCAGGGAACCTTTTTAATGCCCCATCTCACTAGCCGGTGGGTGCTCCACAGACAGGTTCATCTGTTTTTTTTTTTCTTTCCAGGTAATAGCATGGCCCCTTTCTCGTTCCTAATCCTACTACCCTGAGTTTGGCATACTCTGATATACTGAGTTGTTCAGAGTGCTTGAATCTCCATTTCAAACTGCTGCACCTAGTTTTTCAGGGACAAAGATGCTAGAGGGAACTAAAGTGTGCATGACAGGAGAGAGATCATTTTCCTTCCCAGCCCCTGGTGCCCAACATTACTCTATCCTAACATTTTTTTAGCAGTGGTAAGTGCACTGGGCAATGTTTTGACATTGAAATTAAATGTTTTCAACTCAATTGTCATGGGCTCAGCCTCTGAGGCAGCAGGGGAATTTTGATAAGTCTTATCCCCAAACCATAGATGATGCTAGCAAAACAAAAAGAAAGGTTAAAAATAGGAGTCAAATTCTTCATTATTAAGACTTTGTAAATCTATGGTGGAGAAAATGTTTTGGAAAAATTGGACTTTCAATTGTAAGAGTCTTGTGTTTGAGTGTCTTAGGTGCTATTAAGTAGGTTCCGGAGAGCAGGAGAAAGGAGATTAAAGCCAGGAACATGGACAGAGGAGCAGTCAGCCCCAGGGACAACTCAGGGACACCCAAAGCAGCAGGCCAGAAGAGCAGGAGAAAGGGGATTAAAAGTCAGGAAGCCAGACAGAGGTACAGTCAGCAACAGGGACCCAGGTGGGGGTGATATGAGAGGTCTCCAACAGCAGGACCAACTTCTCTGTCGGTTTGTCCTACTGTGGAGACATGTAGAGGTGAGTTTTGAGACTGAGCCTCTGGTGTTTTAAAACCCAGCGAGATGCACCTGATGCACAGGTAATAACCCAGCTTATAGACTGAGACAGACTAGGAAGAAGGAAGAGGCC
>NW_006922163.1:614967-616325 GCF_000298275.1 Orycteropus afer afer
AAGGTAGACCGGAGAAGAGTTGATGCTTTTGAGTTGTGGTGCTGGCGGAGAATGCTGAAAGTACCATGGACTGCTAAAAGAACTAACAGATGTGTCCTGGAGGAAGTGCAGCCAGAATGCTCCTTGGAAGCAAGAATGGCCAGACTTCGTCTCACCTATTTTGGTCATGTTATAAGAAGGATGTCATGCCTGGTAGGGTGAAGGGTCGATGAAAGAGAGGGAGGCCTTCAACGAGATGGATTGATATGGTGGCTGTGACAATGGGTTCAAGTATAGCAGGGATTGTGGGGCTGGCACAGGATCGGGCAGTGTTTCGTTCTGCTGTGCATGGGGTCGCTATGAGTCGGAAACGACTTGATGGCACTTAACAACAACAACAACAAGCAGGTTGTTGTAGAGGAGACTCTATGTACAACAGAATGAAACATTGACCAGCCCTGCACCATCCTCATGATCATTACTCTTTGAGTCTATTGTTGCAGCCACTTTGTCAATTCATCTCCCTGAGGGTCCTATTTTTTCACTGACCCTCTTCTTTACTAAGCATAATGTTCTTCTCTAGCGACTGGCCCCTTATGATAACTTGTCCAAAATAAGTGAGACAAAGTCTTGCCATCCTCACTTCTAAGAAGCAATCTGGCTGTACTTCTTCCAACACAGATTTATTCATTCTTCTGGCAGTCCTTAATACATTTGACCGTTTTTTGCCAACACCGTAACTCCAGTGCATCAAGTCTTCCTGGCTTTTCCTTATACATAGTCCAGCTTCCCCCTGAAGATGAGGTGATTGAAAATACCATGGCTTGGATCAGTTGCATCTTATTCTCCAAAGTGACATCTTTGCTTTTTAACACTTTGAAGAGGCCATTTTGCAGTAGATTTTCCCAATACAGTAAGTTACAATACATCTCTTGACCACTACTTTTATGGACATTGATTACAGATCCAAGTAAAATAAAATTCTTGCCAACTCCAGTCTTTTATCCATTTATCATGATGTTGCTAATTTGTCTAGTTGTGAAGATTTTTGTTTTCTTTATGTTGAATTGTAATCAATACTGAAGGCTATGAGTTACTTTGACTCATTTTGACCCCTCCGTGGGTTTTTGAGGCTGTATCACTATGGAAGTAGATTGTCCAGTCTTTCTGCCCAAAGAGCTTCTCTTTGATTGAAGTTTGAAATGTTTAATATGCCTGTAATATTTTATATAAGCAATCTGGTTCTTTTGTATATTTCAGTTCTAAACTGAAAAAAAAAAAAATAAAAAATAAGGAGCTCTGGTAGCATACTGGCTAAGACACTTGCCTGCTAACCAGACGGCTGGCGGTTCAAACCCACCAGCCACTCCTCAGAAGGA
>NW_006922163.1:616880-618975 GCF_000298275.1 Orycteropus afer afer
GGTGACACGAAGTCTGGCCATTTTTGCTTCTAAGGAGCATTCTGGCTGCACTTCCTCCAGGACAGATCTGTTAGTTCTTTTAGCAGTCCACGGTATTTTCAGCATTCTTCGCCAGCACCACAACTCAAAAGCATCAACTCTTCTTCGGTCTTCCTTATTCATTGTCCAGCTCTGATAGTCATGTGATTAACTCAAACAAATCCAATTGTTATTATCTATTACAAGGATGACTGAAATGTCACATGCCCTATATCATGTTTCTTATCCATTATTGTCTTCTTTTGACTATTGACACAGCTACATGTGTCTACAGCACATCTAGAATATGTTTTGCAAACAATCCATGCTTGAGTAAAGTTCAAAATATAAGACATTAGTAAAACAAGTTACCATTAAATTGATTCTGACTCAGGAATACCTCATGTGTGTCAAATTAGAACTGTTCTCCATAGGATTTTCAGTGACTGATTTTTTTTTAAATAGATTTCCACACTTTCTTCTCGGACACCACTGAACAGACTTGAACCACCAGTCTTTCGGTTAATAGCATAGTGAGTTAATCATTTACACCACCCAGGGATTGTAATAGAGTAGCTTTAATTTATTTTGCAAAGAAAATAATTTTTGAGATCAATATCTTCAAAGTTGGAACCAGGATAGATTTTCACATGTCTCTTATTTATGATAAAATAGGAATAATTTCATATGTTAAAGAAAATTATACATATTTTTTATATCCATGATTTTAGTTTACATAGCTAGCTTTTCTTCCTGCTTGGTAAATAACTCTTATTTTTTTAATCAAGATAATGCTGAAATAGCTTGTGTGATTATTTATCACTACCTATACAGGAATACTAAGCATTAGGTGATAATTATGTAGAATAACCTGAATAAATATACAAAGGAAAAAGGCTTGCTGTGCTCAGCATGGATGATGCAGTGATTTAAGCACAAATTTGAAAACTTTTTTGCATATAATTTTTCTAAACTTTCCTCAAGTTAGTCATTTCATGAATAAAAATATACAGAATATATTTTTCTTACTTATGTAGTCTTAGATTTATTTATTTCAGAATTATTCTCTTATTTTCAAACCTCTTTGAAGTTATTTTTTAAAACTTGTATTTGATATTTAGGGTAAATTTGTTGTTGTTGTTATGTGCCGTCGAGTCGGCCCCGACTCATAGCGACCCCTCCTTGGGTTTCCGAGGCAGTATCACTACGGAAGTAGGATTGCCCAACCTTCCTTCCAAGGAGTGGCTAGTGGGTTTGAACCACCAGCCGTCTGGTTAGCAGGCAAGTGTCTTAGCCACTATGCAATAGTAATATCTAAAATTTTCCTTTGGTTTAAATCAGTATCCTTCAACCTGGGAGAGAGATAATTTAATAGACATGTCACATGTCTAGAAAAGGGAAGACTCTCAATGAGAGGGATTAACACAGTGGCTGCAAAGATGGGCTGAAGCAAAGCTAGGATTGTGAGGTTGGTGCAAGACTGGGCAGGTTTCATTCTATTGTATATAGGGTCTCCTTGAGTCAGACCCGACTTGAAGGCACCTAACAACAACAACAGCATCATGTATCTACACATGGATGAAGATTCAAAACTTTATATTACTTTTCTTTAACAATTGTTTGATCGTCATTCCTAGGACTACAGGTCCACCAGATTCAGTGTTGTGTAAGTAGCAGAAGCAGGCATCGTCCAGGGAGCAGTGTGAATCAGATCTGTGGAGGGAAAACAAAGTCAGTGCCAGGGGAGTAGTGTGCTTCACCAGGTCCAAAAGGTGAATATAAAGCTGGAACATTACATAAAAGAAATGATAAGAAATCATGTTCGTTAGAAAGCTAGAGAGCTCAAAGGGAACATAAAGGGAAAATATCAAGATTTAGCCATGAGTGTGAAAATGTGAATCATGGTTCTATGATGTCCAGTAGAATATAGGCATATTTGAATTGAAAAAATATTTGGAGGAAAAGAATCTTTAAAAGGTTATATATAGAGATTCCATACTGGAAAATGAATATATACAAATACATATACATATACATATACATATATTTATATACGGGAGCTCTGGTAGCGTAGTGG
>NW_006922163.1:619504-621740 GCF_000298275.1 Orycteropus afer afer
TAGACCCACACATGTAAGTTATTGCCAGTTAGCCTGCTTCCTCTATGCCCAAGAATTGGAAGCTATCTAAGTCATAAAATTAACTCATTGTTATGACAGTCAGTTTATTTTGTTTGTATGGCAATAGCAAAATCTTGTAAGATGATCATTTTATAAATTATTTTGGTCATTTGTAAAGCAAGCAATTCTAAGATTCTTAAGAATTGACCCTACTGTGCAAAATGGCAGATTATCAAAGACGTTTATTTACTGGAAATTAGAAACTGCTCTGAAATATAGAGCCCAACTCAAATACATAAAATAAGTAAACAAATGAAACCAATGTCTTTTGATTCTATTTATTCTTTATTAAGTGAGCATGGTACTATTTTTAATGATCACAGTTGAGTTTTAATGATCACAGTGTTGAGTTATGCATACTATGTTTTGTTAAGAACCTGAATATCCCATATTCTTTTTCTAAATTATAATAAGTATTGCTAGAAAATTTAATAACAGAACTTCTTATAACAATGGAAACGGAGGTTTTGTGGTTGAAAATATACATTTACCTAATATAACTAACCATTGTTTTTTAAAATAATCAATTTAGCCATATTAATAAAAGTAAATATTGAATGAAAATATATTCAGAATCCTATAAAAAGTAGTTTACATTTTTTTTACCTTCTGTTCAGTTACTGGTATTTAGAATGGTCCGTTTCTTCAGAAAACAATAAATAATGAGAAGTAAACATACAAGTACCACATACGTTTTCTTAATTTATTAATTCATGTTAAGAGATTGTCCTCAGTGCCCAAATTCTTCCTTATTTCCTACTGGTGCTTTTATATCTGAAATGCAATGTGGTGAATTTTTTTCTTTAGTATAGTAATTCATTTCAATCTATAAATACAAACACATGCATATATATAATATATTGGTTGTAAGGAGCTTGCACTATAAAGAGGTGAGTTATCACTATCACTATGTTAACAGCTAACAGCTGTCGCACTAGCCCCATATTAACAGCTAACATTTATTGAGTGTTAAACACTTTCCATTTATTAACTCACTCATTGCTTATAACAATCCAATCAGATAAGTCCTTTAATTGTCATCCCAATTTTACATGAGAAGCACAAGGCAGAGAGAGAAAAGCAATTAGATTAAGTAGAAGTTGGTAATAAATATCAGAGACAGTAGAGAGAGATCTTGGATATGAATCTAAGAAATTTGAACCTTATTCTGGAAGCTATGGGGATTTACTGAAATATTTTGAGGCCTTTAAGCAAGGTGGCAATATAATCAGAGTGCATTTTAGAAAGATCATCATGGCAGCAGTCTGAAAGATGACTAGAAGAAAAGCTAGACAGTGGACAAGTGAAACAAATTAAGCAAGAGCTGATGAGAACTCAAACAGAAGCGTTGATAGAAAGAAAAGAAGAGAATGGGAAAGGCTGTTTCTTCTAATGTTTAAAGTAGCTATCATTTTATAAGCACTTTCTATGTTCTGGGCATTTTATTTGGCATTATAGATATGTAATCGCATTTAGTTTTCAAGTAGCCGTGCAAAGACAGATTTCATGATTGATATTTTATATGAGGCAACAAGGGCTTAGATAGGTTAAGTAGCTTACTCAAGGTCACACAGCAAGTCAGTGGTAGGTTTGGGATTCAAATCCATGGTTTAAATTCTTTCTATTTCATGATGTACCTGACATAAGAATCTTTAAACCAAAAATCAAACCTACTGCCATTGAGTCAATTCTGACTCAATGCGACCCTATAGGACAGAGTAGAACTGTCCTTAGGATGTCCAAGCCTCTAAAAAGTCTGACTCGATGGCACATAACAACAACAACAACAAATGTTTACTGAAGAAAACTGCCTCACCTTTGTCCCACAGAGCGGTTGGTGGGTTCAAACCACTGAACTTTTGATTAGCAGCCAAATGCTTTAACCACTCCACCAAATTTAAAAAATTCAAAGCAACTGGTTGTAGAATTCCAAATGAGAAGTACGAGTCAAGATTAATGTTCAGATTTCTGGTATGGGTTTAAGTTTTGGTGTCATCTCACTGAAATATGGAGTAAAGAAGTCCTAACAATTTTCTGAAAAGAGATGCTTATAATTTCTCCATTCATTTATTTTTATCCCTTTTGAAACTCCAACCTGGCATCATTCTGCTTATCTCCACAGAAGCAGCTGTTGATGAGATCACTAATAACTTTTCTGTCTCTAAATCCAAAGACT
>NW_006922163.1:626306-630498 GCF_000298275.1 Orycteropus afer afer
AATCAATATCAATACTTGTCTTTACATCTCTAACAGTGAATTGGTATATTTTAACTTAACTATTAAAGAATGTCTGCTTTGAGCATTGAGCACTAAGATCTGTTTATATGGAATCAAACTGACAACAATAACTCAAAATTTAGATAGGGACTTAAGGGGGCAGTGAGTTTATGTTAATAAGGAAGGAACAACTCAGAAAAGGAGGATGATAAATGGCTGGACAACTCAAAGAATGTAAACACTGTCCCTTAATTGTGCATGTAGAAATTGTTGAATTGGTTGGTGTATGTTCTGTTATGTATATTATTAACAGCAACAAAATAAATTATTAAAAAAGGAAGGTTAGGTATTTGAGATTTTTTTTTTTAAATTGATGATCATTAAGATTCGTACCCTCCCTCTTCTTATGCAGTACTTCTCTGATATTTTCACCCATCTCCACCACTTCAGTTATTACCTAGACAGAGATATCAGATGCACTTACAAGCTCCTTTTTCTGACATCTATTCTTGGTAATCTTAAGCACATTTCAAATCTAGGATATCCAAAAGAATAAACTCATGATCTTCTTGCTCAACTCTAGCCTTCTTTCAGGTTTTCTCATCTCTCTGAATGGCACTGCAGTCTATTCATTTCTACAAGCAAGGAATTTAGGAATCATTTTGGACATGACATCTTCCCTCACCTTCTCTATCTAAAGCATCACCAAGTCTTATCAATCGTATTTCCTAAATATTTCTTAAATAAGATTATTTAATTTTTGTCTCTATTGCCCACACAATATTCTCTGCCCACTCATTTCTAGCATGGCATTCTCAATAGGCTAAACATCAATCTCCTGAACTTTCCCTCAAATCTCATTGGATCAGTCCTCCATGTTACATTGCATAGTGATTTTTCAAAATACATTTATAATATATTCTCCTTGGCTTTAATGGTACATACTGTTCCCAGGACAAAGGTATAAATTCTTAATAGGGCCTTGGAGTTCTGCATTATCTAACCTCTACCTCTTATTCTAGCTTCATCTTCTACCATTCTTCCTCTACTCTTTCATCCAGTTCCACTGGCTTTCTGCCAGGTCTTCATATTTACTGTTCACGTATATTTTCCTTTTGCTTGGAAGACTTCTCCCATTCTTTAACTACTGATTAGTCATCGTCCAGCCTTCCTTTTATACATCACTTCCTTTGGGAAATTTTTTCTGACTTCTAAATGCCAAATTCCTCTATTAAAAGACATGAGAAGACTCTCTCCAATACCTTGGTACTTTGTACATTTTATATTTTTGTAATCATCAGTTAATATCTATCTTCCTTGTTATCTATCTCCTCTATTCTCATCTATGATAAGAATTCTATCTCTTTTGCTCACCCTTGTTTGCTTAGGGTCCTTTACAGTGCATGACACATAGTAAGAATTCAATTAACTCATTTAATCATTATAAAATAACAATATAAACTTTATAACAAGTGTTCATTATATGAATGGAAGAAAGACTAAAGAGAATATTATTAATTAAGCATATAAATCATACCCCCTTAAATTTCCCTGCTTTTGTTGGTAAATACTCAATCTCAGATTTATAGTGAAGTAAATCTGAAATCAAGTTGACACTGAAAAAAAACAAACTCATGCTGTGGAGTGGGATCCAATTCATAGCTACTCTTCCTTGGGTATCTGAGGCGTTATCACTACAAAATAGATTGTCCAACCTTCCTTCTGAGAAGTGGCTGGTGGGTTTGAACCTCTAGCCTTCTGGTTAGCAGTCAAATGCCTTAGGCACTATGCCACCAGGGCTCCCCTCAGTGTCTTAGGGTGCTATAAGGTGCTCCAGTGGTGCACTGGTAAAGTACTTAGCTGTTAACATACAGGTCAGTGATTCTAACCCACTGAACCTACCTGCTGTTCCACAGGAGAAAGATGAGGCAGTTTGCTTTCTTAAAGATTTACAGCCTCGGAAACCCTATGGTGCAATTCTACTCTGTCCTATAGGATTGCTGCAAGTCAGAATAGACTTTGTAGCAGTGGATTTCATTTTGGATTTTTAAGGCTGCACTGTCCAATATGGTAGTCACATACAACAACAAGAAGTTAGAAGGAAGGTTGGGCAGTCTACTTCTTTAGTGATGTTGTTGTTGTTGTTGTTATGTGCCGTCGAGTCAGACCTGACTTGGAAACCCAAGGAGGGGTCAGGCTGAGTTGGGTCAGACCCCATGGCACATAGCAACAATGACAGTTACAGTTAACTATTTAAATTTAAATTAAACATAATTAAAAATGCAAATCTTTGGTTGCACTAGCCACATTTCAAATGCTCAACAGTGATATGTGCCTAGTGGCTGCAGTGTTGAACACACAGACGTAAAATATTTCTATCATCACAGAAAGCTCTTTTGGAGGCTCTGTGAAAGGTCAAAAAGAGTTCTTTTTCTGTTGAAATTCTCCAATACATACATTTAATATAAAATGCCATTGGATTGGACTTAGAGATGAAAGCAAAACTTTTCTTGAACATACTATATTTTTAAACTTAAAAAAAAAAAGATGGAATTTTGTGCCAGATCTAGCAACACAAAGATATATGTGTGTGAGCGCACGTGAATTTTTGTGTATGTGTGATTGAGTGTGTGCCTTTGTACTTGAAGGTAATGAATTCCAATTTTACTGTATAATTTTATAGGTTAAATTAGTGACAACAAAATACCAGAAAGAAGGCAGACATAGTAGATATGATGAGGATATTTGGAAAAAGGAATGTTAATATACCAAATGACTTGAGAAAGACCAACTAGGACAACTGTGGAGAAAAAGAAATGGTTTTTGAAATAATAAAAAAGACAATAACTCCAAATTCAGTCAATTCCACTAAAACATTTTAAGCGATTGAACTATACATATGTAACTTATTCTAAGCATTTTTAGGCTTGATGTGGTGCAGGAAGGCTTTCTTAGATCATGGTTCTTTGATGCCCCATACCTTTGAATTGCTTGGATAACTTCAAAGGAATGGGTTACACTTGGTCTTGATCATTTTTTATTAATTTAAATTTTGCCACATGATTTTTATAAGCAAAATGCTTTTCTTTCTCCTGCCAAAAAATGCAGAAACAATAAACACAACTAGACATGTTCCTCAAAGCTCAGACAGAGAAAAAATAAACTCCTTTTTAGCTGAATCCTTTTTTATTTCCCCCAATCCAGGATGATATAAATACATACATATATATATGTATATATCTTAAAAGGGGGTTCATAAAAAACAAAACATGTGTGCAGACCTTTAAGCCCCAAGCAGAAAGGTACCAACATATCAGAGAAATTGTTTCATTTAAACTTCAATCCTGTTTTTAAAATTCATGTAATCTATACAGCATAGATACTTTTCAGAACCTTTTGCATGCTTCCTCCTTGGAACTGTATTTTATGTGCAAATGACAACAGAGGAGTTGTGGTCCTTATCAGATAAGTGATAAACATATTTGAATTTTAATCAAATTGTAACACCTTGAACTCAGAAAGGTACTCTGAGTGCCACTACAGTGGGCCTTCCTTCCAACCACAGAAAATGTAATTCTTAGATTAAGAGGGTGACAGAAGGGACATGAGGCACCAACAGTGAAGCATAATGCATCTTGATGGAGACTCTTGCTTATTTGTTGAAAATAAAGATCTATACTTACAGAAACATGGATATATTACAGAGTAAAATGAAAATTCACATGCATTTCTAAGACCAGAATAGACTTAAAAGAAATTTAATGCTTGTGGTGAGCCCTGGGTTTGCCCACTCTCCTTTTATTCACTTTCCTTTGATGTCTCAATGGGATAATTTGAGAAGTTGAAAATAGGTAATTTTCAAGGTTTCTTTAAATATTAATATAAAATCTATCTCTGTATTTTTAATAGAAAAATACAAAGGTAAGTGTAAACATGGCTGTGGTAATTTGGAAATGCTTTCTTAATTCACAAAGCCTTCCCAATTCAAACCAACTAAATCCTATCTTTCCCTCTTGCAGATACACAGAATCACATTCTGATTAAAGAAGAATGTAACACAGTGAAAGTACATAGACTGATATCAATCAGATTGATCTGAGTTTGAATATTCATAGTGCCTAAGGCACTTGACTGCTAACCAGAACGCTGGCGGTTCAAACCCACCAGCCACTCCTCAGAAGGAAGATGGGGC
>NW_006922163.1:630968-634366 GCF_000298275.1 Orycteropus afer afer
TTTTTTTGTTTTTAATAAGGCAAATATATACCCTTGACTTGACTGTGATTTTCATAAGAAGAAAAGTTGTGCCTTAATTGTCTTTAGGTCCCTGCACTTAGCATACTGATTTGCACATCCTAGTTACTTGATGAATACTTGGTAAATTGTCTTCTTAAAACAGCTCCACTTCTAATTTTCTTACTTTGGTTAATGATGGAATGATTTCTTTGTTTTAAAACCCTTATAGTCATCTCTTTTTCTGCATCCTTACTCTCATTCAAAATTCCATCAGAATTCAAGCTGCATCAATGTCTGCTGGCGTTTCACCCATCCTTTCCATCAGATTCTTCTCCAACAACTTACTGTATGGGAAGAGGAATTTTGTACTTCTTTCTCAATTCTTCTTACTTTTTCATGAATTTTCACTGCTTTGTTTTGCATTCCAAGTGACATATCAATCTTTCTTTGCCTTAGGTGGAAAAAAACTTTCTCTTGGTTCTCCTTTTATTTTACTAGCAATTCTTTCTGATTTCTTCTGATTCATCTTCATCTGCCTGACCTCTACATATAGTGGTGGCCTAAGACTCAATCTTTTAAAGTCTGCTAATAGTATTTTCTTTTATTATTGTTGTTAGGTACCATTAAGTTGATCTTCAACTCACAGCAACTGCATGTCACAGAGTATAATTGCCCCACAAGGTTTTCTATGCTATCATCTTTATGGGTGTAGGTCACCAGGTCTTTCTCCCATGGAGTCTCTGGGTCAATTAGAATAGCAGTGAAGTGCTTAACCATTGTGCCACCAGGGCTCCCTATTTACTCTACAGGTAATCATAATGAATCTTTTGGTTTAAAATACCATCATAATCTAGTCAAGGAGCTCTGGTAGTGCAGTGGTTAAGGCATTTGGTTGCTAACCAAAACATCAGCAGTCCAAGCACCCAGCCACTCCACAGAAGAAAGATGAGGCAGTCTGCTTCTGTAAAGATGTACAGCCTTAGAAACCCAATAGGAGTCACTGTGAGTTGGAATCAACTTGATGGCAGAGAGTTTGGTTTGGTTTGGTAAGCTAGTGAGTTCCAAATATAAATCTCCAATGTTTCATCCTGAACTTCAGATTTGCCTGCAAAACTTATATTTCAAATATGTATTAGTCAGGGTTATGAGGAAGAAGAGAACAAGTTATGTATATGTATATGTAGCCAGCACTCATCTGTCAGTTTGTCATACTGTGGTGGCCTGCATGTTGCCGTGATGCTGGAAGCTATGTCACCAGTATTTAAAATATTAGCAGTGTCACCAAGATGGATCGATTTCAGTGAAGCTTCCCGACTAAAACAGTGTAGGAAAAAGGAAGAGGTGATCCACTTCTGGAAAAAAATAGCTCCTGCAAACCCTATGAATAGCAGTCTGATAGAGTGTAAGAAGAGGAGTCCCTCAGGTTGGAAGCACTCAAATGTTTACTTAGAGTTGACATTAATAACATAGAGTAAAGCTTTCAGAATTTTCATTTGATGATGTAGCATGACTCAAAATGAGAAGAAACAATATGAATTAATAATTGGAATGTGAAGTCTATGAAGTATGAATCTAGGAAAATTGGAAATTGTCAAAAATGAAATGTAAAACATAAAGATCAATATCCTAGGCATTAGTGTTCTGAAATGGACTGGTTCCAGACATTTTGAATGGGACAACCATATGGTCTGTAATGCTGGGAATGCTAAATTGAAGAGAAATGGCACTGTATTCATCACCAAAAAGAACATTTAAAGATGTATGTTGAAGTATAATGCTGTCAGAGTTGAGATAATATCCATATGCCTATGAGGAAGACAAGTTAAGACTACTATTACTCAAATTTAGGCACCAACCACAAAAATTAAGATTAAGAAATTGAATTTTTTATCAATTTATACAGTCTGTAATTGACCAAACATGCAATCAAGATGCATTGATAATAACTAGTAATTAGAATGAGAAAGTTGGAAAGAAGAAGAGGCAATGGTAGTTGGAAAATACAGCCTTAGTGATATAAATGACCATAGAGATCACATGATGGAATTTTGCAAGGCCAACAACTTATTCACAGCAAACACTTTTTTCAACAAATAAACAGCAACTATACACATGGACCTCACCAGATGGAATATTCAGGAATAAATATTCCCCTTGTGAACACAAACCAGACAAGAATGCTTTCTATTTCTACTTTTATTCAACATTGTATTGGACGTCAAGAAAAGGAAATCAAAGACATCCAAATAGGTAAAGAAGAAGTACAGCTACACATATTTGCTGATTATATGATTCTATACATAGAAAACCCAAGAGAAACCTATCAGAACTATGAGTACTGGCTGCCATCTATCCTTGGTCAGTTGGTGCAAAAGCAAGTGGTGGCCCTCACTCAGTGGGTGGGGCTGCAGGAGCTGCAGATGTGGTTGGGTTGTGTAGGAACAGTTTCTGTCTTCCACTCAGTCAGACAAAAGAAATTAAAAAAAACACCCAAAAGACAAAAACAAGAGAATAAAAAGCTAAACTGCATAAACAAACAGGAACAATGAAAAAAGGTGTGGGGGGGAAATAATGAAGAAGAATAAATATATATTAAAAGGAGAAAAGAAAGGTAATAAGAAAAAGAGGAAAAAAAGAAAAAGCACCAGTATCTGGGGAAGGAGGGATGAGATAAAAGAGCAAGAGTAAAAGAATAGGGAAAACTGCAAAAGGAAAAACAAGGGATGGGAAGAACAATAAAAAAAAAAAAAAAAAAAGAAAGGAACAAGGAAAAGGGAAGAAAAAACAAAAACAAACAAACAAAAAAACCAAGACCTAGGGACAGGAAAGAGGGGGAAAAAGTAAAAAAGGAAGACAGATGGAAAATGAAAAGAATAATTTAAAAACAAAACATGAGGGGCAAGGCATGGTACCCAGGATCTGCCAGGCACAGACTGGGAGGGAGCCCCCACAGGTCAAGAAGGGGGTGATGGTGGGAAGATTGTCTCACCCCTGTTTACCAAGATGGCACTGGGAACAAGAGTTACAAGGGGAATATCGCACATCTCTAGTCATCAGTCTCTAGTGTGATTGCCCATTCTGTCCTTGGCAGGCAGAGCCCACTCCCAGGTCACAGTCTAAGCAAGAACACTACCCGCACACACTCAAGAAGACTGTGCTAGCTGCTTGCAAACGTCCAAAATGTCTGTGCCCTCAAGACAGCCACCAGTAGTCCACAGATCCACCTTTTCCCTTCTTCACTGTTCTCCCTTCTGGTCATCAGGAGCCAATGCAGTCCTTTCCAGTGCAGCCTTGGTGAGCAGAGCTTGTTCTTAGGTTGCTATTGGGAAATATTCAAAATGGCTGTGTCTTCAGGACAGCTGGCAGTAGGCAGTTCCTTTGCCTTCTTACTCATTTTT
>NW_006922163.1:635721-636771 GCF_000298275.1 Orycteropus afer afer
GCCTTTTTCTTGGTTCACTTCTCTTCTTGCTCTGCAAGTTTTCCCCAAATTATCTACACATAAACCATGTTTTACTGATAACTCATACATCTGCCTCTTCACTTTAGTTCTGTTTCCTGAGATTCCAAATGGCACATTCAAATCCATTCTGAATATTCTTTTCTGCATTTGATTAGGCTTTTAAAATTCAATACCTTTATTCGATACTCATTGTATTTAATCCAAATTTATTCATTTCTCAGTATGTTCATAGGAATTGCCCTCAAACTGATAATTAATGAAATCTAGAAGTCATCCAAGACTCCTTCCTCTTACTTATCTTATTCAACTGACCATTAAATTTATTATATTTCACCTTCTACACAGCTCTCAAATTTAACTCCTGTCAATAGTTTTACACACTTGGTACAGGCTCTTTCACTTTTCACTTGGGCGGGGGTAATACTCTTATGTTCAGTATCATGCCTCCAATCTACAAACTCTCTAATACATTGCTTGTAATAAAATAAAAATGGCCATATTAATAGGAAATCTGTTTATTAAATCAGCTTAAGAACCATAATTGTTCCTTTCAGCCTTTGGAATGAAGCTCAAACACCTTTGTTGGTATGCAAAGACTTAAGTGATGTGGCCCCTCCCTGCCCTCCTTAATGAATTTCTGCCAGATCCTCCTTCTAACTTTGTATTTAATCCACTAAACACACAAGATTATAAGTAGCCAATTTTTACAGTGTTGTTTATGTATCTATACTTTACACAAGCCAGTTTCTGTTGATGGAGGGTTCTTTCTTCCTTGCATTCCTGGTGGATTTATACTAGAACTTTAGGATTCTAAACCATGCATTTGCATTTGTGCAAGCTTCTCTGGAATACTTTCCTTTAAGGAGAATGGGTTATTTTCAATTTAGTCATAATTTTGCTACATAAATTGTTCTTTTATAGCCTTTAGGGCAGAAAGACTTATCCATTTATACTATATATATAGTGTGTGTGTGTGTGTATATGTATATATGTGTGTTTGTGTGTGTGTGTGTGTATATATATATATGT
>NW_006922163.1:639572-640738 GCF_000298275.1 Orycteropus afer afer
AAAAATGTAATTGCTTTTAAAAATAATGCTAGAAAGAAGGAAGATTTTAATAGTTAGTAGATTAGTGAAGAAGAATGCAACATCAGTATTGAAGGAAGATTCATTAACAATCTACAGTATGTATGCAGGTGATATAATCTTTCTCACTGAAAGCAAAGAGGACTTGAAGTACTTACTGATGAAGATCAAAGATCACAGTCTTCAGTATGGATCATACCTCCATAAAGGAAGCAAATATCCTCATAGTTAGACCAATAAGGAAGATCATATAAATGCAGACAAGTCTGACATTGTCAAGGATTTCATTTTACTTGGATCCACAATTAACACCCATAGGAGCTACAGTCAAGAAAGAAAATGACATAATGCATTGGGATAATCTGCTGCAAAAGACCTCTCTAAAGTGACAAAGATGTCACTTTGATGACTAAGGTGATCCTGACCCAAGCTATGGTATTTGCAATTGCTATATGCATGTGAAAGCTGGATAATGAATAAAAAAGACCAAAGAAGAATTAATGCATATGATTTGTGTTGTTGGTGAAGAATACTGAAAATACTATAGAGTGCCTGGAGAATGAACAAATCATTGTTGGAGGAAGTAGAGCCAAGATGCTCCTTAGAAGCAAGAAAAGCCAGACTTCATGTCTTATACTTTGGTCATGTTATTAGAAGGGACCAATCCCTAGATAAGGATATCATGCTTGGTAATGCAGTGGGTCAGCAAAAAATAAATGAATAAATAAAGATGACTCCATCAATAAGATGAATTGACATAGTGGCTGTGATGATAGGCTGAAGCAGGGCAATGACTGTGAGAATAGCACAGGACTGGACATTGTTTTGTTCTGTTGTGCATAGGATTACTATGAGTCAAAACCAATTCAATGGCACCTAACATTTGAATTATGGTGAATTATATTAGGTAGAGTAACATTTTATACAAATTTGCCTGAAACTGTCTTGTTCTATGAGCTCTGGTGGCACAGTAATTAAATTGCTGGCTGCTAACCAAAAGTCTGCTCCATGGAAGTTAGATGTGGCAGATTGCTTCTATAAAGGCTGTGAATCTAAGCAAAATGAAATCTCTGGCAACTTCAGTATTTTCTGTGATTTTGCTTGTTGGCCTAGTTGTGAGGATTTCTGTTTTATTTATGTTGAAGTGT
>NW_006922163.1:644669-645912 GCF_000298275.1 Orycteropus afer afer
ATGAGATTCACAGAGCAACTATGTGGCAGAACCAAGAATCAAATCCATGTCCGTCCTCAATTTTACCCCTCTTCTCTTATACCAAAGGAACTCTAGGGGCATATTGGGTAAGGCATTTGGCTACCAATCACAAGGTTAATGGTTCAAACCCACCAGCTGCTCCAAGGGAGGAAGATGAGACAATTTACTTCTCTAAAGATTTACAGCTTTGGGAACCCAATGGGGGTTGCTGTAAATCGGATTAGCCTCAATGGCAGTGATTTTGATTTGGTGTTTGGTTTTCTCTCATGCCAGACTTTCTCTCCACAGGGTCAAGGAACAGTATAATCATTTTGCTGAATAACTTGATAGGGATATAGTAGACTAAAAATAATATAAACAATCATGTTCTAGAAAATTTTAGAAATTCTTGGATGCTAGATTAAAAAAAAAAAAGCCAAATTCACTGCCATCAAGTCAATTTTGACTCATAGCAACCGTCTTTGGATTTCTGAGGCAGGAAATCTTTGCAGAAGTAGATTACCCCATCTTCCTCCTATGGAGCAGCTGGTGGGTTTGAACTGCCAACCTTCTGGTTAGCAATCAAATGGCTTAGGCATTATGCTATCAGAGCTAGATTTAGTAGCCTGAATTTAATTTGGCAAGCTATTGGAAGTCATAGAAAATAAATGAGAAGAGTGACATGATTATCCTTTGGAGACAAAAGGTAGATTAGAAAGTAGTAGCCTGAAGGCATAGAGACCAGTTGAAAGGCTACTGTACATTTCTGTGTATGAGATAATAACAACCTGAATTACACTAGTGACAATAGGAATATAAAAATGAGAAGTTTTAGGATATTTAATTTTGGTTAAATGAAGAAATATTTAACATGTTATCAGCATATCATTAATATTAGTTTGGATTTACATTCTGTATTTGTTCTACTCCTAGATTGTTCATGAAACATCTAACAGATGCTGGAAAGTAACCGATTACTCATTATAAATCTCTGAGCAGAAGCATAGATTTATGTTATTTTTCAAAAACAAAAATTTGTTTGAAAAACAAATGTTCCCACATCTAAAATGGTATCAGGGTTATAGTTTAACAGAAATTAAGAATTATATTCACATTTTTCATTACACGTCTCTCTTCCTTAAGGCACTACTTTGATTATTCTAGTCATCCTCTAAAATGTCTTCCATGGTCCCCTTTGTCTCCCATATCTCATAACTGGCTTACTATAATTTGGACACAACCA
>NW_006922163.1:646312-647438 GCF_000298275.1 Orycteropus afer afer
GCGGCTGTTGGTTTGAACCCCCAACACTCTGGTTAGCAGTCAAATGCCTTAGGCACCATGATAATAGATGCCCTAATATTAGTTACTGTCATTATTGCTCCTTTGACTATGGATCTGCTTTACTCCAGCATCAGGAATCCTGCTTACAGTATAGTCACTGCAGACTTTGTCCTTAAAATTTTGCAATTGATTTTATTAAAGTATTTTTGGTGTCATATCTTTGGGTATGAGGATTGGAACAAGAGAAGATGGTTAACTCATTTAATTTGGAGCAGGTAGAGAGAGCAGATCTTTCTTCTTTACGCAACCATTCAGTGTGTCAGAAGAATCTCCACTAATGACTATTTAACATATGTGAAAGCTCAGAGAAGGCTGGTGCTTGATGTCTTTATTCTATTCCCTGAGGAAGCATAAAAGCACAACCTAGTTGACATAAATTTAAACCTGCTGACTTGACAAATTATTGTAAGAAATGAAATTCAGAAGCACACTCTAATTTTCCAATTAATAGCTGAAGAGTATAAATACATAAACAATTCTTCACGTGAGTATAGTGATTAAACAAATAAATAGATGATAAAGATTTTTATTATCAGATTCCCTAAATATCCTGTTACTGATGTATCTTGAACAGAAGAGAATATTAACTGGGCAAATAAAATCTTTTATAAATCACTTATTGGAGTATAGCTTTCTCATTTCATGTCAAAAAGACTTGCTGTCTCTGATGTTAATTTTGAAGTCTTTACATTCTTATTCGATAGTATTACATCTTTTTAATGTCTTGTGGTATGATCTAATTTGGACTTTTTATTGTTTATTTTGTTCATTAGATAAAATTTTGTTAATTAAAGAAGTTAAATGCTATTCAGACATTCATAATAGACCTGTATTGGAATCAATAAATCATCTCTGCATAAGCAATATGAGGAATGTTTATTGTCTGAGATTAAGATGGCAGCAAAAGCATGTAAACATCTTTTGAGGTATAGCACAGATAGAAACCTTATGTTGGGCACTGGAAAAATATTTTTAAAAGAATGAATACTTGTTACTATTTGCCATTTAATTGAGTGCAATTCATGCTGACTTTATGTACAACAGAATAAAATATTGTCCAGTCCTG
>NW_006922163.1:649290-651124 GCF_000298275.1 Orycteropus afer afer
AGAATCTAAAAGCCATATTTTTAAAAGATATTTAGAATCAGAATTTTAGAGCTGTTAGAAATTGTGGTAATAATCCTGAATTTTGTCTCATTTTACAAATAAGGAAACCAAGGCACAAGAAGTCATTTGTCTAAGGCCATGGAGTTACGAATGGTAGGGCTCATTATAAGCTAGATATTACTTGGTTCAATGGTTATTTATCTTTCTACTCAAGCATCTTTTGTCTTCATGTCAGCCATTGTATATTATGTCCTGGATGATTGCATGACTGCTTCAGAGAAATATTACTTTATATTCTTGATATATAGGCCAAACATAACCTTCTCTGCTCCATACTAATATTTGATTGGAAAGTTGTATATCCTGATTCTGTATGGAATTTTGTGTCTATATGATATGTATCATCTAGTTACAAGTGGAGAATTCAGTTGGCAACTTAATTTCTGGTCCATGGGTATATAGATATAAACATTTTAAATGGGGTGAAGTTTTGTGGTCATTTGGTCTACTACAAACTCTCTGCTTTCACTCTACACTCATTTTAAATTGTCATCAGGTAATTTTCTGCCTCCTCTCTAGAAAAATTGATGGGGATATGTTTGTAGTGAAACCTCAGGAGTCAATTTTATTTTTCACACCCACATATTCTCTTTCCACAGTTGCTCTGTAAATCTTTGTTTTTCTTGTTTATCTAGAGTTCCCTGACACTACACTTCAATGACTTCTTAAGTTTTCCTCCTATTTGGAAATACTTTTTTGCTAGTGACTCTCCAAGGATCATGAGAATCTGAGAAATTTACCTTGTCTGTGGAGCAACACAACTTTGGAATAAATGTGCTTTATATCATTCTGAATAAAGATTTCTATGGGCAAAGCTAATTTACTTAGATATATCAGACTGGGTTGTATATTTTTAATATAAACTCTAGGTATATATTGGCAGAGGTTGAGTAATTTTGATGAGAATAACTGTTTTTATATTTTATAAGTCAGATATCATGACAAATTTCTAGTTTCAAGTGTAACAACTTGAACAATCACATTTAGGACTGTGGAATGATGTTTGGGTTAAGGTCAGTGTATATAATGTATTCAGTTTGTAAAAATTCTTTTCTACCCATACTCTTTAAGGATAAAATAAGCTCACCCAGATTTTTTTAATATAAGATATGAAAGCTAGTGTCAGAGGATGGTAAATAGGATTTTTCTTGCTCTTTCATATTTGACAAAGAGGTCCCCAGCTTAAAACACAGAAGTTTTAAAGAGAGCAGCAAATAGTTGGAGACATAAATATTTTTGAAGATTTGTTAAGAACCTGTACAATGAACCCTGCCACATTCATCTAATAACCAAGCATCATCCTCTCCCTCATTCCAACAATACCTTGACAGTTGACACAGGAAAGGAAGAATGAAAGTGTAAATTATGTCTCTGCTTCAACTTCAAATCCCTTAGACAGTGAATTTGGCTGGAGATGGAAGAGGGGATAAGTCATGTCTGTTTGTGTGTATTTCTCTGTGTGTGTTTAAAATGAGGGCATAATGTTTCTTTACTACTGAATATTTCAGTGTGTATATCTTTAAAAATATATCTTTTTTTATATATATACTGGTAAAGGGGCAAAGAGGCCACATCTTCTGACCTCCGCTAATCCCACAAGAAGAAGACAAAATCACCATCAGTACCCAAATGCCTATCTCTGTGAGGCCAGACATACTGCCTCCCTCCTGCCCTTTCAAAAACCCTGATACCAAACATTCCTCCCACAGCACCTACCAACACTCTGCTGGGTTCAATAATTCGCTTCAGTGGCCACACAGAACTCACCGATTAT
>NW_006922163.1:651609-655440 GCF_000298275.1 Orycteropus afer afer
AGCAAATTCCACCATGGAGTTTACAAAGACTTATGGCCAGAAAAGCCATACCAGGTAATTTACTACACTGCATATACCAAAAACAAAACCCCAAACAAAAATCTCCACTGAGGTCAAGTCAACTCCAACTCATAATGACCCCCATTGTGTTTCCAAGGCTTTAAATCTTTATGGAAGCAGATTGCCTTATCTGTCTTCCCTGAGTGACTGGTGAGTTCAGATCACTGGCCTTTTGGTTAACAGCCAAATGCCTTGATTGCTATACAACCAGAGGTTTTTTTTTTTTTTTTTTATAAAAATAACTAACTGCTATTTAATTAGCAAGTTCAGGAAATTTAACATTGGTACAATATTATTATCTATAATCCATGTTTTGTTATTGTTAGGTGCCACCAAATGGGATCTGACTCAAGTGATGCTATGTACAACAGACTAAAACACTGCCCAGTCCTGTGGCCATCCTCACATCCTTGCAATGCTTGGACCCATTGCTGCAACCATGATGTCAGTCCATCTCATTGAAGGTCTTCCCCTTTTTGATTGACCCTCTACCTACCATGATATCCTCCTCCAGAGACTGATCCCTTCTGACAAATGACCAAAATAGGTGAGAAAAAGGCTGGCTATTCTTGCTTCTAAGGAGTACTCCTGCTGCACTTCTTCCAGGAGGGATTCTTTGTTCTGGCAGTCCACAGTATTTTCAGTATTCTTTCCCAACACCACAATTCAAGGCATCAGTTCTTTTTCTTTATTTGTTGTCCAGATGTCACATGCATATGAGACAATTGAAAATACCATGGCTTAGAATAGGCACAATTTAGTCTTCAAAGCGATATTTTTGTTCTTTAACATTTTAAAGTGGTCCTTTGCAGCAGATTTCTCCAGTACAATATATATCCTGACTTCTGCTTCCATGGGTATTGATTGTGGATCCAAGTAAAATGAAATCTTTGACAATGACAATCTCTTCTCCATTTATTGTCATGTTGCTTATTGGTCCTGTTTTGAGGATTTCTATTTTTTGTATGTTTTTTAAAGTGTAATACATACAGAGAACTGTAGATTTTTTATCTTCATCAGTAAGTGCTTCAAGTCATCTTCATTTTCACCAAGGAAGGTTGTGTCATCCGAATATTGCAGGTTATTAATGAGTCTTCTGCCAATCAGGATAATGCATTCTTCTTCATATACTCCAACTTCTTGGATTATTTGCTTAGAATACAAATTGAATAAGTATGATTAAAGGATTCAACCCTGATGCACACATTTCCTGATTTTAAACCAGGAAAATCCTAAACCTTGTTGTCATTGTTAGGTGCCATCAAGTCATCTATGATTCATAGCGACCCCATGCACAGCAGAATGAAATACTGCGTGGTCCTGTGCCAGTCCCACAATCCTTGCTATCCATGAGCCCATTGTTGCAGCTACTATGTCAATCCATCTCATTGAGGGCCTTCTCATTTTTCATTGACCCTGCATTTTACCAAGCATGATATCCTTCTCCAGGGAATGGTCTCTTCTGACAACATGACCAATGTAAGTCAGATAAAGCCTGGGAATCTTT
The DNA here is from genome assembly GCF_000298275.1 of Orycteropus afer afer. Classification (NCBI taxonomy): domain Eukaryota; kingdom Metazoa; phylum Chordata; class Mammalia; order Tubulidentata; family Orycteropodidae; genus Orycteropus; species Orycteropus afer. The sequence continues at coordinate 653,177 of NW_006922163.1, forward strand.
GCTTCTAAAGAGCATTCCAGCTGCACTTCTTCCAGGACAGGTTTTGTTAGTTATTTTAGCAGCCCATTGTACTTTCAGCATTCTTCACCAACACCACAAATCAAAAGCATTGACTTTTCTTCAGTTTTCCTTATTCATTGTCCAGCTCTCACATGCATATGAGGCAATTGGAAATACCATGGCTTGTGTCAGGCACACCTTAGTCTTCAAGGAGATATCTTTGCTTTTCAGCACTTGAAAGAGGTCTTTTGCAGCAGAGTTGCCCAATGCTGTGGGTCATCTAATTCTTAACTGCTGCTTCCATGGGTGTTGATTGTAGAACCAAGTAATATGAAGTCTTTGACAACTTCAATCTTTTCTCCAATTATCATGATGCTGCTTATTGACCCAATTGCAAAGATTTTTGTTTTGTTTATATTGAAGTGTAATTCATACTGCAGACTCTAGTCTTCAATCATCATTAAGTGTTTCAAGTCATCCTAACTATCAGCAAGCATAGTTGTGTCATCAGTGTATTGCAGGTTGTTAATGATTCTTCCTCCAATCCTGATGCCACGTTACTCTTCATATAGTTCAGCATCTCTTATTATTTGCTCAGCATACAGATTGAATAAGTATGGTGAAAGCATACAATGCTGACACACTCCCTTCTTGATTTTAAACGATGCAGTATCCCCTTGTTCTGTTCAAACAACAGCTTCTTGGTCTAGGTACAGGTTCCTCATGAGTACAATTTAGTATTCTAGAATTTTCACTATTCTCAGTGTTATCCAGAACTTGTTATGATGCACACAATCAAATGTTTTTGCGTAGTCAATAAAACACAAGTAAATATCTTTCTGGTATTCTTTGCTTTCAGGCAAGATCTGTCTGTCATCAGCAGTGATATCCCTCTTTCCACATCCTCTTCTGAATCCAGCTTGCATTTATGGAAGTTCTCTGTCAATATACTGCTACAACCGTTTTTGAATTATCTTCAGTAAGATTTTACTTGTGTGTGATACTAATGATGTTGTTTGATAATTTCCACATTCTGTGTGATCACCTTTCTTTGGAATGGGTTCAAATATGGATCTTTTCCAGTTAGTTGGTCAAGTAGCTGTCTTTCAAATCTCTTATCATGGCCAAGAGAATACCTCTAATTCAGCATTTGTTTGTTGAAACATCTCAGTGGGTATTCTGTCAAATCCTGGGACCTTGCTTTTTGTCACTTCCTTCAGTGCAGTTTCAACTTCTTCTTCCTTCAGTACTCTTGGTTCTTGAACATATGCCACCTCCTGAAGTGGATGAACATTGTCCAGTTCCTTTTGGTAAGTGACTCTGTGTGTATTCCCTCCATATTCTTTTGATGTTTCCTGCATCATTCAATATATTGCCCATAGAATCTTTCAGTATTGCAACCCAAGGCTTAAATGTTTTCTTTAGTTCTTTCAGCTTGAGAAATCCTGAGTATGTTCTTCCCTTTTGGCTTTCTGACTCCATGTCTTTGCATATTTCATTATAGTAATTGACTTTGTCTTCTCCAGCTTCTCTTTGAAATCTATTCAGCTCTTTTTTCCTGTCATTTCTTCCACATGCTTTAGCTACTCTCCACTCTAGGGTAAGTTTCAGAGCCTCTTCTGATATCCATTTTGTTTTTTTCTTGTTCTTCTGCCTCTTTAATGACCTTTTGCTTTCTTCATGGATGATGTTCTTGATGTCATCCCACAATTCCTCTCGTTTTCTGTCATTGGTGTTCAGTGCATCAAATCTATTCTTTCCAAAAAACCAAACTTAATGCCGTGGATTCAGTCCTAACTCTTAGTGACCACTCCTTGGGTTTCTGAGGAGTGATCTCCACAGTAGTAGATTGCCCAAACTTCCTTTTGAATTTGTTCTTTAGATGGTCTCTAAATTCAGGAGGCATATATTCAAGGTTATATTTTGGCTTTTGTGGATTTGTTTTAATTGTCTTCAACCTCAACTTGAAGTTGCAGATGAGCAGTTTATGGTCTGTTCCATAGTCAGCTTCTAGCTGTGTTTTGGGTAAAGATATTGAGCTTTTCCATCACCTCTTGCCACAAATATAGTCAATGATTCCTGTGTACTCCATCAGATGAAGTCCATTGGTATTGTATTGTTGAAAATAGTATTTGCACGAATAAGTCATTGGTCTTGCAAAATTCTGTCATGTGTTCTCCAGAGTCATTTCTATCACCAAAGCCAAATTTTCCAACTACTGGTTATTCTTCTTTGTTTCCAACTTTTGTATTCTAATCACCAGT
>NW_006922163.1:656055-657112 GCF_000298275.1 Orycteropus afer afer
GTAATATATCAGACAGTGTTTCACTACTATTCATAAAGTTTTCACTGGCCAATTCTTTGAGAAGTGGATGACCTCTTCCTTCTTCCGAGTCTGTCTCATTCTGGATGCTCTGCTGAAACCCTTTCATCATGGGCAACCCTGCTAGCACAGCCTCCAGCCTCACAGCAACATGCAAGGCACCACAGTACAACACACTGACAGACAAGTTCATCTCCCTTAGCTGTCCCAACCGCTCTGCTTCCTGCAGCCTGGGAGCTCTCTCCTTCTTACTTGTTCCAGACGCTAGCCCTGGCTCTTGCTTCGTGCCACCCAGGGCTCTCCTCTCCTCAACTGTTCCAGCCATCGGCCCTGGCTCCCGCATCCTGCTGCCTGGGGAATATCCCCTCCTTACCTGTTCCGCTGCCGGCCCTGGCTCCCGCTTCCTAAGTGAGCACACAATGTGGAGAAAATGGAGTGAATAGACTTGCTCAGTACAGGGTTGACACAAATCTTCAATTTGTGAAAAAAGCCATAGTACATATTAAATTTTCATCAGTTTTCCCCAGATTGTTCTTTATTTTATTTTTTGTTTTCTCAGTAACAGATCTAATGCACTATCATAAATTACACTTACTGACATATTTCTTTGATCTGTAATATTTTCTTAGCATTTCTCTTTTTTGCTTTTGCTATTTTTAAAAGGTATAGGTCAGTTATCTTGTGGAATATGTCTCAATACAGGTTTATCTGATGTTTACTCATGATTTGTTTGAGGTTATACATTCTTGCCAGAAATACTTCCAAAAAGATACTGTGTCAAGTTCAAGGAATCATATAAGAGGCACATGATATCTGTTTGACACAATATTGTTACTATTAACTGGATCTTGTGGTTAAGTGTTGTCTGTCACATTTTTTCCACTATGAAGTTACTATTTATTCCTTCATAACTATTAAGGAATTTGTGGAGAGATACTTTAAAACTTTGTAAATATTTTGTTCTATAAAAAATATTCTCCAGTTCTCTACTTTTAGCATCCATTGATAATTTTCGAACTCTGTACTGGTTAGCACTCCA
>NW_006922163.1:657957-658950 GCF_000298275.1 Orycteropus afer afer
GGGTCGCTATGAGTTGAGTCTGACTCAACAGCACAAAGCAACTACAACAACAACAATTTCTTTATTTATGTAAAATTTATATGTAGTGAAATGTTGAAATCTTAAGTGTGCACTTGCTGAGTTTGACTAATACATACACACATACAAACCATACCTTTATCAAGATACAGAATATTTTCATTACCCCAGAAAATGTTCTTCTTTCTTTTCTTAGTCAAAGGAGATAATTTTAAATCAGATGTAAGTTTAGAATTTTAACATATACTAAACTACATTTTAGTAACTGAAGTGATTGAAAAGCTATATAATTTTTCCAAGGTGTAGTTTAGAGAGAAGAATTTTTTTAATGTTTTATTGCATATAATTTAAAAAATATTAAATATAAAAGTTATTCTCATACTACTTCATGGAAGAATATATAGTTACATAAGTAGTAACTTATATAACTTTAGTTCAATATCCCAGTTTACAAAGTTGTTTTATCCTATCAGTAGGGTTAGAAATTATAACTGTCCATACACAGCAACTTGAACATTGTTTTCATATCTTTCTTAATAGGGCACCCAATGTCAAGTCCAGTTCATACACACACACACACACACACACTCACACCAGTAAGTATGTTATCAGGCAGGTTCAAATTGATGATTGTCTAACAATCTTCAAAACAGTTCATTACGTTTCTCATTAACATATCAATAGAAACACAAAGATCAAAATTCACAGCATAAAAAGCTCAGATTGACAGATAATAAGAAAATCTGTGAGGAACTGACAGAAATTATAAAGCAGATTGAACATGCTGACAACAAAATCTCCTTATGATTCAAGACACGGTTAACTTTATGTTTGCTTAGTGAAGTAAAGTGTGGTAGAGGAGGTCATTTTTATCAGTTCTTTATACTCTTTCTTTGCAGAATTAATCAATTCACTTTTCTATTTGACTATATAGCATAGTGCCTAAGGCATTTGACTGCTAACCAGAAGGCTGGA
>NW_006922163.1:660367-661959 GCF_000298275.1 Orycteropus afer afer
CTGCTCTGTGGGAAGAAGATGAGGCAGTCTATTTCTGTAAAGATTTACAGTTTTGGAAGCACCGTGGGGGGTCACTCTGAGTGGGAATCCCCTTAAAGGCTGAGGGTTTGTTTTCTTTTTTGAAGGGTGCAGGATTGTTAAAATGTACATTCTGTTTTAGTATATCTTGGGTGGAAATGCAAATTCTCAGCAAGAGCTCAAACTGGAATGAACTGGTTCAAAGCTTTGCAGTAAATGCAAAAGAATACAAAGCTCTGAATATAATCTGCTAAAAACAGAAAAATTTCTAGGAAACCCTTTGATGAATTTAATAAGATAAAATAATAGAGACTTATATAAGATAAATTACATTCATAAGCAATGAGGAGAAAATAATGAAAAAAAAGTACCACATAAGGAGATAAAAAGGTAAAAAGATGAGTATAGAGATAGGTGGAAACACAAATATTTAGAAACATAATATTTATTCTATGATTATATTGGTGGAAGCATATGCCACAATTCAAGTATTAATAATGCTGTATATTTAGGTGGTTTCCAGTTTTCTTAATAAAAGATATGAATTTGATTAACTTTTTGATGAATTTTTTAAAATGACTTTATGATTATTTACTTAGATTAAATTGCACACACTAGATATTTGGCCAAAGATCTTTAAATTCTGAGGTAGTTCAGAAGGCTCAGCCATGTTTTTCATAATATATTGGCTTCCTCTCATTAGATATTGACAAATTTCTCTCTTACATGGTTCTATTAATTTATACTCTTATGAACAAAATTAAGCACACCCTAACCATCCATTTCTGAAAAACACTGGCCAGTGAAAACCTTATGAACAGCAGTGAAACACTGCCTAATATATTACTGGACACTTTATGAATAGCTGTGAAACACTGATACAGTGCCAGAAGATGAGCCTTTTGAATTGAAAAACACTCAAAGTATGACTGGAAAAGAGTTGACTCCTCAAAGTAGAGCCAATCTTAATAAAGTGGATAAAGTAAAGCTTTTGGAACCTTTATTTGCTGATGTCACATGACTCAAAATGGGAAAAAACAGCTGCAAGCATTCATTAATAATTAGAACGTGGAATATACAAAGTATGACTCTAGGAAGATTGGAAGTTGTCAAAAATAGAACACATAAAAATCGATATCATAGGCATTAATGAGCTGAAATGGACTGGTTTTGGCTATTTTGAATCAGCCTATCGTATAGTCTACTATGCTGAGAACAAAAAATTGAAGAGGAATGGTGTCAGGTTCATTATCAAAAAGAACATTTCAAGATCTATCCTGAAGTACAATGCTGTCAGTGATAGGATAATATCCATACACCTACAAGAAACAGAAGTTACTACTACTATTATTCAAATCTACACACCAACCACCAAAGCAAAAAGTGAAGAAATGGAAGATTTTTTACCAACTTCTGCAGTCTGAAATCGAGCAAACATACAATCAAAATGTATTGATAATTACTGGTGATAGGAATGTGAAAGTTGGAAACAAAGAAGCAGCTTTAGTAGTGAGAAAATGTGGCCTTTGTAATAAAAAGGCACTGGTGATGGTAGGATAGAATTTTGCAAGACC
>NW_006922163.1:662574-663627 GCF_000298275.1 Orycteropus afer afer
GACACTATACAAAAAGAATAGGTAGATGTTCATCTATTTCAGGAGGTAGCATATGATTGAGAGTAAATGGTACCGAATGAAGAAGTTCAAGATGCACTGAAGGAGTTGGCAAAAAACAAGGCTCCATAAATTGACAGAATACGCACTCATACGTTTAAACAAATGGATGAGGTGCTGGGGGCCCTAACTTGTTTTTGCTAAGAAATTTGGAAGACAGCTGCCTGATCAACTGACTACAAGATATCATCAATTTTTATTCCTACTCTAAAGAGAGGTGATTCAACAGGATGTGGAAATTACCAGAGTATCATTAATATCACATGCAAGTAAAATTTTGCCAAAGAAAATTCAAAAAACAGTTGCAGTAGTTTATTGACAGGAAACTTCCACAAATTCAAGCTGGCTTCAGAAGATGATGTGGAATGGGTGATATGATTGCTGATGTCAGATGGATCTTGGCTGAAAGCAAATAATACCAGAAAGATATTTACCGTGTTTATTGACTATGCAAAGGAATTAGACCGTGTGTATCAAAGCAATGATAGATAACATTGTGAAGAATGGAAATTCTAGAACACTTAATTGTTCTCATAAAGAAACTGTATGTAGACCAGGAGGCTGCCATTCAAACAGAACAATGAGATATTGTATTGTTTAACATCAGAATGGGTGTACATCTGGGTTGTATCCTTTCACCATACTTACTCAATACATGTGCTGAGAAAATAATCCAAGAAGATGAACTATATGAAGAAGAATGTGATATCAGGATTGGAGGAAGACTCATTAACAACCTTGTGAACATGAATCAGACAAGGATGTCCTCTATCACTACTTCTATTCAACATTGTATCAGAAGGCCTAGCGAGGGCAATAAGGCAAGAATGGGAAATCAAAGGCATCTGAATTGGTAGTACTGGAACTAATTGAGAGATTTAGTATCATGGCAGGATACAAGATCAACATCCAAAAATCAGTTAGATTCCTCTATACCAGCAAAGAGATTGCTGAAAAAGAAATCAGGAAATCAATACCATTTACAATAGCTTCCCC
>NW_006922163.1:665716-666252 GCF_000298275.1 Orycteropus afer afer
AAATGTGAATGATCAACATGGTGGCACTGAGGAAGAGGAAGACATAGAGAGGTACATGGAGGTAAAGACAACAAAGATGAACCCTTTTGCATATACGGTATTGTAATGTGAGAGAAGGATAGATGGGTGGACAGGCTGAACTATTAGGTATATCTATGAAGGAGAGAGTGTGCCCAAGACCATGTAAAGGATTGGCGGATAATGTTTCTACAAGTGTATTTGTACGTTCTGTAAGAATTCCCAGGTATATAAAGGACAAGTTTGTAGTCACTTCTTGGCCACAGCCAGCTACGCAGAGGGAGCTAGCAGCTGAACCTGTGGGCTCAGAGCCATAGTCACTGAGGACATCAAGCTCAATTGGCATAAAATACTGCACAAAAACGTTCCACAACCTACTTTGGAGAGTAGCGACTGGGATCTTAAAATCTTACAAGCGGTCATCTGTATGCAAAGATGGGCCTCTCCTCATCCAGAGCAAAGAAGAATGAAGAAAATCAAGGACACTCAGAAACAATTAGTCCAAGCTACCGATACAC
>NW_006922163.1:667096-703290 GCF_000298275.1 Orycteropus afer afer
ACACACACACACACACATATATATAAGTGGCCAGGGACTCCCTTAGGATGGCAGGATAAAACTAATATCAAGAGCCAAGTTTGGAAAAAAACTATATCCTGATGACATTATATGAATTCTAGGATCCCATTTTACTTTGAGCATTACCTCAGGAACTCAGTGCCTATGAGTAAATGAATTCCTTTTATTCATTTTTTCCTTAAGGCAGTTTCAGTTGGATTTCAACTTAACAGGATGTGTTCTAACACAATAGGCAAAAGATAATTTTCGTTGTTTGATTACCAGTGACCTAGTATATACTTTCATACATTCATTTAATGTTTTCCTCTAACTAGTACTTGAGATGCTTGCATTATTTTGTACTGTCAATTATAACAAATATCCCCAAGTATGCATTAACAATCCGAACTTTCATTGTTTTGATCCAAAATAATCATAAAAAACTTCTCCCAGAAACCTGAGATTACCTTTTCTTTTCAACATTAGAAGCATAACTCTGATACTCGTATTTGGGGATTTTTGTTGCTATCTTGTTGCTTTGTTCTTATAAACTATGCATGCAGTGGATGGTCATTTAGTAATGAGGTAAATGCTAATTTTACTCTAATGATAGCAGAAATAAATGTCCTGCTTCCTTAAATAGCAATCTTATTTTGTCATTTCCATTGCTTTCTCCCTTTTTTTCTGTAAATACTCTTATTTTACATTTATTTTATGAAAATAAGTGGATTCCATCTGAAATAAGATTTACTTTTGTTTGTTAAAAAAACACATTTATAACTTAAATGACAGTCTCAGATATATAGTTGCATTTGTTAAATTTTGTACATCTTATTCGAGGAGCTCTGGTGCCTAAGGCATTTGACTATTAACCAGAAGATTGATGGTTCAAACCTACCAGCCACTCCACAGAAGGAAGACTGGGCAATCTACTTCTATAAAGATTTACAGCCTCAGAAACCCAAAGGGGGGTCTGTCTGAATCAGAATTGACTCGATGGCAGTGAGTTTGGTTTTGGTTTGGTACCTCTTATTCAGTCATTTCTTTTTGTGGATGGAGAATTATTTTATGATCGATGTTTCCAAACTCACCAGTTCATTTTGACCACAGATCCATTTGTATATTTAAGTTATACTTTTAACTTTTTGAGATGATTGCAGGTACAATTGAGAAATAAGACACCCATAGATAACCATCTTTTTATTACCTCCTTAGACTGCTATCCATGAGAAAAAAGGTGAAAGTGAGAGATGTCAGACAAAATTAGCCTTGCAGTCAACTTTGCAAATGCCAAACCAAGTCTTCAGAACAGAAATAGGAAAAGTAAACAACCAAAAAGAGTTTTACAATGAACTAAAATGCCCTCTTGTTTTAGAAATCAGTCACTCTAAAGTATCAAAGGTAAGTGGTGTATTCTATCTGTGACTAAGGCAAGCAGTTGCAGAAGAACATTTTCTGAGATACCATACTTGAGCTGATGGCAAATTTAGGTCACATTTTTTAAACTGGGCTACAAAAACCTTTCCTATTTGTATGTAATTATTGTACATGAATAGTATACTTAAGAGATATAACATAGCATCTATGCCTATATACTAATAAAATAGGATGAAGATAGATCATAAACCAAAGGCCAACAAAGAAATTTTAGAAAAAAATATTCCCCTGTATTCTCAAAATTGTTGAAAAATATCTATTTCTTGATTAAAAGAATATTGTTTAAAGGAGAGCTATTAACAATGCATAATGACATCAAACATGAAACTGTGAGAAAGAAAATGTTGATTACAAAAAAGCTATTACAAAAATGAAATACATATTAAAAGTAACAAGAAGAGGATTGCTTACAAAGATAATAATGGACGGCAGATTTGGCACACACAGGTGTATGTGGGGGTGGGGCACAAAACAAAATTTAAAAGGCCAATAGATAAACTTGATTCAAAAATGCTATGGAAGACATTTATATTCTTGAAAAGAAGGTGAGAACAAATGGAACAGGAAAAATATTTAAACATATAGTCAAAGAATCATTTATTCAATTGAAAAAAGACTGTCAATAATTTAAAAGAGCATGGTCTCATGAATGATAAACTGATAAACAATGAAATACAGCAAGGCATATCCTGGTGAAGGTACTAACATTTAAGAATAAGAAAGAATTATCTGAGGTGGGAGAAAATAATGCAGCAACTCAGCTACAGGAAAAAATAAATAAATAATTGAGTCCACAATTATTTCCACAGGAATCATTAGAGCCATAAAAGAATAAAAGACATCTTCTGGAGAAATAGGTTTTAAGTGTGTTCTGGATCACCTGTTGTTAGGTGTCATCGAGTTGGCTCCGGGTCATAGCGACCCTATGTACAACAGAGCGAAACACTGTCTGGCTGTGCACCATCCTTACCACCCTGCCTATACTTGAGCCCATCACTGCCACCACTGCGTCAATCCATCTTTTTCAGGGTAAACCCTTTTTCTCTGACCTTCCACTTACCAAGAATAATATCTTTCTCCAGGGAATGGTCTCTTCTGACCTGAGAAAAGTGAGATGAAGTCTGATCATTCTTGCTTTCAAGGAGCATTCTAGCTGCACTTCTTCCAGGACAGATTTGTTTGTTCTGGCTGTCCATGGTATTTTCAGTATTCGCCAGCACCACAATACAAAAACATACTCTTCTTCATTCTTCTTTATTCATTGTCCAGCTTTCACATGCATAAGAGGTGATTGCAAATACCATGGCTTGGGTTAGGCTCACTTTAGTCTTCAAAGAGATATCTTTACATTTAAATACTTTAAAGAGTTTTTTTTGCAGTAGGTTTTCCCAGTGCAATATAACCTCTTATTTCTTGCCTGCTGCTTCCATGGGTATTGATTATGGATACAACTAAAATGAAATCTTTGACAACTTCAGTCTTTTCACCATTTATCATGGTGCTGCTTATTGGTCCAGTTATGAGGATTTTTGTTTTATGTTGAGGTGTAATCCATACTGCAGACCGTAGTCTTTAATCTTGATCAATAAATGCTTCGAGTCATCTGGTGTTCTATGGTACTTCCATTATTCTTTGCCAACACCACAACACAAAAGTATCAACTCTTCTTTGGTCTTCCTTATTCATTGTCCAGCTTTCATGGGCATATGAGGTGATTGAAAATACCATGGTGTGGTGGTTAAGTTTGTGCATCAGCTTAGCTGGGCCTGGTTGAGTGGCTAGGCAGCTGGTGGTAGTTATTCTCCATTATGAGATTGGCAATCAGCTACATGGTGGGACCTACCACAAGCAGCTGAGTAGCGGCTTTAGGGATGTGCTCTGCTTCCTGTATATAAGAAACAGCTTTGGGAACAGTCTCTAGCTTATGGCACACTTGAACCCTGCATGTAGCAGTGTCGTTGTTCAGAACCCTGCCATGCTCTGCCGACCTTGGGACTTTCACTGAATTAATGGCCTGCTGTGTGGTTTGGTAACATTAGGACTATGCCATTTTATTTATTGACCTTGGGCTTGTCAGTCTCAGTAGCCTGTAGCTGCCGGAGTGAAGAAATGCCTCTAGTTCCAGTGGGCTGGGAGCAAGAGGCAGAGCTGAAGCACAAGGTTGAGGGGCTTTCACACTTCCCCTAGAGTCTGGCACTTTGAATTTGGACATCTACCCTCCCAAACTGTAAGAGAATAAACTCCTGTTTGTTAAGGCCATCCCATTTGTGGTTTATTTCTGTCGGAGCAGCACTAGATAATCAGAACACATGGCTTGGGTTATGTGCACCTTAGTCTTCAAAGAGACAACTTTGCTCTTCAGCACTTTAAAGAGGCCTTTTTGAAGCAGATTTTCCTAGTGTAATGCATTGTCTGATGTCTTATTTCCTCCTTCCATTGGTATTGATTATGGAACCAAGAAAATATTTTCTCCATTTATCATTGTGTTGCTTATTGGTCCATTTGTGAGGATTTTTATTTTCTTTATGTTGAGATGTAATCTATATTGCAGACTGCTGTCTTTAATCATCAGTAAGAGCTTCAAGTCATCTTTACTTTCAGCAAGCAAAGTTATGTCATCTGTATATCACAGGTAGTTAATGAGTCTTCTTCCAATCTTGATGCCATGCTCTTTTTCATATAGTCCAGCTTCTTGAATTATTTGCTCAGCATACAGATTGAATAAGTATGGTGGAAGGATACAACTCTGATGCACTCCTTTTCTGATTTTAAAGCATAAAGAATCCCCTTGCTCTGTTCTAGTGACAGCCTCCTTGTTTATGTACAGGTTCCTTATGAATATAGTTAAGGGTTCTGGAATTCCCATTCTTCTCAACGTTATCCATAATTTGTTATGATCCACACAATCAAATGCTTTTGCATAGTCAATAAAACATAAGCAAACATCTTTCTGGTATTCTTTGCTTTGAGCCAAGATCCAACTGACATCAACAATGATCCCTTGTTCCACATCCTCTTCTGAACCTAGCTTGCATTTCTGGAATTCTCTAACAATGCAGTGCTGCAACCATTTTTGAATTATCATCAGATTTTACTTGCATGTGATATTAATGATACTGTCCAATAATGTCCACATTCTGTAGGATCACCTCTCTTTGGATTGAGTACAAATATGGATCTTTTTCAGTCAGTTGGCCAGGTAGTTGTCTTCCAAATGTCCTAGCATAGCCAAATGAGTGCCTCTAGTGCACCATCCATTTGTTGAAACATCTCAGTGCGTATCCTGTCAATTCCTGAAGCCTTGTTTTTGCCACTTTCCCCAGTGCAACTTCAACTTCTTCCTTCAATACCATTGGTTCTTTATCATATGCCACCTCCTGTAATGGATGAAGATCAACCAATTATTTTTTTGGTACAGTGACTCTGTGTATTCCCTCCATATTCTTTTGATGTTTCCTGCATCATTCAATACATTGCTCATAGAATCTTTCAATATTGCAATTCAAGACTTAAATTTGCTCTTCAGTCCTTTCATCTTGAGAAATGCCAAGCATGTTCTTCCCTTTTGGCTTTCCGACTCCATGTCTTTCTACATTTCATTATAATAGTCAACTTTGTTTTCTCAAGCTGCTCTTTGAAATCTGTTGAGCTCTTTTGTCTTGTCATTTCTTCCATTTGCTTTAGCTACTCTTCATTCAAGGGCAAGTTTCAGAGTCTCTTCTGACATCCATTTTGGTCTTTTCTTCCTTTCCTGTCTTTTTAATAACCTCTTGCTTTCTTCTTGGATGATGTTCTTGATGTCATCTCACAATTCCTCTGGTTTTCTGTCACTGGTGTTCAGTGTATCAAATTTGTTCTTTAAATGGTCTCTAAATTCAGGAGGGATATAATCAAGGTCATATTTTGGCTCTTGTGGACTTGCTGTAATTGTCTTCAACTTCAACTTGACCTTGCAGATGAGCAGTTGATCTTCTGTTTCACAATCAGGTCCTGGCCTTGTTTTGGCTGAAGATATTATTATGCTTCTCCATCTCCTCTTGCCACAGATGTAGTCAATCTGATTCCTATGTATTCCATCTGGTGAAGTCCACATGTATAGCTGCCATTTGTGTTGTTGAAAAAAGGTATTTGCAATAAATAACTTGTTGGTCTTGCAAAATTCTGTCATGCAATCTCCAGCATTATTTCTATCTCGAAGACCAAATATTCTAACTGCTGGTGATTCTTCTTTGTTTCCAGTTTTTGCATTCCAGTCACCAGTGATAAACAGCACATCTCGATTGCAAGTTTGGTCATTTTCAGACCAAATTGAAAAATCAATTGGTAAAAATCAACTTGGTAAAAACCTTCAATTTCCTCATCTTTGGCTTTGGTGGTTGGTGCATAAATTTGAATAATAGTAGTAATACCTGGCTTATCTTGTAGGCATATAGATATTATTCTATCACTGATAGCATTGTGCTTCAGGATAGATCTTGAAACATTCTTTGTGATGATGAATGCCAGGCCATTCCCTTTAATTTGTCATTTCCAGCATAGTAGATCATATGGTTATCTGATTCAAAATGGCTAAAATTTTAGGTCACTAATGCCTAGGATATCAATCTTTATGTGTTCCATTTCATTTTTGATGGCTTCCAATTTTCCTAGATTCATATTTCATATGTTCCATGTTCCGATTATCAATGGATATTTGCAGCTGTTTCTTCTCATATTGAGTAATGCCACTTCAGCAAAGGGAGGCCTTGAAAGCTCTACTTTATCCATATCATTAAGGTAGGGTCTACTCTGATGAGGCAGCTCTTTCCCAGTCATATTTTGAGTGACTTCCAACCAGAGGGACTCATCTTCCTGTACTGTATTGGACAATGTTCCAGGGCTATTCATAAATATTTCTAGTAATGTATCAGACAGTGTCTCATTAATATTCAGGTTTTCACTGCTCAATTATTTGAAAAGTTGATGGTGTCTTACTTCTTCTGAGTTTGATTCAGTTTGGAAGCTCCACCAGTACCAGTTCACCACGGGTACCCCTGCTGGCACAGCCTCCAGCCTCACAGCAACATGCAAGCCACCACAGTACAATAAACTGACAGACAAGTTTGTCTCCCTTAGCTGTTCCAACCGCTTCACTCATTTCCTGGGTTTCCCACTACCTGTCCCTGCTGGCCCTGTCTTCTGCTGCTCCCTGCCACCCTGGGGGATGCCCCCCCACCCTCCTTACCTGTTCCAGCCCCCAGAATTATAATGTTAAAATATAAATTACCAAATTAGAAAAAAGAAGAAATGGAAAATGGAAAAATTGAATATTTTTTTCAGTGAGATGGGGGATTTAAAACAAATATTAAATTACAAAATAGAAAAACATCTAAGTAGTGTAATATAGGGAAAGGAAGGAGGGGGTAGGGATGCTCAAACAAAAATGAAGTATAATTAAGTTACTGGAGATACTGAGGAAAATCATAAATTAGAACAGAACATTTTGAATTGCATTTTATGAATAAATTTCAAAAGCCGATTAGATTGGATGATTTTCTAGGCAAATAGAAATTGAATATAGTTTGAGTTTATTCCAAAAATTAATTTTTCTAAGAATTAAAAACAACCTGTAAACTAGAACAAAGTAGTTGAGATGGACTTTCTCCTAATCTGTAATATAGTGTATATACATATACACATACACACCTGCTGCCTTCAAGTCAGGTCTGACTCATAGTGGCCCCTCCTTGGGTTTCCAGGGTGATATCACTACAGAAGTAGATAGCTCAACCTTCCTTCTGGGGAGTGGCTTGTGGGTTTGAATCATCAGCCTTCTGGTTAGCAATCAGATGCCTTAGGCACTATGCCACCAGAGCTCCCAGTATACACATATAACAGCAAAATATATAATCTGGATTGACAAATAATTTATAAAATCACTGTACTAAGAAATGCTGAAAGTGATGAGAACTTGAAGCATGAAAGGTCAAAGAGTTTAGACTTCAGTAAGGATTATACCTCAACATAAAGAAAACAAAAACTTCACAATTGGACCAATAGCAACATCATGATAAATGGAGAAAATATTGAAGTTCTCAAGGATTTAATTTTATTTGAATCCACAATCAACACTCATAGAAGTAGCAGTCAACAAATCAAAGGATGTATTCATGGGAACAATTGTGAGGGTAACACAGGGCTGAACAGGGTTTCATTCTGTTGTATGTTGTTTGCTGTGAGTTGGAGCTGACAGCCTCACAACAACAAGGAGTAGAATAAAGTATTCTTCTAACATTAAAAATCTTCAACCAAAACTAACCATCTATCATGTCACTGAATTCCAAAACATAGTACAGAACACATTTTCTGACTCTATTTCAGTAATGTATATATTGAAAAATAAACAAAGTCTCAGAAAATAAATATAATGAACTATTTATGATGCAAAGCCTAAGACATTTAGCTAAATATAGGTGCTGAGAAAAACTCATATATTTAGACACATAATTCTAATAAAAATGAATGGAAATAGCAAATTTGCCACTACTTTTTAAAATAAAGAGAAAAGAAAAACAAAAGAAACTGAAGGAAGGTCAAAGTAAAGTATCATAATGTTAAAATATAAATTACTAAAGTAGAAAAAGAAATACATAGTAGGAAAATCTAATTTTTTTTTTCTTTTTCTTTTCAGGGAGATGAGTCTAAAACAAATATTATATTAAATTACAAAATAGAAAAACATCTAAGTAGTATAATCTAAGGAAAGAAAGGAGGGGGTAGGGATGTTCAAACAAGATGAAGTATAATTACAGTTACTGCAGATACTGAGGAAAGTCATAAATTATAACAGAACATTCCAAATTACATTCTATGAATAAATTTTAAAAAGTGATTAAATTGGATGACTTTCTAGGCAAATAGAAATTGAATTTGGATGAGAAAGAAGATAAGAATCAGTCAAATACCATATGAGATTCTGAGGAAGTTTTATACCCTTTTATGCCCTCACCAGAATAGTAATAGGCTCAGATATTTGCACAAATGAATTATTGAAATTCACTTCTGAAAATACTCACATGACTGGCAAAAATAAAGTAAAAAGGCAAGCCTTGAAATTCTTTCTTGAAGCTGTTATCAGACTGAATCTAAAATCATGCAAAGATTGTATTAGAAAATATATCTAAAATTGATAGAAATAAGTCAATGAAAAAAATATAATAATCTGAAATTGATACTGAAAAATATGTTAGGGAGCATATTAATTATTGATTATGAGAGAATGTCTCCATAGTTTTTGACATAATCATATGAGTGTCTGTGCATATCAAGTAAAATTCCTTAATTCTGACTAATGATGAAGCTTTAGAGTCATTCCATCCAAGTCAAGAAAGAGCAATAGATGAGTGCGGCACGTTTAGGACATCCTGGGGGTAGTAGTAGACAGCCAGCATGAAGGAAAGAAATAGAACTTATAAATAATGAAAAGAGAGGGCAAAATTTTCCTACTTACAAATACGATATTGTATCAAAAATCTAATTAATTTACAACTCCCAAAAGTACAAAATAATAACCAGTTAGAAAGTATAATAGTAAATAACTTTCAGTTCATGGTACCAACAAAAATTGAAATAATAAAATGATCAGTAAGAGCAACATGAAATACATAAGTCCATATGAAGTAAACCTTAAAATGCTAGTGAGGAACATAAAATACTTGAATGAATGGAAATATATCCCTTCTTGAATAGAAGAAAGATGCCAATTCTAAAATTAATTTATAAATTATTTTAAGAAATCGGTTGAAAATCACTAATAAATGTGGCAAATACAATAGAAAGTAAGACAAAATATCTGAACAGGAAGTTCACAGCAACAAAAGTTACAATGTCAGTGAGTAAAATGCTCTCCTCAGTAGTTATGAAGCAAATGAAAATCAATCAATATGTGGAAAATTTTTTTTTTTCATTATTCTCATTGACCCCCCCCCCAAAAAAAAATTAAGGTCCAAAAGGCAATTATTACCTAAGTCTATCAGTTATTTGCTGAAAATTTGCTAAGTACCAAAGATGTCCGTGTTTTAATCCTGGAATATGTGAATTTACTACCTAACATGGTAAAAAAGACTTTGTAGATTATATGTGTGGGCCCAATGTAATCATAAAAATTCTGATAAGAGGGCAGTCGAGCTAGCATGCTACACACCTAGTTTGCTGTCCCACTGTACAGTCCCATGCAGTGTTTCAAAGGCTTGCTCTCTACAGACCAAAAAGAAAAGAAAAAGAACTCTGATAAGAGGAAAACAGAGAATCAGCATTATGGAGAAAAAGATGGGACCATAAAAGCAGAGGCCCAGGAGATAAACTTCAAAAACTGAAAAAGGGTCCACTGGCTAAGGAATCCAGGCAGCTTCTAGAAGCTGGAAAAGACAAGAAACTGAATTTTCTCATCTAGTCTCCAGAAAGAACGCAGTCCTGCAGACACCTTGATTTTCCCCATAAGACTCATTTTGAACTTCTGATCTCCAGAATTGTAAAATAATCAATTTGAGTTTCTTTAAGCCACTACATTTCTAGAACCAATTATAAACTAATATATATGACATGTCAGAAATTAAATAGGCCAATTGATAAATAAAAATATACTAATTATTTTACAGAAAGAAACAACGAACTTAGTTAGAAAATCCACTCAGTAGATACATTTAACCTGAGGCAGGAAGACTAAATTGGGGCAACCATGGTGAAAGGTGTGTGTGTGTGTATGTGTGTCCATGTGTGTGTATGTATGTGTTTAAGGGATAAAGATGGAGGGTAATGGAATACAACATTTGCAAAGGTCCATTTCAGAAAAACTTGGCATGTATAAAGAACAGAAAGAGGTCCAGTAGGGCTAGATTGTGAGGAAGAGTAGAAGATAGAAATTCGGAGGCAGTCAAGAGTCAGTTCATTCAGTTCAAACACACAAGTCTGACATGGTAAGGAGGTTGAATTTTACTTGAAAGTCAATAGTAAAATAATAGAAGATTTTAAGCACAGAAATACAAGATTTAGATTTTAAAGTGACTCTAGTGTTCTATGCACAAAAGTAGGACAGTGGAAGAAGAGAGAATTATAACAATGTATGAAGACATGAATTGGTAGGACAGTAAAATGATATAGTCATTTTGGAAGACAGTTCGGTAGTATCTATAAAATTTATTTAACTATATAATTTTGACCAATATTTTTAGCTACAGATAGAGTCAGAGAAGCATAAAAAGATGGTTATAAAAATTCATTGCACCATTATTTATAATAGTGAAAAACGAGGCCTATACAACTCTTTATCTAGTAAAATGAATAAATTAACTGAAGAATTCCACAGGCAAAATGTTGAATGATGCAGGAAGTACCAAAAGATCAAATGAATATACAGAGTCACTATATCAAAAAGAATTGGTCAATGCTCAACCATTTTAGGAGGTAGCTTATGATGAAGAAAGGATAGTATTGAAGGAAGAAGTCCAATCTGCACTGAAGGCACTGGTGAAAAACAAGTCAGCAGGAATTGACCCCCTGAGGTGCTTCACCAAACAGATGCAACACTGCAAACTCTCACTTATTTATACCAAGAAATTTGCAAGATAGCTACCTAGGCAACCAACAGGAAGAGATTGATATTTGTGTTCATTCCAAAGAAAGATGAGCCAATAGAAATTAGCGAACAATATCATTAGTAGTACCAGTGGCATAGCTTCCAGCCTCACAGCAACATGCAAGCCACCACAATATGACAAACTGACAGAGGAGTAGTGGATCTATACATATATGTATGCATATATTTGTATTCAAAGCATGTGTGTGTTTATATATGGATACACATGCACACACACAAACACAATTGTTACCTCTGGGTAGTGGAAATGGTTAAGTGCCTGAGTGACGTGGGCTAAGAGAATATGTTGCTGTTGTTATGTGCCATCAAGTGGGACCCGACTCATAGTGACCCCTCCTTGGGTTTCCAAGGCAATATCACTATGGAAGTAGATTGCCCAACCTTCCTTCAGAGGAGTGGCTGGTGAGTTTGAGTCACCAGCCTTCTGGTTAGCAGTCAAGTGCCTTAGGCACTACGCTACCAGAGAACTCCTGTAGTGTTCCTTCCTTAATGCACTTTTACTCTTTTAGTTTCTTATGATTATGAATTATTTTCATTAAATAAATTTACCCATTCTGAATCAATGGAATATTACACACAAAATATGTAGAGATCAACATTTTCTGCAAGGTCGTTGATCTTTATATATCGGGTTTTCTGTATATTAACTTCCTAAGTAGATGATTGCAACAACAGCAACACATGTAATATTTTGGGGAAACTGTTAACCAAGCAACTGTTAAATAGGAATGCTTGAATACAAGATTAATATGATTTTTAATTGACATTACAAACAGTGAAGCAGATGGAATGCATAATTTCATTTTCAATGGATTTTTTAAAAATTCAGAGATCCTTTTTAAAGGAAGACCTGAAGTAGGATGCCTGTGAGCCTAACTATCTCATTAATCACTATGATATTATGTGTTGTCTTCATTAGGACTTTTGTGTTACATTACTACTTAAAATAGAATATGTTTTTTCAATTCTCAAAGTAATTAATTAATTAAAAACAGACAACTCTTGCTAAGACGGTGAAACATTCACCAAATATTTGAAGTGATATATCCAATGTTATTAAAATAGTTTTGTATCATCTTTAAACCTTCCTTAGTGATCATACCATGTAGTAGCAATTTATGAATTTAATAGTCTGAAGTAATCATTCTTTGATCTTCATTATCTCTCTTTGATTACAATGCATAGAATGCAAAGAATTCTCAGCTTTCATTCTGGGTAATATAAGTTGCCCTTATTTTAGACTAAAATGATGTATTCAAATTATTATTTTGAAAGCTCATGATTAACATCATCTCACATCTCCTTTTAAAAGAAAAAGCCACACTTTACTCACTGCCATCGAGTCATTTCTGACTCATAGCAAGCCCCATTGGGTTTCCAAGGTTGTAAATCTTTAGAGAAGCAGGTTTCCTCCTCTCTCTTCTGTGGAGCAGCTGGTGGGTTTGAGCACTGATCTTTTGGTTTGCAGCCAGATCCCTTAACCACTATATCACCAGAGCTCCTTCTCATCTTCTTTATGATAAGCCATTTTTCTACATCTATTTTATTCATCTGATTGTTTAACCTCCTCTCTTGTGTTGCCTGATGTTGAAGACACTAATTTGTATGTGTACCATAAATCTCCAAACCATCTTCAATAAATTTCTATGAACCATCTGTACGGTAAAGTACATTTGCCATATGGCATTATTTTGTGCTCATATTTTATCTGAATTTTTTTGACTATTCAGCATTTGTCATCATTTAACTCTAAATTATATAAGCCAGGCATTATTTCTTTGTTTTATGTCTTTGTTATCCTAGTAGGAAGTAGGATAATTGGATGCTTGAGGGCTCCTCAGGGATGAGAACATATCCCCTTGTTCTGCCTTCCTTCCTGAGGTATTATGTACTCTCAAAATCACAATATTATTTTCTTGAGATATAATTCACATACAATTTACCCTATTAACATGCACAATTCAATAGTTTTTAGCATATTCACAGTTTTAGCTAACAAACCACAAAATAAATTTAAACATTTTCACTACCTCAAAGAGAAACTGTGTACACTTCATTTCCAATAAATAACTTCCCCTTCCTCATGCCTTGGCAATCAGTAATCTCTTTTCCGTCTTTATAGATTTTCCTATTCTGCTCATTTTGTCGATTGGAATCATAAAATAAAATACATGTTTTTCTGTAACTGGATTCTCTCACTTGACATAATGCTGTCAAGGTTCAGCTATGTTGTAGCATGTATCAGTGCTTCATCACTTTTATTGCTTAATTATTATGTATTATTTATGTCATTGTATCACATTTATTTATCCATTAATCAGTTAATAGAACTTTGGATTTTTTTTACTTTTTACAGTTATGAACAATGCTGCTCTGAATAGTCATTAATTAGTTAACAAATATCTAGATTTTTTACCTTTTGACTGTTACAAAACATATGAATAATGCTGCTATGAATATTCCTTAACATTCCTATCCAAGTTGTTTTTTATGGACACATGTTTTCATTTCTCTTACCTAAGAATGGGATTGTGAGTTCCTTTGATAACTCTATGTTTAACTTTTTGAGAAAGTGCCAAACTATTTGTCAAAATGGCTGAAAAATTCTTTGTTTTTCCAGCAGTGTATGAGGTTTCCAGTTTCTCTGCTTCCTTGTCAATACTTGTTATTGGTGGTACCTCATTGTGACTTTGATTCGTGTTTACTAGATGGCTAAGAAATTAATTTTTATAGCTTAGGTTCTGTTTCTGAAATATTTATTCTGCTACATTTATCTATGTTTGCAACTGATATGGGAAGAGAGAGAGACTGGGCAACCTACTTCTATAAAGATTTATTACCTTGGAAACCCAACAGGTATCATTATGAGTTGGAATTGACTCAGTGGTAATGGTTTTGATTTTATCTATATAATATATATGATTATTATATTATACTTTATTTTAATATTTGCTTTACAATTTCTGTGTGATGTTTATTTTTAAATTTGTTATAGTTGGTGTGTTTATTCTTATTTCTTAATTATTTCAGTTTGAATATATACCTATTCATTAAGGTTTAAATACACAACTGGGGATATTAATAGGCTTTCATGAAAACAATTTCAGGAAATAAAATTGATATCTTGTGAAATTTAGTTTTCATATCATTGTCTTATTTAAACAATTAAGTTTTAGCTTAGTTTTCTGCCTAAAGTTTTATAGTAATTTTCCTAATGTGTCTCTTATTAAGTATATTCTGATTCTTTGCAATATTTTTATTACTAATTGTCAACAATTAGTTTTAAAAATATTTAAATATTAAGTATATTGTGATTCTTTGTAATATTTTTATCACTAATTGTCAACAATTAGTTTAAAAATATTAAAAAGAATCAGAATATACTTAATAAGAGACATATTAGGAAAATGACTATAAAACTTTAGCCAGAAAACTAAGCTAAAACTTAATTATTTAAATAAGAAAATGATATGAAAACTAAATTTCACAAGATGTCTAAGGCACTTAACTGCTAACCAGAAGGCTGGCAGTTCAAACCCATCAGCCTCTCCTTGGAAGGACAGTTGGGCAATCTACTTCCGTAGTGATACCGCCTTGGAAACCCAAAGAGGGGTCCCTATGAGTCGGGTCCAACTCGACAGCACATAACAGCAACAACAACAAATTGTCTTAGATTTATAGTGCTGCTATAACAGAAATCCACCATTCATCTGTTAGTTACTCAAATCGTGGTGGCTTATATGTTGATGTGAGGCCGGAGGCTATGCCATTGGTATTTCAAATACCAGAAGGTCACCCATGCTGGACAGGTTTCAGTAGAGCTTCCAGACTGAGACAGACTTGGAAGAAGGATGGGACCATCCACTTCTGAAAGAATTGGCTACTGCAAACCTTATAAATAGCAATGAAACACTGTCTGATATATTGCTAGAAAATTTTATAAAAAGCCATGAAACATTGTCTGAAGTAGTGCCATAAGATAAGCCCCTCAGGTTGGAAAGCACTCAAAAGACAATTGGGGGAAGAATTGCCTCCTGAAAGTCTAGCTAACTTTAATGACATGGATACGGTAAAGTTTTCATGACCTTTTTTTGCTGATGGGGCACAACTCAAAATGGGAAGAAACAGGTGCAAACATTCATTATAATTGAAACATAGTATGTATGAAGTAGAAGTCTAGGAAAATTGGAAATTGTCAAAAATGAAACAGAATTCATAAAGATCGATATCCTATGTGTTAATGAGCTGAAATGGATTGGTTTTGGCCATTTTGAATCAGACAATCATATGGTCTACTATGCCAAGAATGACAAATTGAAAAGGAATGAAAATATCATTGTCAAAAATAATATTTCAAAATATATCCTGAAGTGCAGCACTGTCAATGATAGGATAATATCCATACACCTACAAGCTAGTTAATACATCTATTATCTGGTGATTGGAATGTGAAAATTGGAAGCAAAGAAGAATCATCTCTAGTTGGAATATATGGTATTGGTGATAGAAATGATGCCAGAGATTGCAAGATAGAATTTTGCAAGATCAATACAACTTATTCATTGCAAGTCCCTTTTTTCAATAACATAAATAGTGGCTATACACGTGGACCTCACCAGATGGAATGCATAAGGATCAGATTCACTACATCTGTGGAAAGAGGCTATAGAGAAGCTCAGGAGCTGACTGTGGGACAGACCATCAGTTGCTCATATGAAAGTTCAGGTTGAAGCTGAAGAAAATTAAAATAAGTCTCTGAGAGCCAAAATATGACCTTGATTATATCCCACCTGAATTTAGAGGCTGTCTGAAGATTTGATGCATTCAATGCCAGTGACCAAAGATCAGATGAGTTCTGGGATGATATCAAGGATATCATTCATGAATAAAGCAAATGGTCATTAAAAAGACAAAAAAGGATGAGAAAAATCAAAATGGATGTCAGAAGAGAGTTTAACCTTGCTCTTGAATGGAGAGTACCTAAGGTAAATGGAAGAAATAACAAGATAAAAGAGCTAAGCAGAAGATTTCAAAGGGTAGCTCGAGAAGACAAAGTAAAGTATGAAATATGCAAAGCCCTGGAATTAAAAAACCAAAAGAGAAGAACATGCTCGGCATTTCTCAAGCTGAAAGATCTGAAGAAAAAATTCAAGCCTTGAATTGCAATATTGAAAGATTGTGTCGATAAAATATTGAATGATGCAGGAGACATCAAAAGAAGATGGAAGGAATATACAAAGTGATTGTAGCAAAAAAACAAAAAAAACTTGGTAGACATTCAGTCATTTCAGGAGACAGCATATGATCAAAAACCAAAGGCATTGAAGAAAAAAATCCAAGCTACAACAAAGGAATTGGTGAAAAATAAGGCTTCAGGAATTGATGGAATACTCATTGAGATGTTTCAACAAACAGATATAGTGCTGGTGGCACTTAATAGTCTATGCCATAAAATTTGGAAGACAGTTACCTGACCAACTGATTGGAAGGAATATATATTTGTGCCCATTCCAAAGAAGGTGACCCAACAGAATGTGGAAATTATCAAACAATCATTAATATTACACGCAACTAAAATTTCCTGAAGATCATTCAAAAATGGTTGCAAGAATATATTGACAAGGACCTTCAAGAAATGCAAGCTTGATTCAGAAAACAACATGGAAAGAGGCATATCATTGCTGACGTTAGAGGGATCTTAGCTGAAAGCAAAGAATACCAGAAAGATGTTTACTAGTGTTTTATTGACTATGCAAAGGCATTCAATTATATGGGCCATAACAAATTATGGATAACATTGAGAAGAATAGGAATCCAGAACACTTAATTGTGCTCATGAGGAGCCTGTGCATAGACCAGGAGGTTATTGTTGGAACAGAACAAGGGGACAATGCACGGTTTAAAATCAGGAAGAGTGTGTCAGTGTTGTATCCTTTACATACTTATTCAGTCTGTATGCTGAGCAAATAATAGGACAAGCATCAGAATTAGAGGAAGACTCATTAACAACCTGTGATATGCAGATTACACAACCTTCCTTGCTAAAAATGGAGAGGACTTGAAGCACTTACTGACGGAGACCCAAGACTGCAGTCTTCAGTGCAGATTACACTTTAGCATAGAGAAAACAAAAATCCTCACAACTGGAACAACAAGCTCATGATAAATGGACAAAAGATTGAAGTTGTCAAAATTTCTTTTTATTGGATTCTATAATTAACAGTCATGGAAGCAGAAATAAAGAAATCAGACTTTGTATTACACTGGGCAAGTATGATGCAAAGGACCTCTTTAAATTATAAGGAGCAAAGATATCTCTTTGAAGACAAGTGCACCTAACCCAAGCCATGGTATTTTCAATCTCCTTGTATGAATGTGAAAGCTGGACAACTAATTTGGCAACGAATAGTGAAAATACCAATCACTACCAGAAAAATGAAAGAATTTATCCAGAGAAGTACAGCTGAAATGCCTCTTAGAAGCAAGAATGGCCAGACTTCATTCATCTCACCTACTTTGATCATGTTGTCAGAAGGGACCAGTCCCTGGAGAAGGATATCATGCTTGGTGAAGTGGAGGGTCAAAGAAAAAGAGGAAGACCCTCATCAAAATGAATTGACGCAGAGGCTGCAACAATGGGCTCAAGCATAGCTGGGATTGTGAGGGTGGTGCAGGAGCCGGCAAATTTCACTCTGTCGCATAAAGGGTTGCTCTAAGTCAGAATTGACAGAATTGGTGCCTAATAGCAACAACAATATGAGAAATACCACATGTGGGTAACTTTAACAAACAAATTTATTTTCTTAGTGTTTAGGAGACTAGAAATCTGAATTCAGGTTGCAGGCTCTAGGGAGAGGCTTTCTCAGTAGGTACTTCTAGAGGAATGTCCTTGTTGCCTTCAGCTTTTGTGCCTTGACTCCTTGGTGACCTTCAGGTGGCACTGAGGGCATTTCTCTTCCCCATATCTGCTTGCTTCTCTGCTTGCTTACTCTGCTCTTTTATATTTCAAAAGAGATTGTTTTAGGACATGCCTTACACTAATACTGCTTCATTAATGTAACAGAGAAAACTTATCCCCAAACGGAATATAACCACTATAGAAGTTAAAATTTACCACACACACTTCTGTGGACACAATTTAATCCATAACACTAATTTACACACTATTTTGAAGTACACATTCTAATTACCTGTTGATCATATAAATAGAAGATTTTTCTTGTCTGATTATTCATAGATTCCTTATATCTTAGATTTTAAAATTATACCTTGGATTTTCCTAAAGTTTATAATTGAAATTATTCTTGGTATATGGTTATTAATTGAAAATTTTAGTTAAAACAAAAATTCTTCAATATCAGGCACATTTTTAAAAATATTTTAATTAAAACGTATACATGTACATTAACCAACCACTCCTTTGAGTAAGGCAAAAACATTTCTTTGAGCATGGATCTACCTATTTGAGTTCTACATAGTCTTTCTTACCTGAATCATAGTCCATTACACATTTTTTGAGTATGATTATTGAAAACCATCCAACCATGCTGTCAAGTATAATTCTAAATTCAGTATTATTAACCTCAAATTAGTCTGTGCTGTTGTCCAATGATTCTTTATTTTCTTGTGTGTTTGTTCTGCTGTATACCCCAAAGTACTTTTCACTCCTCCAGCAGCCAACATTTCCTCCTTCATCCCTGCTTCTAGACAATGACTGTACTTTCCTTTATTGAAAAAAATAAACTAGAAGAGAAATCAGGTGCATTTCCACTATTATATCTACCGGTCTCTTTCCATAGAGCTCATAACTTCATCTTCCTCCTGTAGTTATGAATTAGGTGATCTCTCCATTCTCCTCTCTAAGGTCAGATCCTCCATCTGTAGGCCAAATCCATCTTGCCTATTCAAGGACATTTCTCTGCAATTTTCCTTCTCACACTCAAATCTTTCATTTTTCTTTTCTGTTGGGTCATTTTCATGAGCATGTCATTGTTGTTGTTATATGCCGTAGAGTCGACCCCAACTCATAGCGATCCTCCTTGGGTTTCCGAGGCGGTATTACTACGGTAGATTGCCCAACATTCCTTCCGAGGAGTGGCTGGTGGGTTTGAACCACCAGCCTTTAGGTTAGCAGTCAAGTGCCTTAGGCACTATGCTACCAGAGCTCCTGGACATTTCAAGGACATTTCTCTGCAATTTTCCTTCTCACACTCAAATCTTCCACTTTTCTTTTCTATTGGTCATTTTCATAAACATATGAACCATTTATTATTTCTCTCATCTTACAAAGACTTCCTTTTGACCTTATATTCTTTTCCAACTACCAGCACATTTCTTTGCTCTTATTTGTAGAAAACAAACAACCAAAAGCAAGAAGAACAACAACAACTAAAGCTTGAATGAGTTGTCTAAGGCAGTTTCCAATCTGGGACCACCTATAGTTTCTGATTTTTATGTCTCATAAATCCCTTTAAAATACCATAAGTACTCTCTCCCTTTTTTTAATGTAACTGATATATTGAAAAGATAAAGCCAATATTTCTCCAAAATATGCATCTTACCTTTTTAAAATTTATTCATGGAAAGGCTTGAACATAGAGCTAAGTAACAACTAAGCATAAGTCTATTTTTTTTATTACTTCTTCCATATTATGTAAATCCTACTTGAATTTTTAAAATTCTTTTGAAAATATGGGTATTTTCTTTATCATTCTCAAATCAGCATCTTTTTTCAACCAAAGTAGAACATTATTATCATTATTAACATATCTGTAGATAACTTCCTTTGTTTATGGGAGAATGATGATAAAACATTGAAAGGCTTTCTAGGCATACATAAAAAGATCAACAAAAATCCCAGTTATCCAAATATTTACTCCTACAAAATATTTTTTAAAATTTGTGTGAAAAAATAAAGCTCTTTTTTCCCCATGGCATAATAGTGTGAGATAATTCTCTTGCTAATTCTTTGGTTTTGATCTCTTAACCTAGTACACAGAGGAAAATAAAATAATAACATGTAGACCTATGAGAACTGAAGCCCAAAAGACACATCTGGTTATCAGAAGAGAATGTTGAGAATGCCAAGAGAAAATTGTCACACTTACATGATACCATCTGCTAAAGCAGAACTAATGGAAGGGGGAAAAAAGTGCTAATTTGAGGTAAATGATATATAAACTTATTGCTTATCCAAATAAAATAAGGTGAAGGGTGTCACCTTCCCACATTCAGATCAGTTTAATATGTAGGCAGTAACACTGGTGACCTGAGTGATGTATGCCACTCTTCCAGTTAGTATTTCAAGTGATAAACATGTCAGGAGAAATCAATCCTTTGCAGAAAGCAACTTTGCCAATTACTATGAACCAAGAAATTTAGGGATTTTGGAAAAACAAATTTAACTAGACTTTCAATGCATTGATTGTCGTCAAATAATGCTTAATAAACATGGGGAAAAATAGTAATTTATTTCTAGATGATCATGGTTCCCATCAAATATGCTATTCTTGTTCTCTGGAAAATATGGAAAAGTTTTATGGAATTTTTCTAGCATATACAAATTTCTGGCAGCAAGGGATTTTTTTCTCTTTACATTTTCTGTGAGCATTGGCCCAGCCCCATTTTGAGTTAGTATAGTCATTTCAGTTTCTTAAAATGTGAAATAAAATATGTGAAAGTTGAAGTGTGTTAGCAGAAGTCTCTATATGGCTTAAAAAAGAAACAGATTATTGAGTACCTTCAATAGAAAGTTTAGTGTGAAGCAGTGCCTTCTTGAACATTCAATTTTATTTTGGGCTTAAGAAGTGAAAGAACAGCTAAAATGATTTTGTTCTGCAGTACTAATAGGCCTCAATATTTTTAGAGCTATAATATTCAATAAGGATGTCAAAAAATTGCACATATATATGAATCCAGATAAAGAAATCTCAGTTGACACCCTCTGGGATTGTAACAGCAATATAAATTGTAATTACATTGACTTAGCATTGGCATGTTTTTACATGTATGTAATCATATATGTTAACAAGTCAAATCTTTACTAGAGTCTTAATATTAGGGATCCAACCATAAAAGCATTGAGCTTGCATTAGTTATTTTCTCAATTATTAGCAACTCTTGTCTTTTTGCTTTGTATCTTGAAATTGCCTCTAAACACTATTCCATTGATCAATAGTGAAATATGGTGGTCCTTGCAATTGAAGAGACATACTAAGTACATGTTTTGTACCATGATTCATGCATATGATAAAAAAGATAGCCCCATGTTTATACTGCAACCATTTCACTCCTAAGACATTTTAGCCCCAACTTACTTTTATTAAAGATACTAATTTTGTGAAGCAACATGTGAGTATTTTCTAAAGTTAAATATCATTTTGTCCTTCTTTCCCGTTTCTCTGTCTATCCAGGGAGCTCTGGTAGCATAGTGGCTAAGGCACTTGACTGCTAACCAGAAGGCTGGCGGTTCAAACCCACCAGCCACTCCTTGGAAGGAAGATGGGGCAATCTACTTCCGTAGTGATACTGCCTCGGAAACCCAAGGAGGGGTCGCTGTCTATCCAAGTGCAGTGTCAGGGTTGGAGGACTTTGAACACTTGTAACTTGATTGTACTTTGCTCTTCATTTGATATAATTGTATTTAAAAGTAGTGTGCTTTTGAACTTTCTTGTGCTAATGTTTGGAAATTCTTTTCTCTACATAAATTTAACTAGGATTTATGTTATTCTTAGATGATAAAATAAGTTTGGAGATAATATTTTGCTTAGTGGATCTAAAGTAGCACGAAGACCATTAGGTACATGTCTCTGATATATGAGGTTTAAATTTGGTGAACATGTGTAAAAGCACATGAAACCACGATAATAGCATAATGACAGATTCTAGAGAATACACACTCTTATGTTAGAGACCAGGAGGAATTAATCTGTAACATATTTGAAGTTAGAACATACAAGTTTTGAACTTGTATTTAAATGAGTATCAATGGCATCTTTTCAAAGTAGTCATTTTGTCCTTTTTTGTTCTATTTATGTATCTGGCAACAATTTTTCCTGAAATTTTTATAGTTTCTAAAAATATTTCTTGAGATTCTCAAAATACATGAAAGGAAATTCCCAGCAGTCCTTCTCTTGCCCGTTTTTGCAATGGTATATGAGACTAAAAATAATATTTATGTTTAAGGTATCCCACTTTGAAATTTGTACAAGAGGTTTTATAGCTATGTGAGCTGTTAGCATATATGATTATAAAAGTTTAAAAAGCTGAAGCCAATGCTAAATAAATGTCAGTGTGATTGTGGAGAAAAATGTAACAATTTACATCAGCTACCAAGTTTAAACATTGTATAAATATGGTAAAATATTTAAGCACTTCTTCTGATAAGAGGATTGAATTTTGCAGCTATAGACTGTGGATAGTGAAAAAAGGACTTTCACAGAATTGAGAAATTTTAGAGATCTCAAGATATCAATGCTTAAAAGTGGGGAAAATTGAACTCAAACAAAACCAGAAAAATAATGTTATCATTTCTTAATGTTCAAAGAATAAAGTGTATCGGAGGTTCTTTTGATGCCTCATGGTTCAGTGTCTTGTAGTGTCCTGGTTATTTCTCATTCTCTTGTTTCTTCATTCCTTTAAAAGGTGAGAATTCTCCTCTTTGATCCCTATATTTTTATCATAAGGAAGTAGGACTCATTGGTCTTCCTGAATCAGGGCAGCTTAACTATTGTTTAAGGAGATTTGGTGGCCCAGCGCCTAAGGCATTTGACTACTAACCAACTATTGTTTAACTTAAAAATTAGCCCATGCATTCTACTTTCCTTGCCAAGGGGGGGGGGGAGAAAGATTTCTTTTGTTATTGCATTGATTCATTTTTACTTCTTTAATCTACAGCAGTTTCTCAAGTTTGGCATTATTGATTTGTTATTGTTTTTAGATGTGTGGAGTAGGCTCCAATTTAGTGCTTTTGCCAACAGCAGAATGAAACATTGAAACATTGTCAGGTTTTGCACCATCCTGATAGTCATTGCTATGTTTGTGCCAATTCTTGCATGTGGTTATCTGTAAAGATTCCCTTGGCTAATTTTCAAAAGAAGATTGCTGGGCTGTTTTCCTGATATTAATGTTGTTCAGTGCTGTCAAATCAGTTCCAACTCATAGCGACCCTATGTAAAACAGAATGAAACAGTGCTCAGTCTTATGTCATCCCCACAATTATTGCCATGCTTGATCCCTTTTCCAACCACTGTGTCAATCCACCTCACTGAGGATCTTCCTCTTTTTCACTGACCCTCTACTTTACAAAGCATGATCCTTCTCCAGGGAATGCTCCTTCCTGATAACATGATCAAAATACAAGAGACACAGTCCGGCCTTTCTTGCTTCTAAGGAGCCTTCCAGCTGTACTTCTTCCAGTATAGATTTGTGTGTTCTTTGGGTAGTCCATACTGTATTGAATATTCTTCACAAAACACCACAATTCAAATACTTCAGTTCTTCTGTGGACTTCCTTATTCATTGTTCAGTTTTCACATTCACATAAAACTAGAGAAGACAATGGTTTGGGTCTGGTGCACTTTAGTTTCAAAGTGACATCTTTGCTCTTTAACACATTAAAGAGGTCTTTTGTAGAAGATCTGCCCAATGCAATATGTCATCTCATTTCTTGACTGTGGCATCCATAGGTGTTGATTGTGGATCCAAGTAAAATGAAATCCTTGACAACTTCATCCTTTTCTGTGTTTATCATGATGTTGCATTTTGGTCTAGTTGTGAGGATTTTTGTTTTATTTGTTTTGAGATATAATCCATACTGAAGGCTGTATTCTTTGATGTTCATCAATAAGTGCTTCAAGGCATCTTTACTTTCAGCAAGGAAGGTTGTGCAATTCGCATATCACAGGTTGTTTATGAGTCTTCCTCAAATCTTGATGCTGCATTCTTCCTCATATAGTCCAGCTTCTCCAGTTATTTTCTTAGCATACAGACTGAGTAAGTATGGTGGAAGGACACAAACCTAGCACACACCTTTCCTGATCTGAAGTCTTTTGGTCTACATACAGCTTCTCCATGAGTATAAATAAATGCTCTGGAATTATAGAACACAATCTTTGCAATGCTATCCATGATATGTCATAATTTATACAGTCAAGTGCCTTTGAGTATTCAAGAAAGCATAGATAAATATATTTCTAGTATTTTTTACTTTCAATGAAGATCCATCTGACATCAACAATTTTATCCCTCATTCCATGCCCTCTTTTGAGTCTGGCTTCAACTTCTAGCAGTTCCCTTTCATTATACTGGTCCAACTGTTTTTGAATTATCTTTAGCAAAATTTACTTGTGTGTGATATTGATATTGTTTAATAATTTCTGAATTCCATTGGATCAGCTTTCTTTGGAATGAGCACATATATGGATTATTACATTCAGTAATTACAGTCAGCCATGTAGTTGTCTTAAAAATTTCTTGGTGTAGATGAGTGAGCATTTCCAATGTTGCATCCATTTGTTGAAACATCTCAATTGGTATTCTGTCAATTCTAGGAAGCTTGCTTTTCACCAAAGCTTTCAGTGCAGCTTGGACACCATCCTTCAGGACCCTTGATTCTTTTCATATACCACCTTCTGAAATGGTGGTACATCAATCATTTCTTTTTGGGACTGTAACTCAATGTGGAAGGAAGATGGGGCAATCTAATTCCATAGTGATACTTCCTCGGAAACCCAAGGCGGGGGTCGCTATGAGTCTGCTCTGACTCAACAGCACATAACAACAACAACTCAATGTGTTACTTCTATATTCGTTGGATGCTTCCTGTATCTTTGAACATTTTTGTGCATAGAATTCTTCAATATTGCAACTCAAAACTTGTTTTGTTTTCTCTTCTTTCAGCTTGAGAAATGCTGAGTGTTCTTTGCATATTCCATTATAATACTTTACTTTATTTTCTAGAGCCAACCTTTGAAGTCTTCTGTTCAGGTCCTTTATTTCATCATTTCACTTTAGCTACTCTATGTTGAAGAATAAGTTTCAGAGTCTCTTTTGACATCCATTTTAGTATTTTCTTTCTTCCCTGTCTTTTTAATGACCTTTTGTTTTCTTCATGTATGGTTCTCTTGATGTCATCCTAAAGTTCCTCTGGGCTTTGGTTGTTAATGTTCAATACGTCAAATCTATTCTTGAGATTATCTCTAAATCCAGGTGGAATATACTAACAATTATACTTTATCTCCATGGACTTATTTTAACATTTTTCAGCTTCAGTTTGAATGGGCACAGGAGCAATTTGTTATTTATTTATTTATTTTCAGTCAGCCCCTGCCCTTGGGCTGACTGATGTTATTGAGCTTCCCCATCATCTATTACCCCAGATTTAGTCAATTTGATTCCTGTGTATTCCATCTGGTGAGGTGCACTTGGATAGTTTATATTGTTGAAAAGGATATTTCTAATGAATAACTCATTGATCCTGCCAAATTCTATCATGTTATCTCTGGTGTCATTTCTGTTACCAAGGCCATATTTTCCAACCATTGATCCTTCTTTGTTTCCAATTTTCGTGTTGCAGTCACCAGTAACTATCAATGCTGCTTGTTTTCACTTTTGATAAATTTTAGACTGCATAATCCATATATATACATACATATATATTGTACATATATGCATGTATATATGTATGTATGTAAGTGCACATACATGCACACACACAGTAAGTGTTCTAAACAAATGATTGTCACAGATAACTTATTAAGCATAGAGTTACTTATTGGGATAATGGGATAGACAATTGAAATTTGGATTTTCCTAGCAAAGCAACTCGTTGGGCTTTTCTTCATTCCTACCTTCCTTCTCTCCTTCCTTTCTTTCTATTACAGGAAATGTCATAAGTCTTTACCTTAAAAAAATAGGGTCTCATATTTTATGAATTTTTGGTCCATTTATGGTATGCTGTGGCTTCACCTTAGCTCTTAAGATATCTTCTGTTTGCATAATATAAATGTAGTATGTTGTTGTTGTTGTTTGCCGTCAAGTCAGCCCCGACTCATAGCGACCCCTCCTTGGGTTTCCGAGGCAGTATCACTACGGAAGTAGGATTGCCCAACCTTCCTTCTGAGGAGTGGCTGGTGGGTTTGAACCGCCAGCCTTCTGGTGAGCAGTCAAGTGCCTTAGGCACTATGCTACCAGAGCTCCTAAATGTAGTATAGTATGGTATTAAAATAGGTTATTGATATACTGCCATGATATAATAATTCTTTGCCTCTCAAGCTCACTTATTAACTTTGAGATATTTTTTTCTTTAAAATAATTTACATTCTATGTTCCTATCGGTTAGAAGTATTAAATAGTATAAAATAATGAACTATATTTCTATGTTAATAATTACAGAGAATTAGCTGGTTTCGTTAGTTGAAAAGCATGAATTAGTAAAATCAAGATTCCATAACCACAGTGTGTCCTCTTTGCCCTTACAGCTACATTTAATTATAGCTTACATTCTTGGAGTAATAACTGTTCAGTATTTACTCACTAAAACTATATCGGATGTCTTTTCTTGTTGCCTGAGCCATAAAGCTTTCAGTCTACAAATATTGAAAACAAGGCCATTATTATATATTGAAGCTGGATTTATACACTTAGATACTATACTTTGACAATTAACACCAGAAAAGGGTGAGATTAAATTAAATCATGTGGAAAATTTCTAATGTGGAGTGCACAAGTCTGTAAAATTATTATATAGATTTGGATGCATCTATGTTACTTCCATTGAGCAGTAATACAGTGAAAATTAAATGAATTATACTATGATTTCCATATTGTAAATTCTGGAATATCAAAAATGTTCAGAACAATATTTGAAGATATTTTTGTTTAAATTTTAAAAAAGTTTACCTTGGTAATTTGTACCTTTTGGATGGCCCAGATCTATTTCTGCATTACTTTTGGAACTGTCTTTTATTTTCTCACATGTAGCTGATGACTCCATTATCCAGTACATATTTTCTGTGCTTCACATATTATATTGCTCCCCAATGCTAAGCCTCTACACTTGTGAGAATTACCTGGGGTTCCATTCAAATGTCTTGCTGCCAGGACCTTATTGGTTAGCTCATCCCAGATTCAAGATTCAGTAATATGACCCAAGTACAGGTAAGTGCACTCACAGGTCACCTCATCTAATCCTCAAATCATCCTGAAAGGTAATTAGTGCCTTTTTAATTTGAAGATGAGAAAACAGAGGATCAGAGTCATCAGATCAAGAGCACAGAATAGTTTATTTAATGCCTTTCTGAGTTGGTGAACACATTTGCTAAACTTATCTCTGCTAATGATAGCCACTAAAGGACCATCATTCCCCTTTTTGTAAGCACATTTTAAGCAAGATATTTAAAACACTCAACACAGATTTTGTTTAGTGAAAAAAAGTAAAATAAATATAAATGTTGCTAATCTCAGATCAGGAGAAGCTCTGGTGACATAGTGTCTAAGGCATTTGACTGCTAACCACCAGAAGACTGGCAGTTCAAACCCATCAGCCACTCCTCAGAAGGAAGATTGGGCAATCTACTTCCATAGAGATACCACCTTGGAAGCCTAAGGAGGGGTTACTATGGTTCTCAGATCAGATGGGAAGCAACTCTGGCAATGAGAAGTCAAAGGCAAGATATTTTAAATCACAAATTCTTTTCAGAGTTTTGATTGAAAGATATATTTATATGTCTCCTTCTGAGGAGTGGCTGGTGGGTTTGAACCATTGGCCTTCTTGTTAGCAGTCAAATTCCTTAGGCACTATGCTACTAAAAACCAAAAAACCAAACCACTGCTGTCAAGTTGTATTGGACTCATAGGGAGGCCTCCATAGGTTTCCAAGGTGGTATCATTAGGGGAGTAGATTGGCCAACTTTTTTTTCTGAGGAGAGGTTGGTGGGTTTGAACTGCCAGCCTTCTGGTTAGCAGTCAAATGTCCACTACACCACTATGCTTTCAGAGTTCCCAATTATAAAGGCAGTTTAACTCATGCAGAAGACTGTGATGTTTTAAAACAAAGTTCATGGAATTACAATTAGAATGATGTTCTTGTAAAGAAAATAGAATTAACAATTTTTTGAAGCCTCGGTAGGCCACTTTACTTGTGAACTATGTATGAAGCATAGTTAAAAATTAAGGATACATTTTGTCCTTGACTTTTTTTCTCCCCAGAGAACTCAGCTATTCCAGGTTCTTATAAAGTACAAATCAATATAAGACATGTAGTTTTAAAGTAGAGATGAAGTAATGCCTCTGCCTAGAAGGTAACTTGTCTATGTTCATTATTCAGATAGTAAAACAGCATTTTATACCAAACAAACAAAAACCCTAAAAAACCCTGATATGCCCTTTTTATGAAAAACAAAGTACTAATGTGCCTAAAAGAAATGCAGTGGAAATGTTCATCTTATATATTTTTAATTTTATGAAATTGGTGTAGTCATTTTTGGAATATATAGATTTTTTAGGAAATGTCTATTACCAAAGTTAGAAAACTTATGATATCATAATACTATTATGGAATTAGGAGTCTTGTTCAATTAGAAATTCCATTTTGCTTTAGGCACTGAAAGTCAAAGATATAAGTAAGAAGTATATATAAATAAAGGATCATTTAAGGGCATGACAAGAATTGTATTCATTATATGAGTATATGGAAGGCTCAGGAGCTCTGGTGGCATAGTGCCTATGGCATTTGACTGCTAACCAGAAGGCTGGCATTCAAAGCCACCAGCCACTTCTTAGAAGGAAGGTTGCGCAATCTACTTCTGTAGAGATACTGCCTCAGAAACCCAAGAAGGGGTTGCTATGAGTTGAATCGACTCGACAGTAGTAAGGTATGGAAGGACCAATCCCTGGAAAAAGACATTACACTTGGTAACTTAAAGGGTCAGTGAAAAGAAGAAGACTTTCATGAGAATGGATTGACACAGTGACTACAAAAATGGGCTCAAACATGGCAACAATTGTGAGGATGGCATAGGACTGGGCAACATTTTCCTCTGTTGTACGTAGGGTCACTATGAGTTGGAAGTGACTTAAAGACACCTAACTGTAGCAGTGTTTTGTTTTCTTTTGCTTTTATGACATCTGAATGAGATTTTGAATTTTTCTTTGTTTAGATATATTAGTAGTCCTAAGCATCGAGTAGGAGCTCTGGTAGCATAGTGCCTGAGGCACTTGACTGCTAACCAGAAGGCTGGCGGTTCAAACCCACCAGCCACTCCTCGGAAGGAAGGTTGGGCATTCCTACTTCTGTAGAGATACTGCCTCGGAAACCCAAGGAGGGGTCGCTATGAGTCGGGGCCGACTCGATGGCAAATAACAACAACAACAACAAGCATCGAGTACTAAATTGGAGAGTAAGACACTCTAGGCATGCCACAGGTTGTAAACTGATGTGTACCTGAAAGAATACACATTCTTTCATTCCTACACTTTCTGGTTGGGTATTGAAAATCACAATCTCTCAAAACCCCTTATAGAGCATATAATATGGGAGTACAAAATTTCCCTTTACAGAGTTATTTGGTAAGGTAAATTCTACAATAATCATCAAAATGTAGTCCATAAGAAACAAGCTTTAAAGAATTAAGCATTAGAAGTCTAGTGAATTTTATTCTAAGGCTGTGTTTGATCATCAGCTACAAAAGTTACAAAAGAATTCGATTACTGTGGTGTAACAGTCTTAACTACTAGCTGAATTATTGGCAAAAGTTCTCTACCTAAAAATTATTTTCTCCTGTCAAAACAAAATATAGGTGCTATAGAATTCCATTTACTCTAGAGTATATTCAAATAATAGAGAACAGGGGACAGAGAAAGACAATGGTGTCGAACAGAGAATGGTAGCCCACAGTTAGAAGAACTATTTAATGTAATAATGAGCCAATGCACTAGGCATTTTCAGAGCTGTCAAAGAAAAACTTATAGTTCAATATTATATGAGCCTATGAATAAGTTACAGATAGAGAAATGGTTGATTAAGGCCCCATTTAAAATCCAAAATTGAAGGACTTACATGACAGTGAAGTCAAGGCGTAATTCTCACCTTCCTCCCTTTTTCTGCCGTTTCCAGGGAGTCACTGACCTACTTCTTGTAACTAATAGATTAGTTTGCATTTTCTGGAATTTGATATAAATGGAATAATACAATATGTATTTTATTTTTAAAAAATAAGTTAATTTGATATAGGCCAGAATGGGATGTAAACAACGTGGGAATAAGTCTGTGCCTGATGTTAAAACAGGCTACAAAAAATAGGATCTAGTTCAGAACTAGGCAAAGATGTGGAAGTATGGAAATATTTTCCCAACATCTTGGAAAACAAAAATTATAATTTCACATCAGAAAAAAATGTGTATTATTTTTACCTTGTTTATAAATATTCATGCACTATTTAGTTATTAATAAACTATATATTAGGAGCTCTGGTAGCATAGTGCCTAAGGCA
Organism: Orycteropus afer afer; assembly: GCF_000298275.1. Lineage (NCBI taxonomy): Eukaryota > Metazoa > Chordata > Mammalia > Tubulidentata > Orycteropodidae > Orycteropus > Orycteropus afer. The sequence goes on from NW_006922163.1 coordinate 697,658, forward strand.
TTTGACCGCTAACCAGAAGGCTGGCAGTTCAAACCCACCAGCTACTCCTCGGAAGGCAGATGGGGCAATCTACTTCCGTAGTGATACTGCCTTGGAAACCCAAGGAGGGGTTGCTATGAGTTGGGTCTGACTCGACAGCACATAACAACAACAACAAACTATATGTAGTTCAGTTGTTATAGTATGGGTTGAAAGGTTTTCAATAAATCCTTTTCTTTATAAAATCTTTATTAAAGAGTCCTAAACCTATATGACAACTGACAAATTCAATTGCAAACCTTCAGAGCTTTCAGAAGGATGTACTGACAAGATTTGGGAGAGCGGTATGTATTACAACAAGTTAGTGCTTTCTGGTATAGAAAGTACTTTGTAAACTGTAAAGTGATTGCTACTTATTATTTGTATTTTACTGACAGTTAATTTCTCGTTTGTTCAAGTGAGTGATATACAAAACTCATTGCTTTGTATCTTAGTTATCCAATGCTGCCATAACAGAAATACAATAGATTATATTTAGATGGCTCTGGCAAACACAAATGTATTTTCTCACATTTTAGGAGACTCGATCTCCAAACTCAGTGTGCCAGCTGTAGGAAGGCTCTCTTTTTCTGCTCTGGGGGAAAAATCCTTGTTTCTTTTAGCTTCTCTTCCTAGGTTCCTTGATGATTTCCATGTGGTACCATATGTTTCCCCATTTTTTACTTCCTTATTTCTGTGTGTAATCTGCTCTTTTTATAGTTTGGAATAGATTGTTCTAAAACACAGCTCTGGTGATATAGTGGATAAGATATGTGTCTGCTAACAACAGGTTAGCAGCTCAAATCCACCAGCCACTCTGGGTAAGGAAGATGGGACAATTTACTTCCCTAAAGATTTATAACCTTGGAAACCTACTGGGGTTGCTATGAGTCTGACTCAACTCAGTGGCAGTGAGTTTAGGAGTGAGTTACACTGATAAGGCTTCATTAACATAATAAATAAAACTATTCCCAACAGGGATTTCATCTACAAGTTTACAGGGGTTAGGATTTACAACACATACTTACAATTCAATTCAGTCCATAACATTGTTTCTCATGTATATCCTATGGGAAATATATTTGTAAACTTTCCATATAGAGAACATAGCTTTACTATAAATTTTGTAATGTATGCTTGTTTACTGTATCTCTAAATTAATTGATTATCATATTGTCAGATAATGATAATTTTCTAACTTTTTATTTCAGTTAATAAATATTAGTGCTTATTCTTCCATTTTGGACATAGTATACATATTTTTTTAAAATTTGCTAGATTAAAAAATGTGTTGGTATATCAAATTTTAAATTTTAAAACATATAGACATACAAATTATGCTCTTTAGGCAAAATACTTGATTATCTTGTTGAAATGGTATAATTTGTTTTTTTATTTTTTAAAGGATATAGCTTATATTGTATAATATTTATCTGTGATTATCTAAAATTGTGAATATGAAGCCTTTAATATATAGTAGATTTGTTTTTATTTTCTACAGACTATATAATCCTGCATGGGTAAATAAAACACTTTCCTCTTGTGTATTGCCTCCAACATTTCATATGTTCTCATTTGATACACAAGTTTACTTAGAAATCATCCTTTTTTATTTATTCTAGGCATTGTGTTTATAATTCCTCATATTTGTATACCATATCTATCTATATATATATCACAAATAAATAAACTAAAATTATTCAGTAATTTTAAGCATGTAGTTTTAGAAGTCTAATTCTTAAAATTTATTTGCTTTAAGCTTAATTGATATGCAGCTTTGTTGTTTTGGGCTCTGTGAAAATAATGGTTACCATTCATTGTGAAACTGACAAATAAAAGCAATCACTTATCACGTCGTTGTTGTTATTTGCCATCCAGTCTAACCGACTGAGAGAGACTCCTCCTTGGGTTTCCGAGATAGCATAGTGACTAAGGCACTTGACAGCCAACCAGAAGGCTGGCGGTTCAAACCCACCAGCTACTCCTTGGAAGGAAGTCTGGGCCATCTACTTCGTAGTGATACTGCCTCATAAATCCAAGGAGGGGTCCCTATGAGTAGGGTCCAAATCGACAGCATGTAACAACAACATGTATACAAATTGCTTTAACTCAGTAAGAGAATCATTTAAACACGACATTGTTTTAAATAATCCTGTTAGCTCATTTCCTCAACTCTCTGATGGCTGAATTTGAGAGGCTGTGAAGGAAACCTCTAATTAGTGAGGGTTTGCAAAGCCAAGTGTATAAGGTGGCCTTTCCTTTCTAAGGACAGACTATTATGTTTGCTAGTGAATGGAGCAGGATGAGGATCCTGTGGTGACAGCCCTGCTGCTTCCTGACTCCAGTGGTCCAGTCCTTCCCAGAGGGCAGGGTCATTCAGTTCTGATGGAGCTCACAGGATTAACGCTTGGCACCTCAGGTACTCTGCATGTGGGATCACTTGCTTGCAAATGAGCCACTGTATCTTTCCAAAGTCAGCACAGATATCCTACATCAACCAGCCTTCTGCTTATTTTGGTCAATGCATTTATTACATGACAAGATCACTTATACATGGTTCTAAACAACAGATAAAAGAATGAATTGTTTCTGGGCTATTGCCTAGGGTTGAAATGTACATGATTTGTACATGCATATCTACTCAATCAATGGTAGTGGGACCACCCTTGATCCACTGTAACAGTAAAACATGATTCCAGACTTGGCCAAATGTTTCCTGGGGGACAAAATCGACTACAATTAAGAACCACTGCTCTAAGTAGTTTATTGAAACTGTATAATATACTAGAAAATAATGTTTTTTAATTTGTCTACCAGAGTTTAAGTATCAGCTATGCTACTTGATAATTGCGACTTTTCGTATGTCATTTTACTGTCTAGAATTCTGTTTCCTCTCTCGGAAACTGAAGATCAACTTTATCCTCTGCTTACAACCATTCTCATTCTCCTTTGAACCAAATTTTAGCTCTCTAACAGGGCCTTTGAAGGAAAAGTAGAGGCTGTGGCTATAGAAAATAACTCAAGAAAATGAGTTTGATTGGTCAGAGAAAGCTCCCAAAGGTGATATGTAAACTGAAACATGGAGGAATAAAAAAGGCTTTTGATGAGAAGGAAGATGGGTAGAATGGTTGATGTAGAATATCTGTACTGATGATGTAGATGTGTAGAATAAAAGCAAGTGCAAAGAGCATGAGGTCTTTTTCGAATAGCACATCATGATTTCCTTCCAATAGTTTATGATAATTTATAATTGTGCACTTTTCTCCTTGTAAGCATCTTTTTCTCTCAGTCTCTAGTGATTTTGTCTGTTTGATTTGCTGATATGTTTACTTACCACCAGGAACTCTGGCATATATTAGGATTCCACTGATTATTGGTTGAATAAATAAAGATATGACAATAATGCTAATTTTAAGTATAGACCTGATGACAAAGTGAAAAATACTATACATGTGAAAAATTATATGACTATATACTGCCATTCATAACTTGTGTTTATTATTACCATATCTTTTTCACAGTTGCAATATTGATATTACATATATGAATATATTATATACAGTAAAGAAACTTTTATTTCATAAAGTTTAGATTAGCATAAATTTGAATTTAAGATTACAGATAGAATCTGCAATATGTAATAGACTTTGTCCCCACACCCTTCTATATAACCTGGTTCCAGCCACATTGCTATTATATTTCATTTCTGGTTTCAGTAACATGTCAAAGTTTATGCTTATGATGTGATTCTTATATTATAGAATAGTCATATAATAGTTATTTTAATTTTAAGGACTGTAAACACACAGCAGGGAGCTCTGGTGGTGAAGTGCCTAAGGCATTTGACTGCTAACCAGAAGGCTGGCAGTTCAAATCCACCAGCCACTCCTAGGAATCAAGACTGGACAATCGACTTCTGCAGTGATATCGCCTTGGAAACTCATGGAGGGGCTGCTATGAGTCGAATCCGACTCCACAGCAGTGAGTTTGGTTTGTTTTTTTAAACACACGGCATAATCCATAAAGAACATAGACTGAGTCAGATCCCAATTTTGGTTCTCAAATAGCATGTTTTGTTAAAGTATTCCAGATGCTTCAGAAACATTACTTTCATTTTGTATATTTAGAGAATTAACTCTTAGGGGCTATGCAGTATTTACCACCTCATTGATCCTACTGAACAGCAAATAAACTCTATGAAACTTTCACCTTTAATCTTTCACATTCAGTAGGTTTTGGCCACTTCTTTTGATAACGCCTGATGAAAGTTTTATTTTTTCTCTGAACTCCTTGATATTTCCTGAATTTTTTGTTTTCCCTTTAGTCTATCACACCCCATAATGCTTTCCAGCTGCTGATAATTTTATGAAAACTTTGGAATTAAAAGATATGTAAATGTTAATAATTGTGATTAATTTCCCTGAGGCTGTTTTCTCACATGGTATGGTATGACCATTTTGTAACATTTCCAAGTACAATCTTATGAAAGAGAGAATAAAACATGTAATTTGGGCCATTAAATGACAAGAAAAACTTACTTTCACTGTGATTATCTGGGACCTCTGGTAGCATAGTGCCTAAAGCACTTGACTGCTGACAAGAAGTCTGGAGGTTCAAACCCACCAGCCACTCTTCAGAAGGAAGATAAGACAATCTACTTCCATACTTATACTGCCTCAGAAACCCAAGGAGGAGTCGCTAAGAGTCGGGTCCCACTCGACGGCACGTAACAACAACATCTGGCAGCTATGTGAACACTGGCAATCTGAGAATAATTATTCCTGAATCTAGACACTGATGCTCTGTATTATCTATATGCAGAAGTTATTAAAAGAGTGGATCCCTGAAGACAGCACTGAAACTCAAGATAGAGTTAAGGAAAATTAAAAGGCATGATTCTCAACACATACATTTGCATAATGTACCTTTATCCCTTGAGTCCAAGTGGGCATCTCCCAAGGAGATGTATTTTGTTAATCACAAATTAAATAGAGAAGAAACTCAGAATTTATCTCTATTGCCAAAGAAAACAGAGCAAGAGGATAAGATGATTTCTGATGTTTGATCTCTCTCATTGTTTTTAAAATATGTTTCTGATTTTTAGCGAGTTAAAGAATTTAAATAATGAAAGAAGTCTGAGGTCTCCATAAAAAGGAATAAAATTGCTACGATAATGCTAAGATCAGACATCACTTGAACATCCTATTTTTTTCCTACAATTTATCATTCCTTGAGTATTGTTCATCAAAGTGTATTAGGGGAAGCACTGGGAAATCCTGTTATCTTATAAGAAGTAACAATAACAACAATAAAAAATGATTTTGTTTTTTAATTTTCCTTGAAGACTTGGAATCTGGGGTCCTAAATTTACACACCCTATCTCCAACATTCTTTCTTCCTTTATTTTCTCTCCCAATAGGAACATACCTTAGTATTTTTCTATAAACTGTATTTCTCTGTATAGTTTGTTGAAAGGAGTTTTCTCATGGCATGTTACTCTCTATCTCTACACTAGCACTAGCACTTAAATATTCTGTTTTTTAAAGAATCTATTGTGTTTTATTTTGTGTCACTAAATTTTACATTTACATGAGGACAAAAAAAAGATTACCTCA
>NW_006922163.1:703874-704433 GCF_000298275.1 Orycteropus afer afer
CCCCCCATCAGTCAACTTCTAGTTAATTAAAAGGGAGATTGAATAGGCTTAATATAATTCAATGAGCCCTTAAAAGTAGTTGGAGAGATTTGAAGTGAGATTCTCCTGTTGACTTTAAAGGAGCAAACTATCATGTCATGAAGAGGGCCATGTAGCAGAGAATAGCAGGGAGACCACCTCTTGAACTAAGAATAGGTCCTCATTGACATCCATCAAAAAGCAGAGACCCCAGTCCTCAAAGCACAAGGCACTAAAGTCTGGCCACAGCCAGTGAGCATGAGAGAGGCCCCTGAGCTCCAGATGAGAAAGTAGTTAGACTGCCATGTGATTTTAAACCTGTGAGACCCTGAAAATAGCACCCAGATAACCTGTGCTCAGATTTCTGACATACAGTGAGCTTATGATTATCTGGTTTTAAGTTTCTATGTGTGTTTTCATTTGTTACACACCAACAGAAAACAAAGATGGTGTCTATTCTCTAATAATGTTTATTTCTTAAGTAACAAAAATAATGTAATTTGGCATTTTCAAGAATCATTATCCTTGTCAAATCTCAGTT
>NW_006922163.1:704619-708249 GCF_000298275.1 Orycteropus afer afer
AAGTCTTCTTCATATAGTCTACCTTTTCAGATTATTTGCTCAGCATACAGACTGAATAATTATGGTGAAAAGATACAACCCTGACACACACACCTTTCCTGATTTAAAACCATTCAGTATTCCCTTGTTCTGTTTGAGAGATTGTCTCTTTGTCTATGTATAGGTTCCTCATGAGCACAGTTAAGTGTTCTGTAATTCTCATTCTTTGCAAGGTTATACAGACTATGTTATGATCCACATAGTCAAATGTCTTTGCAAGTCAATAAAACACAGGTAAACATCTCTCTGGTATTCCTGACTTTCAGTTAAAATTCACCTAACATCAGCAATGATATGCCTTATTCCATGCCCTCTTCTTAATCTGGTTTGAATCTAACAATTCCTTGTCAATATATTGCTGGAACTATTTTTGAATTATCTTCCGCAAAATTTTACTTGTGTGTGGTATTAATGATATTGTTCAATCATTTCCACATTCTGTTGGATCACCTTTACTTGGAGTGGGCACAAATACGGATCTCTTCCAGTCAGTTGACCAGGTAGCTCCACCCCCACCTCCCCACCTCCCCCAGCAAAGAAACAGCCGGCATAGACATGCGCATGCGCCCCAGAAGTCACCCATAGGTGCACGTGTCGAGGATAGCCACCAGGGCACACTAGAATCCACAACTAGGTGCTAGAGTAGGTGTGCCACCTAAAAGAGGTAGTTGGTCTACCGTGTCCCTTAGGTCCAGGGAGAAGGCGTCTAAGTCCGACTTCAAGTCCAGCTCTCGACCGCCTGGTCCCTGGCAGCAGACCGAGGCTGTTCCTGCTACCTCATCTTCCTGCTGGTCGACCCTGGTTACCCAGCGCCGGGGGTGGCCGGCCCTTGGGCGCCCACCCGCGCGCATTAGCTGTCTTCCAAATTTCTCGGCATACATGATCGAGAGCTTACAGGGCTTGCTGCATTTGTTTGTTGGAACATCTCAATAAGTATTCTGTCATTTCCTGGAGTCTTGTTTTCACCAGTGCCTAAGTGTAGGTTGGAATTCTTCCTTCAATACCATCAGTTCTTTATAACATGTTACTACCTGTTTGAATAATTTCTTTTAGAAAGATCAACACAAGGCAGTCATTAGGAGTTGGAGGTTAAAGATGTCCCAAATGCCCAACTTTTCCAAATTGTCATGCCTCTCCGTCATCTCTAACATCAACTCTTCCTCCTCCCCTTCGTAATCTCCCTGCTGTCTTAGGTTTCCATATTTCACTGTAATGTTTTGCAGAACTCACAAACTCCAAAGGAAACAGCTCATGTGGTGGTGGTGGAGACTGGGAGGCTGGCAGGCTGGTAAGTTCCAAGTCTGGGGTGGGTCTGGAGGATTCTCCCAATTCACGTGGTTGCAGGGGTTGGTGAACTCAAATCAGCAGGTCAGATGACAGCTGCTGTCTTAAGTTGAGGGGTGAAATGATAATATACCAAACGCAGGACCAGAGCAAGAGAGTGAACTTTCCCAGAACATTCATCTCAAGGAAGCTAAGAGTCACACCTTCCAGCAAGACATGACTCAAGATAAATCTACCCTAAACAGGGATAAAGACTAAGACTTATAATACAATACAAAATGGAGGACAATTGCTAGAAGGGCCATATTAAGCAATTCACAGTACTGAACTACCTCCTGAAATGGTTGAATGTTGCCCAGTTCTTGGTACAGTGACTTGAATTCCTTCCATTTTCTTTTTATGCTTCCTGCATCAGTCAATACTTTGTTCATGTTGTTGTTGTTATGTGCCGTCGAGTTGGACCCGACTCATAGTGACCCCTCCTTGGGTTGCCAAGGCAGTATCACTATGGAAGTAGATTGCCCAACCTTCCTTCCAAGGAGTGGCTGGTCGGTTTGAACCATCAGGATCTTGCAATATTGTAACTCGAGGCTTGAATTTTTTCTTCAGTTCTTTCAGCTTGAGAAATGCCAACTGTGTTCTTCCCTGACAAAACTGTATGTTTATACACACACACACACACACACACACACACACACACTTTTTTTTCTATATCTATCTCATCTATATATAGAGAGAAGCTCAAGGTCCATACTGCTCAAATGTGTGCAATATCCCAGGGAAAGGAAAAACTAAATGTCTTGAATTTATTTTTGAAATTTCTTATGGTTTACCTGTAGGTACATCATTCAGTTCTCTTTGCTTCATATCCTCATACTACTACTTTCTTCTTTCCTCCTGACTCTTGATTACCTCATTGCCTAGGAGCACAGGGTGGGCAATGCCAGAGAATGTTCCCAGTGAATATGTTTTAAAATTTATTAATATCTGTGATCAAGGGTTTAGAGAAGAAGAATGAAGTTAATGTTTCAAAATTAAGTTGCAGTACTTTGAGTAACACTGAAAGTTAAAAACAAACTAACCAAATCATATAAATCTTAACTTTGAAACATGGTACTGTTAAGCCATTGTCTTTTTTATAAAAGCTGCAAAATGAGAATTTTTTAGCTAATGAGTGAGACTTGGCAGTACATAAATGGAAATATATTTCATTGGCCAGCATGCTTTGGAGGCATATGAGAGTCGAAATAGATGATGCTCAAAGGAGTATTTTGGGCATGAAAGTGCTTCTAAACATTTTGATCTGGAATTTGATTGCCATATGTCCATGTCCTCCAACTTAAACGATGAACATACTTCAGAACTCTTGGGAAATTTTATTTCCTGACAATATGGACCCTTATAATGTTAAGCATTGTGGCTTATAAAATGAGTTTGTTTCTTCTCTTTCATAATTATACTTGTATACTGATTGTTTCATTACAAACAGTTGAATTAAGGCAATGATTTATTGAAGCTCGGCATGCAGAATAGCAGCCATGTTCCATGTTTGGTACTGGATGGCACGTAGGGTAACGCAGGCACAACCCTTAACCGTGAAACTTTACATATGCTTAATCATTTTTGGTCATGCTGTTATCGTTAGGTACTGTCCTGTCAGTTTTGAGTTATAGCTACCCTGTGGACAATAGACCGGAACACTGCCCAGTCCCATGCTGCCCTCACAATCATCGCTGTGTTTGTGTCCATTGATGAGCCACTATTTTTTGAGCGCCTTTCGATATGAGGAGCTCATCTACTGGGACTGTATGCCAATCGATGTTTTACTGCTATTCATAAGGTTTTCACTAGACAACTTTTTCAGAAGTAGGTACTTCTTCCTAGTCTGTTTTAGTCTGGAAGTTCTGCTGAAACCTGTCCACTGGGGTGACTGTGCTGGTATTTGAAATACTGGTGGTATGTCTTCCAGCATCATAACAACATGCAAGCCACCACAGAGCAACAAAATGACAGAAAAGTGGTGGATTTTTTTGGGCACAGATGTTCATTTTTCATTAAAATTGGATTTTAAACTTCTGAAACACATTACATATCATTTTCATGTTTGTAGAATCTTTCACTTAGAGGATACTCAGAAAATATTTGCCAAATATGTTGCTGAATAACATGCTATATATTTCAGTTGTTTAGTAATCAAAACATCATATTTTAATTATACATAAAGATGCCACCAACGTTAGAAATCTGAGTTTTGTGGGAATAGTTGGTCCTGTTTTCTAATGCACTGTTGTTGTTATGTGCTGTCGA
>NW_006922163.1:708849-710758 GCF_000298275.1 Orycteropus afer afer
AAGAAAACAAAAATCCTCACACTTGGACCAATAAGCAACCTCATGATAAATGGAGAAAAGATTGAAGTAGTCAAGGATTTAATTTTACTTGGATCCACAATCAATGCCAATGGAAGCAGCAGTGAAGCAATCAAATGGCTTATTGCAATGAGCAAATCTGTTGCCAAAGATTTTAAAGATCTTGCATCTTTGTTAAGGGCGAAGATATCACTTTGAAGACTAAGGTGGCTTGACCTAAGCCATGGCATTTTCAATCACCTCATATGCTTGTGAAAGCTGGACAATAAATAAGGGAGAGCACAGAAGAACCAATGAATTTAAATTATGATATTGGAGAAGAATATTGAATGTACCATGAACTGACAGAAGAAGGAACTAATCTGTCTTGGAGGAAGTGCAGCCAGATGCTCATGAAAAGCGAGAATGGACAGACTTTGTCTCTCATGCTTTGGACATCCTGTCAGAAGGGACCGTCTCTGGAGAAGTGTGTCATGCTTGGTAGAATGTCAGCGAAAAAGGAGAAGCCCCTCAATGAGTGGCTGCAGTGATGGGCTCAAGCATGGCAACAATTGTGAAGATGGTGACGAACTCAGCAGTGTTTCATTCTGTTGTACACAGGGTCATTATGAGTCAGAATTGACACAATGGCACTTCACAATAACAACAATATGCCTAAGTAACCTTGCAATATGGAAGTTTTAAAAGCAGCATTTTTTTTCCTCCCATTTGAGTTAAATTTCTGGATCTGACAGTCCTAGATATACATTTTAGGCAAGAAGATGGGGCAATCTTCTTTCATAGTGATACTGCCTCGGAAACCCAAGGAAGGGTCACTATGAGTCGGGTCCGACTCCATGGCATATAACAACAAACAACAGCAAACAAATGGTTGCATTTTAGGTATAAATGCTTGTTTCAATTGTTAAGTCTTGTGTGGCTTATGTTTTACAATTTCTAGCCTCTCTTTATTGTGCACATTTTATCTTTTAAATAAAAATTCTCCTTTTGCCTTGCTTTTCTAATGTCTACTCTGAATTTCTGAGCTTTTAATGTGAATGTCTTGCTCAGATACCCTGAGAATCATAAAATAAATTGCTTCATCAAAATGGAATATAATTGATTGATTTATACTATAGCCAAGGTTGGCATGCCTCCTAGGCAGCAAGAGAAAGGGTTCAATTAGGAGCTCAAGTGCCATAATTGAAAATAAAGGTTTTTATGTTTAATATCTCACCTGCTCCAAAGGGGGAATTTCTGTTCCTGTATTACATAGCTTGAGGCCTCAATCTCCTATCTGATGGTGTTTGGGCCCATTGAAGTTATATATCAAGTAAAATAGCTAGCTGACAGACATTTTGCGTAGCATTTTGAATGATCTCAATCTTTCAGTCTTATAAAGGAGATAGTATGTCTTAACAGTTTCTGTGTATACAAAGGACTTTGTAGAGTTCGGCAATGGCTGAATACCAGGCACTTAGAATATAAGAAGGACGGCTAGTTGAATCAGAGAAACATTAAGTTATCTGCTCAGAATCCGTGCCTCACCACCCTGATAATGGGGAGTGGAATGACTTTGTTTCCCCCTCCTGTGGCATATTGCTATGCTTGACTTCTAGGAAAACTCTTAGATGCCTGAATCCTTAAGACACTGTTCTGTAGCTCCATCCCTCTGAGAGCTGCTTTTCCTGAACTGGGTGCTGGTGGTGCAGCAGAGAGGAACAATGATTTTGAGAACAAGGTTTGATTTGCACAAAATACCACTTAGCATGCAAATTGAACTTAGATATCAGAATTATTTTATTACCAAAGTGAGGAAAATGGACTTGAACAGCTATCTACTTATACTCAAACAATAATGCATATGTAACTATAGAGTCTTACTGCGTCTATGAGTAAGTGTTGTGCTGGA
>NW_006922163.1:712071-720420 GCF_000298275.1 Orycteropus afer afer
CTCTGTCCAAGATCTCCTACGTAAATCCCCTTCCAAGTGATTGACAGTAGTAGCTGGGCACCATCTAGTTCTTCTGGTTTCATAGTCATATAGGCTGAGGATTGCTTGCTGTACCAGTCACTTGGACTAATTATTTCCCTGAATCTTTAGTTTTCTTCATTCTTCTTTGCTCTGGACAATGAGAGACCCATTGACCCATCTAGATGGCTGCTTGCAAGCTTTTTAGATCCCAGTTTTTCTAAAACCTTTTAATTAATTTTCTATTAAACAGTAATCTATTTATGCCCAGGTCCATGATTATAACATTATAATAATTAATAGGCCATAAGCGGTTATAGAGCAAAGTTTCAATACAAGATCTAAAAACCTTTTTATCAGAATTCACCTAAGAGCTTTGAAAAATGCAGCCTTGAACCCACTCCAAACCTACCAAATCAAAATCTCTAGGAGTAAGCCAGATAATCTGGATTTTAAACAAAAACTACAAGAATCTTATGTATAGTTAAGTTTGAAAATTAATGCTATGGATATTAGACAGTTACATCTCACAACTAAGTTCTGATGTCCTAGCTAAGTCCTGCCTCTGGCATGGCATAAGCTATTCTCAAGTACTACCTTATATTTCTTTGGTAAGCAATGCATATAAGAACATAAATAAAAAATTAAACTGACAATGCAAATTAGAAGTTTAAGAACATTTCATTTTTTGAGATAAAATGAGTAAGTTATAATGAAAAAGTATATTTAGAAAAATGAAATTGAGACTCAGAATGTGATTTGCTTCAGAACATCTTCCTTGTATAAAAATCCAAGTAATATGTCTTCATTATGGAAAATATATGGATACAAAATACTGATGAGAAAAACAATGAAGAAAATCAAAACCAACATTAATTCTACTGTTAGTATTTTTTTAAGGTCTTCCCAAATATCTTTTCTTCTCTTGCTATGATATCTGTGTTACGTATGTGATGATACCAAACTGACTGCCTTTGAGTCAATTCTGACACATAGAGACCCCCATTGGGTTTCCAAGGCTATAAATCTTTGTGAAAGAAGATTGCCCCATCTTTCTTCTGCAGAACAGCTGGTGGGTTTGAACCACTGACCTCCTGGTTGGTTAAATGCCTTACCCACTGAGCTTCCAGAGCTCCATACAGGATAACACAATACAGTATAAATGGTATCATGCATCATATACTGTTGTGAAGTATTCTGGAGAGATTGTCTCTTTTTACTATTTTATATTTTTTACAAAATTATCATCATGCTTACACTACTGAGTAATATCTAATGTTTATATTGTATTTATAGTGTATTAGACTCTGGAAGAAAAGAGTTTGAAGGCGGTACTGTTACTTCCTCATGTGGCCCTGGTTATTTAACTTCACAGAGCTTTACTTTTTAAATCAGTATAATCCAGGTACCATACAATCCTTAATTAATTCTTTAGTCCTTGCTATAGCCCTCTAAGACAAGTATCATCATCAGTGACACGGAGAGATCATATAGCCAATAACTAAAACTAGTGCTTTCTGACGCTAGAGTCTTCAGGCTTTCTCCCACATCTTCAGTGCAAGGCTAGTTTGTCTTGACTACTCAAGACAAAATTGATCTCTGTCTTCAATTTTGAGAAACTTATCATCCCCGAAATTAAAATATCTCTTGTTTCCTCTTTGAATGGTATAATTGAAAGCACACTGGATTTAGAACTGAAAACTCCTGGGTTTTAAATATCCCCTTTAGAACACACTAAGCTTTGTGGTGTTGGTAAAGTCTCTTCTCCTGTAAAAAAGGGGATTATAAAACTATGTAAAGTTAATGTTTCTGGATAAAGAACTCAAAGTACCTATCACAGTGTTTAAGACATGTTAAATGTGCAATTAATTTTTATGTTGAATTGAATTTACTAGATATTATAAGAAACATCTGACTAATCCATATATTTTCAAACCATGCCCATTAAATATAGGAAATATTTTTGATAAGTATAAATATTACTTTACTTCTACTGGATGACATAGTTTTCCATACCCTTTATCATTTTTATAGATATTCCAGTCATATTAACAAGGACTTGATGACTTTACCTAGCCTTGTGAGCAGGCTTCAGTGCTTACTATAATCATTGTAGTTCAAATTACATCTAGGGACTCATAAATAATAGGTTTATTATGAACCACTAAGGATAATTGTGCATGTGCAGAACGATTATAAATAAATGATCATTAAGTCTAATAGGTTTGCTTTACTGCTAAAAGACACTAATACCTGTAATGTAATGCAAAACTTTTGTCTATGAATGATAAAGGTCATATTGATTCCTTGTTAGAACGCAGCTAGGTTGAAATATGGATGACAGGTTTAATTACAAAGAAGAAACATGCTCTTAGCATTAAATGGTGTATGGCCAAGCAAGCTGCATTCATTTGACTTCCCAGACAGCCAGAGTTGGATTCAGAAGCAGCTAATTGCCTTGGGGACCTTTCTTTGATATCTTGCCCAATGGTAATCTTGGTGGGAGGAGCAGCTTCACACAGAGAGTTTAAAAGCATCTGGGTTGCTGTTGTTCTGAGTGCTACTGCTGACAGATTTACCGTCTGCCTTTGAGAAAGACAGCAGTCTGGGGAACTTTGATACAAAGCATGCACATGATAGCCTTTGACAGTCAAAAGTCCTCATTAAATAAGAGACCAAAATACATTCTATCTAAACTAAACTAAACAAGAAGTAAAGGACCAATTTCATTTTTATTTTTATTCTCTACCAGTAAAACATGGAAATACATTGACAGTAGGGCATTTATTGAACACTCTTCCTGTGCCAGTCCTAAGTAAGTGCTTTAAAATTTCCATGTTTAATCTGCATAGCCACTCTCTAAGTAGGTATAATTTTATCCTTATTTCTGAAAATAAGGAAACTAATAGCTAGGGAATGAAAAATTTTCTCAAGCTTACTTTAATTTCAAAACAAGAATTTAATTGAAGGTGGTCAGGCTTAGTTTTACCATATGCTTCCTTAGCCTATATTGTTGTTGTTACGTGTTGTCGAGTCAGACCCGACTCATAGCGACCCCTCAATGGGTTTCTGAGGCAGTATCACTACAGAAGTAGATTGCCCAACTTTCCTTCCAAGGAGTTGCTGGTGGGTTTGAACCACCAGCTTTCTGGTCAGCAGTCAAGTGCCATAGGCCCTATGGCACCAGAGCTCCTTCCTTAGCCTATACTTCATTTTTTTTAATTCTCTCCCAGAAGTTGATGTCCTGGAATGTCTTAGCATACATGGATTATTTAATAAATGATACCCACATAATACAATAGATTTTATAGTGAGAGATTGTATTGGGCCTTGCGGTATGGTAAATTACTTAGTGTGACTTTTCTACCCATAAGTCTTTGTAAACTCCGATGTGGAAGTTGCTATGAGCAACCGAGGAGCTCATGATTGCTAAAGTTGTCCACCTGGAGTATTTCTGTTGGGAGTGGCACAAAACAATGTTCTGGGAGGTCCCCACTCTCTCTCAGATGCTTAGAGTTCTGATGCTATGATTTGGCTACTTTGGCCACAGCCGGGCTCAAAAGGAGGCCTCCTAGAGGCAGAACTCTCTCTGACTGCTGACTGAGGAAGACATGCTGCCAAAAGAGACAGGCACTCCTGAGAGACACGTGCTGCCGGGAAAGAGACACACATTGCTGAGTGAGACACCGAGGGACACGCACTGATGGGGGAGAGACTGTGAGAGACTTGGCTGAGAGATGGTGGGCTGGGAAAGAGACTGAGCATTTTTCCTGAACTTGAATTGTATCCTGGTGCTTCCCTAATAAACCCCATAACCTGTGAGTTCTGTGTGGCCACTGCAGTGAATTATCAAACCCAGGAAAGAAGTAGTAGGCGCTTTAGGAGGAGCAGTTTGTGAAAGGGCTGGAGGGAGGCAGCATGTCTGGCCTCGCAGTAATAGGCCTTGGGCTACTGATGGTGACTCTGTCTTCCTCTTGTGGGGTTAGAGGAGGTCAGGAGATGTGGCCCCCTTGCCCTTTTTGCAGTCCTCTACTGTCGCTCTAACTGACATACCACAAGTGAGATGGTTTTAACAAACAGTGATTTATTTTCTTACAGTTTAGGAGGCTAGAAGTCTGAGTTCGAAGTCCCAGCTCTAGAGGCTGGGTAAAGGCCCCTTAACCTTGGGCTTCAACTCTGTCTCTTGCTCCTGGTCCACTGAAGCTAGAGGCTTCTCTTAGGCTGCTGCTGGCTGCTGAGCCTGACAAACCCAATGTTGACAAATAAAATGGCATAGTCCCAAGATTATCAAGCAGCACTCCAGGCCATCAGTTCAAGTCCAGAGACAGTCCCAAGATCATCAGGAAAAATGACAGGCTGCTAAATGAAGACTCAGCTACATACAGGGTCCAAGAATTCCAAAAAGCTTCAGAGACTTTTCTCAGTGCTTCCTCTTGTACACTGGGAGCAGACCACATCCCTAAGGCAGCTACTAAGCTGTTCCAGTAGATTCTACCATGGAATTGATTACTAGTATCATCATGGGGAATAACTATATCCATCTGCCCAGCCACTCAAAACCAGGCCCAGCCAAGTTGACACACAACTACCACAGGGATAGATTGCTCAGAATATGATTTTATTGAGGTCAAGATTTCAAGTTTGATCTTTCTTTGCCTCATTGAAATACTGCTGTTGTTAGGTACTGTGGTGTTGACTCCAGCTCATAGCAACCCTGTGTACAACAGAATGAAATACTTCCCAATTGTGCACCATCCTCACAATTCTTGTTATACTTAAGCCAATCATTGCAGCCACTGTATCAATCCATCTTGTTGAGAGTCTTCCCCTTTTTTGCTGACCTCCTCCTTTACTGAGCATAATATCCTTCTCCAAGAACCAGCCCCTTCTGATGACATGACCAAAGTAGGTGAGATGAAATTTGGCCATTCTTGCTTCCAAGAAGCATTCCTCCTGCACTTCGTCCAGGATAGATTTGTTCATTCCTCTCATAGTCCATGGTATATTTGGTATTCTTTTCCAACACTACAATTCAAAGCATCACTTTTCCTTCAGTCCTCCTTATTCATTGTCCAGCTTTCACATGCATATGAGGCAATTGAAAATACCATGGCTTGGGTCAGGTGCACTTAGTCTTCAAAATGACATTTTTGCTCTTTAACACTTAAAGAGGTTAACATAGTTATTTAATTGCAGACAAGTTACTTAATTGCAAGGTTATTAACACTTGCTATTTATAGAATAGGATTTTTTTGGGGGAAAAAAAAACTATAGATGTGTCTTGCTTTCATACAGGATCAATAAAATATATACTCTTAGCAAGTGAGATATGATAGACATGTATAATCACATGTTAGTTTATTGTTAGGTGTGTGGAGTAGACTCCCATTCATAGCAACCCAATGAACAATGGAATAGGAGCTCTGGTGGCATAGTGGGTATGATATTTGGCTGCTAACCAGAAGGTCAGTGGTTCAAACCCACCAGCTTCTCCACAGGAGGACAATAAGGCAATCTACTTCTGTAAATATTTACAGCCTTGGAAACCCAACGGGTCGCTATGAGTTGGAATTGACTTGATGGCAGTGAGTTAGGTTTTTTCAGTTTAGTACTCTTGTAGAAACCATGAGGTTCTTACTCCCTGTCACGCAGAGCCAATTATCACAACAGGTTGAAACAGGAAAGAAAGCAAAAGAATTTATTGAGTACTGATAGCCAAGGAGGCGCTCTGGTGGCGTAGTGCCTAAGGCACTTGACTGCTAACCAGAAGGCTGGTGTTTCAAATCCACCAGCCACTTCTTGGAAGGAAGATTGGGCAATCTACATCCATAGTGATACTGCCTTGGAAACCCAAGGAGGGGTTGCTATGAGTTGGATCTGACTCGGCAGCAGTGAGTTTGATACCAAAGGAGACAGAGTGAATAGTTTTTCTAAAAAGCCTGTCTCCTGGAGTTGGGAAATGGTTAGGGATTTTACAGGGAATTGGGCTTAGGGATAGGAGGGATTGAGGAATACCGGGAATGTATTCTTCTTGTTATGGGGATAAATTGTTGTTGCTTTGTGACCTCTCTGTTCTTCTTCTGGTTAGTGGTAGAAAACCGTCCAGAAGAAAGTGTCCTTCAAGTTCCTCACACCTGTCTACAAAGGTTAAATCTACAGGAAGGGGAGAGTGTGCGAGTGGGCACCACCAGGCCTCTCTGCCTGGGATGTCTCTGTTTAGTTTTTATCTTGGTTGCTCCAGACTTCTCTCTTCTCTAAAGGTCACCTTGCTTCATAAACTGCAATTATCAGCTACAAATGGACAATACGTTTAAGTCAGATGCCCAAAGGAATGTGTAAGGAGAACTCTAAACTCACTGCCGTCCAGTCTGATCTGACTCCTAGCAACCCCTCCTTGGGTTTCTAAGGCAGTATCACTATGGAAGTAGATTGCCCAACCTTTCTTCCTAGGAGTGGCTAGTGGGTTTGAACCGCCAGCCTTTGGGTTAGCAGTCAAATTCCTTAGGCGCTATGTCACCAGAGCTCCCTGTGTAAGGAGAAGAACAACCTAAACTAACTGTCTTATTTATTTAGAGGGACAGAGGGATAAAAGGAAAAATAGAGAATTAAACATTGTGGTTAATAGCTACTCTAATCATAGTTGTTAGTTTGTTACATTTATGCATTTTTTTCACCAAAAAGACTTCTGTAGCCCTTCAAAAGTGCTGCACAATGAATCACACCTAGTCCTGCAGCATCCTCACTGTCCAACTATGTGCCATGTTGAGAACATGGCTGCAGCCACTATGTTGAGGGTCTTCATCTTTTTTCCTGACCCTTGGCTTAACCAACCATGATATCTTTCTTCAGGAACTGGTCACTCCTGATAATATGTCCACATAACATATCACGTAACTCCTATTACATAAACTACATCTTTGCTTAAACAAGGAGCCCTGGTGGAACTTTGGTTAAGCACTTGCCTGCTAACCAAAATTTGGCAGTTTGAACCCACTAGCCACTTCACTGGGGAAAGATGTGGCAGGAACCCACTAGCCACTTCACTGGGGAAAGATGTGGCAGTATACTTCCATAAAGGTTACAGCTTTGAAAACTCTATGGGGCGGTTCCACCCTGTCCTACAGGGTTGCTATGAGTCGGAATCAACTTGACAACAACTGGTGTGGTTTGGCTTGCTTAAACATTCCTGACTTGATCTTTAAATACTCAAATGCTGATGATCTCAATGCCATTTTTAAAATATCTCTGTTAACTTTAAATGGTAATTTAATGTAATGTCTCTAAACAGAAATGCATGGGTACACTTAAAATTGAATCACATCCTTTAAAATAGCTCTCTGTGGATATTTCCTTCTGATCTTTAAAGGCAGGCACATTCCAGCTGTAAGCACTTGCAGTTGGAATGCATATCATGACCTGGAGTTGCCCTGTTTTCCATTCTCTTGGGGAAATCTACCAACCTGGTTGCAGACTGTCATTAGTAAGATAGGTAGAATGATTTATAACCAGCCTCTGGCTGTTTATACTAAAGTGCACATAGCCAAATCATACTGGAGGGGAAAATTGAGTGGAAGATATTGATTCATATTTTTTTAAGACCAGTCCTAAAACTCATCAGCACAATCAATACTAAGGCTATTACTCAAAATATGCAATCACCAATGAATGGCAAAAAAAAAAAAAAGAAAGTAGCAGAATAACCTTAAACTTGGAAGGATTTTAACATACAAACGTGACTTGCATAAATTCACAAGTTAAAGTAATTCAATTCATATGAAATATATACTGAATATATGTATGATATATATTTATTTGAAGACTCAGAATTTCTTGCTGGTATATGGAAAAGAAAGAAAAAAATAATTATTGTGTAGATATAAAGTGTTTTAATAGGTTAAGTTAGAGTTAAAGGAAAAGAGAAAATGTATGAATCGATTTAATCAAAGATAAATGCAGATGCATAAGCTCTGATCCAAGAGTGGTGAAGTGGAAAGAATTAGGTGATACGAGTCTAGTTTCACCAAATGGGAAGAATTCTGGGATTCAAGGACAAATAAAGTTGAGGAAAAGGAGCTCTAATGGTATATTGGTTAAGTCATTTGGCTGCTAACCAAACAGTTGGTGGTTTGAACCCATGAGCTGCTCCATGGAAGAAAGATGAGGCAGTCTGTTTCCTTAAAGATTTACAGCCTTGGAAAACCAATGAGGGTTGCTATGGGTCAGAACCTACAGGATGGCAGTGAGTTTGGTAATTTTTTTATATACTTGTGATAGTTGAAGATGTGTCAACTTGGCTGGACTCCAGTTGTGAGTGGTGGTTCCCATGATGGA
>NW_006922163.1:724880-726191 GCF_000298275.1 Orycteropus afer afer
GCCAACATTCTGGTTAGCAGTCAAGTGCCTTTAGTTCAATATTAAAAGTCAATAAATACATGTGAGTCAAATAAGAAATTCATAAAAATAATGCAAAAGGAGTCAACTTCTGCATTCATTTGTCCTTTAACCTTAGATACTAAGGTGCCATAAGTGTTGGGTAAATCTTGTATGCATAATTTTGCTTGGTGATCCATAGCTTCCTTCTTCTGGGATTGTTAACAGTTCATTCAAATTTCTAAGCACACCTTAGCACACTCTGACATGGAAGCATCATAGGAATGTATTGCCTCTGAATTTACATACTAATTTAAGTGACAACCTACATTTTGCATTCCCTTCCCTTGCCTCCTTTTGTGTATGTTCAACTGGAACTCATCTGAGCCTTGATGTCATCTTCACTGTCTTACAATTTATTGCCACACTTTGGCATAACTGCTGAAGCTATTAGTTGAGGTGCACATGCATTCAAAAGGAAAATGTGGTTGTTAATTTCAAAAGAAGATATTCTTCAGACTATGTTTTAGAATTCACAATCTTGGCAAAGGTTAATGCTTTACCAGATTCAGGAAACTAATTAAAATCGTAAGGAAAGAGCAATAATTATTTTTTCAGAATTACTTCAGTATAAATACAGCCACATATTTTTTTGCATTTTGAAATTTTCATTAAATATAATGCTTCTATTTAACAAAAGGTGTCAATAATGAAATAAGAAACAAAGTGAACCAATTCAATTTGCACCATAGGAAGCAAATTAAAGCCTTATTCTAGTCTTTCTACCAAGACTAATAGACCTGAATAGCAGAGCTCATGAAAATCCTTGAAGTGTTAAAATGACCATCTAAACTTGAAAATAAAAAATATAATATTTATTATTATTATTTAGAAATATTAATTTGCCAATGACTTCTGCCAATTTTGGAGCATGATAGAATAATTTCTGATAGTTCTTAGGCCATTTTGTGTTTTGTATCACCATTAAGAAGCTACTGTACTGCATTTCAAAAATATATACAGCAAAATAATATTAAGAGAAAGAAAACTAAGGAAAATGAAAAGAACATCTGCTGTATAATTTGAAGCTCTCATGACTATTAGTAATGTTAAGGAAAGAAAGGAAGATTCATCCTATTTATTGAGGTTATGGAAAGTCATACTTTACATATGTTATTTTATGCAGTCCTCACAAAATATTTCTATATTAAGTGTCCAATTTTACAAAGGAGAAAATTATGGCCAGGAGATATTAAGCTAATCATTTATAAAAATTTATACAATTAGTAAGTTGAAGACTGGGTATTTAACCCA
>NW_006922163.1:726291-727353 GCF_000298275.1 Orycteropus afer afer
TTAACCTTTACAGATATGAAATTTCCAACATGCATGCCTAGGAAAGGAGTTGTAAATAACCTATCATAATCAAAATATAAATGGCTATAGGAGCTCTGCTGGTGTACTGCCTAAGGTGTTTCACTGCTAATCAGAAGGCTGGTAGTTCAAACCCACCAGCCACTGCTGGGAAGGACGATTGGCAATCTACTTCTGTAGAGATATTGCCTAGGAAACCCAAGGAGGGGTCACTATGAGTAGAATCGACTCTATGGCAGTGAGTTTGAGTTTATATCGAGATCAAGTTTTTTTATTCATCTATGTATTTTATTTGTATCAGTCATTTGCATGTATTATTTTAGGAGATTTGACATGTTTCTAGGCTTTGTTTATAAGATTTCATGGAGGTAATGCAACTGGCTGAAACATAACCTGACCAGATGACATGCCTTTCTCAATTGTACTACCCACCTGTTATCATGGCCTTCAAACTGAAACATTAATTATATTGTTCAACTTTTTTCCATATTCTCTTGAAAAATGGCTTAAAGAAATGGTTTATTAATTTTATTTTTTTATGTTGAACATCTCTCCAAGTACAAATAATTATGTATGTAGCTATAACCATTAATTTCAGCCAATTGCTATTGAATAAAACTGTTTAAATTAAAGAAATAAAATTACTCTAAATCTTTGATGCATACTTAATTATCCTGATTGTTCAAGAAATGTAAAATGATAAGTTTGGGCAGGATTATGAAAAGCTATGGTGTGAAGCAGCATATTTTAATGTAGTCATTGTCCCTGTTAGGCTAGTTTATATCTGAATATTGCTAGTATATATATTGAAGGATTACTTCCTATTAGAGATGTTTAAGGGTAAGCTAAATCATCAATGAGTATGCAGTTAATTCTTTTTCAAAAGGTAATAATGTATGGGTTAAGGACTCTTGATGATCCTTCTAATCTCTTAAGTTAAATTTCCTAGAAAATCACAAGTGGAGTTTAATGTCAGTCTCTAATTTCTAACTGTACCACTATTAAACAATTTTAAAATTGCTCCCATGGAGCTCTCTGTTGAAT
>NW_006922163.1:730423-731110 GCF_000298275.1 Orycteropus afer afer
TATGAAGAAGAACATGGTTTCAAGATTGGAGGAAGATGCATTAACAACCTTTAATATACAGATGATATGATCTTGCTTGCTAAAAATAAAGACAACATGAAGCACTTACTAATGAAGTTCAAGGACTATAGCATTCAGTATGGATTACATTTGAACGTAAAGAAAATGCAAATCTTCACAACCTGACCAATAAATAACATCATGATGAATGAAGAAGAAATTTAAGCTGTCGATGATTTCATTCTATTAGGATCAACAATCAGTGTCCATGGAAGCATTAGTCAGGAAACCAAATGATGTATTGCTTTGTGAAATTCTGACCTTTTTAAAGTCTAAAAAACAAAGATGTCACTCTGATGACTTAAATGTGCCCCATTCAAGCCATGGTCTCTTAAATTGCCTTATATGCATTTGAAAGGTGGACAATGAAAAAGAAAGACTAAAAAATTGACAGATTTAAATTGTGGTGCTGGCAAAGAATATTTAATATACCATGAACTATCAGAAGAAGGAACAAATCTGTCTCATAGGAAATACAGCCAGAATTTTCTTAGAAGCCTGGATAGTGAGACTTGGACTCCATTCCTTTGTCCATATCATCAGGGAACACCAATCATTACAAAAGAACATCATGTTTGGTAAAGTAGAGGGTCAGTGAATATGAGGAAAACCCTAAATGAGATAAAT
>NW_006922163.1:734075-740903 GCF_000298275.1 Orycteropus afer afer
ATATTGGGGAGCTGTCTTACCTAATGTCTTCTTTATACAAGTGGAAGGTAAATAATTCATTGAGTGATGTGTGAGGGCCAGGATTGTTACCTTTAAGTAAGCCCTGCATGAGGCATTTCCGCAGTTC
The DNA here is from genome assembly GCF_000298275.1 of Orycteropus afer afer. Taxonomy (NCBI): domain Eukaryota; kingdom Metazoa; phylum Chordata; class Mammalia; order Tubulidentata; family Orycteropodidae; genus Orycteropus; species Orycteropus afer. Next base: position 734,203 of record NW_006922163.1, read on the forward strand.
TTTGCCACTCTGGATAGCTATTCTGTGAATACTGAATTCAATTTTGGAGCTTAACTGAAATTTCCAAATAACAGAAAACATCTCTTATGCTTGATTGTATTGAATTTAATTAATTTTGGTTTCAAATAACTGATTAATTTATTAATTTGAAACTTCATAAAACAATGCAGAATCTCAAATAACTTTGTGGGAAAAAAACTACACAGATATGCTTTGTAATAAATGTAGGTATATAAATTAAATTAACTAAATATTTATTACATGGATTTGTTTTTACTTGACTTCTAGTTTCTTTAGACTAAGAATTTGTATATCTCCATATGATAGTTGGAGTTGTGTGTCATCTAGGCTGGACCACAATTCTAAATGGTTTAAGCAGTTGTGACGTGTCATCCTATCCACCTGATTGTTAAAGTCCTCTTCTGCTGAGGTCATCTTTTGGTGGGCATTCACATGAGACACAAATGTCTTAGTCCTTTGGCCCAGTCAGAGATATCTATCAACATACCTCTTCCTCATACATCCTTGTCACCAATTTTCCAATCATGCTCCTTCCAAGCCCCAGACCATCAGGCCAGGCAATTAGTCACAGCCCATGAATCTGTATACAATCATGCATCTGGCCATTTCTTGTTCCATGCAAAATGAATAGCCAGATGCATGACTTGAAATTCAGCCCATTGGGAAATTTCCCTTCACCAATGTCCTTCAGGGAAGTCCCAGAAAGGGGCTGCAGTGCTGCTGCTGTCCACTTTGAGTGGTGCCTGCATATCGCACAGAACCATCTGTAAACCAGGCACAAGTTTTCTCTTCCTCAGTCAACTGATCATAAGGAATTCCCCATGAGGCCATGGGTGCAGACTGGGAGAGAGAAGGTAATGTGACTGGAGTGGAGACCACAGGCATTCGGGCCACTTCTTCATGCAACTTACTTGTGCCTTCAGGTCCTGCTCAAACCCAATCTGTGATGTACCAAGGAGAAATTGGATTGACATTACATAATAGAGGTAAAGAAAAATATGTCGGGAATACAGGAGATTTTTCAGAACGTCTCTTAGTAGTGCTATGCCCTGTGATTAAAGTCAATGGAAAATTACAGCAACCCAATTCTGATATGAACACTAATGGCCCAGACCCATCAGGAATGAAAGTTTGGGTCACCCCACCAAGCAAAGAACCATGACCAGCTGAGGTGCTTGCTGAGGGCAAGGGAAATATGGAATGGTTAGTGGAAGAAGATAGTTCTGAATATCAGCTATGACCACGTGACCAGTTGCAGAAACTAGGACTGTGATTGTTATATTTCTTCAAAGTATATATGCATGAAATATTTTTGTTTCCTTCTGTTATGAACTGTGAAATGTAAACATGGTCAATGCATTTTGGTTGTATGTGTGTTAGTGTATCATGTTAGGCACAAATGTGACTTTTAATTGTCCTTCTTTAGAGATTATATATGGTTAAGGAGATGGGTACAACTGCCAATTTGACAAGGGGGGACTGTGATAGTTCGAGCTGTGTGTCACCTTGGCAGGACCACAATTCTGTGTGGTTTAAGCAGTTGTGATGTGGATTATTTCCATGATGAGATCAAATGTATATGTTTTGAGCAGCCAATCCATTGAAAGGGAGTTTCCCTAGGTGTGTGGCCTGCTTTCAATATATTTATGGGCATCCTGGGAAAAAGAGACACTCTTCTGTGGATCAGGATCCTATTGTGCTGCCTACAATTGTCCATGAGTGAACAATCCACTATTCGGCCTGGGGATCTTGATTTTGTCATTCATTGGAGTCAACAGCTGGTATATTACCTACCCACTTTGAGTTCATCAGCCTCTGCAGCTGCATGAGTCGGGAAATGCCTTCATCTTGATGTTTGATCCAAGAACTTGGGACTGGCCAGCTTCTATAAGCATATGAGCCATTTTCCTCAGATAAATTTCTCTCTCTCTCTCTCAGCTTTACTGGTTTCGTTTCTCTAAAGAACCCAGCCTAACATACTCCAGAACTTAGTTCTGTGACTTTTTTTCTTTTCCAAAAAAGAAATCCTTGAACGTAAGGAGAAAGGACAATTATCCCAGGAGCTTTGCTTTATATTTAAATGTTTGTGGTTTCTTTTTAATAAAATTAAACAAAGAAACAAAACAAATCCAGATACGGCTCAGTTCATATTAGCCAATATTTGAATAAAACTGTTTCACCATAAAGCATGAAATGTTTACCTGATGCATTGTTGCATCTTCCTCTTTGGTGTCCCAGGGTGACTGTTCCTTTTGAGAGCAGGATCTAATTAACCAATCACTCTTCTGTGACTACATATTAATTTGATAGTTTATACATGATGAAAGCATTTTACATGTGAAGTCACTGGCACAAAGAGATTGAATTAGATTGCCAATATAGTAAATGGCAAAGTCCAGATTCCAGGAAGCATCCTGTCTCCATTTCTTCTATTCTGAGCTCCTACACTATACTACTACAGTTCTGTGGCTAGTCCTTAATACCCTGATCTTTTATAACCTGACTTTCTTGGTGCCACACTATTTTTGATAGTTATATTGAACTCTGAGATCTCCTCACTATGTTTGATCATCTTTAATTTTTAACAGCATACTTTCTGATATTACAGGCCACAATTCAGATATATTTAAGGAGATTTCTTGATACCTGAAGTTGGGCCTTGATGCCTTAAACATTTGTGAACACATGGTATTTAATACACACTTCTCTCATAACACCTAGAATATTTGTACATCTTTTATGTACCATTATTACCTCACCTGAATGGCACATTGTTTTTTTTTTTTTTTTTAATTGTGATTTGCTTGAAAGTTTACAGAGCAAATTCACTTTCCATACAGCAGCTCACATGTACTTTGTCTCATGTCATTGACTACAACTTACCACAATGCAACAGCTCTCCTACTTCCTCCCAATAGTTACTTCTTCCCTGTGTCCATCCTTCTATACACTCCTGCCCCCTGAGCTGTCTTCCTGTGCATAAACAGCCCTTCGATTCTGCCATGATTGTGCTCTCCAAGGAGTGTATCTACTTATCGTAAATGTTCACCTATATGCCTGTCTATTGTTTGGTTGAAAGCCATAGGTGTGAGTTCAATTCTAGACCTGAAGGGCAGCTAGGGACCATAGTCTCAGTGGTTTCATCAGGCTCTATCAGACCAGCGAATCTGGTCACTTTTTTTATTTTTTCCAAATGATTTTAAGTTTTGCTCCACATGTTCTCCCACTTTATCCAGGATCACCTTCAGAGATCCCCCTCTGAGTGGTTGACAGTGGTAGCCAGGCACCATCTAGTTCTTCTGGTCTCATAGTCATATAGGGTGAGGATTGCTTGTTGTACCAATTGCTTGGACTAATTGTTTCCATGAATCTTTAATTTTCTTCATTCTTCTTTGCTCTGGATGATGAGAAAATTATCATTGCATCTGGATGGCTGCTTGCAAGCTTTTAAGAGCCCAGCACTACTCAGAATGGCACATCTCTGATACCTAGGACTATTTCTAATTTAACCCTATGTTCCCCCATTTCCAGCATTGCATTTGATACTTGGTCTGTGAGCTCAACCTGATCATAGATGCAAACAATTCAAATGTTCTTTACCCATATTTTGAGAAAAGTTCTCTGTATTCTTGTTTCTGTTATTTTTGCTACTCATGACACTGAATTCTCCTCACTTTGTACCTTGTACACTGTGTGACTTTATATTGACTGGGGATTTTTCATGAGGATTCTTTTTCATGTGGGAAACTCAGCATTTGTTTTTAAGATCACGTTTTCTATTTTGCCAGTTTGTTCTAGTAGAAAATTATAGATACCACGTCCTAATTAGGCCATTCATTGCATAAAGACCTCCACTTTGCAGTGTCTGCTTGGTCCTTAGGACACTGATGCTACTGGTCAAACTTTTGTCTAGAATGATCATGACGACTATTCTCAATATGCTTTTTATGTCTGCCCTTAGTCATGTCTAAGGAACATAACTGAACCATACTGCTATGTTTTCTGTATGCAATTACTACTCATAATTTTTTTTTTTCACCATTCTGCAAATGTGAATGGAATTTATGGTGTCAGGTAGAAAAGGAAGATGTCTGCCTAGACTGTTCCTGAAGGATATTTTACAGAAGATTATTTGACTTTTTTCATTTGGATGAGTAGGACACAACAATTAACACAGTGAACTGGTAGGGGAATGGCATTCTCGGAAGCATGCTCCATGAAGAGAAAGGCATTTTCACATAAAACATGATGTTTTCTAAAAAGTACACTTAAAATTAAGATCTACGACCTTCTAACATCTAGAAGTCATAGTTTTGTATCTTCATTTACCATTTATCATATATTGTTTCTTAGAACATTTACATTTTTCTGCTATGTCAGTTATCTTTCCAAAAGATTCATAATGTCTTCAAAGTTAGAAGCTCATCCTGTATTTAGTTATATCATTAAAAATGCCCCACATTATAACAAACACACCAAAAACTTAGTAAACACTCATTGAGTCAATTACTTAATTGGAGTAACATTTATCTTCCAAGTAAGAATTTTGACTAATCTACAGAAAAGAGAAATGAAATATTTCATGTATATTTCACTGAATGTAAAATATATATCTATACATCTATTATGTATTGATGTATTTTTTTTCCTTTAATTAGAAATGAGGAAGGAAAACCAAGAAAAATCAAGAGTTGATCAGGCCTTTATACTTTCTTTCTTTCTTTTTTTATTGTGATTTGGGTGAAAATTTATGGAGCAAAATCACTTTCCATACAGCAGTTCACATACACTTTGTCTCATGACATTGACCACAATTTACCACAGTGCACAGCTCCCTTCCCACTTCCTCCTGACAGTTATCTCTTCTCTGTGTCCATCCCTCTATGCACTATTGCCCCCTGAGCTGTCTCCCTATGCATAAGCAGGCTTTCTTTCTCCCATGATTGTTCTCTCCAAATGTTCAACTCATATGCCTGCCTTTTGTTTGGCTGGAAGCCACAGTTGTGGGTTCAATTCCAGACCTGAAGTTCAGCTAGGGGCCATAGTCTCAGTGATTCCACCAGCCTCTATCAGACCAGCAAACCTGGTCCCCACCCTTCTTTTTCTCCAAATGATTTTGAGTTTTGTTCCACATTGTTCTCCCTGTCTATCCAGGATCTCCTACATAGATATCCTTCCAAGTGATTAACAGTGGTAGCCAGGTACAATCTAGTTCTTCTGGTCTCATAGTTGTATAGATTGCAGATTGCTTGGTGTACCAGTTGCTAGGACTAATTGTTTCCATGAATTTTTGGTTTTCTTTATTCGTCTTTACTCTGGATGAGGAGAGACCCATTGTTGCATCTAGATTGGCAGCTTGCAAGCTTTTAAGATCCCAGTCGCTACCCACCAAAGTAGGAGGTGGAACAATGTTTTGTGTAGTATGTTATGCCAATTGAGCTTGATATCCCCTGCAACTATGGTCCAGAGTCCACAGGTTCAACTACTCAGTCCCTCTGGGTAGCTGGCTGTGACCAAGAAGTAACTATAAAATTGCCCCTTGTCAGCTCTACTATATACCTGGGTATTCAGATCACACACATAAACTTATAGGACAATTGTCTGCCATCCCTATACATGGTCTTGTGTACACTCCCTGCTTCATAGACATACCTACTAGTTCAGCCTGTCCACCCATTATCCACCTGTATACCCATATTTGCCTTCACTGACAATGCAGTACTGTATGTGCAAAAGGGTTCATCTTTGTTGTCTGTACCTCCCATGCACCTCTCTATGTCTTTCTTTTCCTCAGTGCTACCATATTGCTCCCTCACATTTGGTACATTGCCCTTCTCTTCACCAAAATCAATACTTATCTCTCTCTATCTAACAGTGTTCCCTACCCTACCCTCCTACCCCTGGTAACCAACAAAGAAAATTTCCTTCTATAGATAAACCTTTCCTTGACTTTTACAATAATGGACTAATACAATATTTGTCCTTTTGTGATTGAGTTATTTCACTCAGCATATTGTCCTCCAAGTTCATCCACATTATGCGGTGTTTTGAGGATTCTACTTTATTCTTTACCATTGCATAGTATTCCATTGAGTGTATGTACCATAGTTTGGTTATCCATTCCTCAGTTGATGGACACCTAGGTTGTTTCCATTTTTTGGCTATTGTAAATAGTGCCGTGATGAACATGGGTGTGCATATATCTTCTTGTCATGGCTCTCACTTCTTCAGGATATATACCTAGAAATGGAATGGCTGAATCAAATGGTATTTCTAATTCCAACTTTTGAAGGAATCGCCATACTGCTTTCCACAATGGTTGTACCATTTTACAGACCCTCCAATAGTGTATGAGAGTCCCAATCTCTCCACATCCTCGCCAGCATTTGTTATTTTCTGTCTTGTTGAACTTTGCTACTAGTGCTGGAGCATGATGGCATCTCATTGTTGTTTTGATTTGCATCTCTTTAATAGCTAATGATCATGAGCATTCCTCATGTTTGTTGGCCACTTGAATATCCTCCTTGGTGAAGTGTCTATTCATGTCTTCTGCCCATTTTTTAATTGGATTGTTTGTCTTTTTGTTACTGAGGTATTGGAGTTTTCTATAAATTCTAGAGATAAGTCCCTTGTCAGATATGTTATTACCAAATATTTTTTGCCAATCTGTAGGCAGTGGC
>NW_006922163.1:763376-787375 GCF_000298275.1 Orycteropus afer afer
AATAAAAAAAAAAAAAAAGGAAAAAAAAAAATAGAAAAAAGAAGTGGATAGAGTACAGCATTAAGGACCTCCATGTGCTGATTTAGCATGACTACAAACATCCATTAACTATAGAAATGTGAAATCTACAATGTATGAATGAGAGAAAATTTGAAATTGTTAAAAATGAAATGAGACACTTGAAGATTAATATCCTAGGTATTAGGGAGTTAAAATTCACTGGTACTGGCCATTTTCAATCAGAAGATCATATGTTCTACTATGCTGACAAAGATGAATTGAAGAGGAATGGTATTGCAATCATTGTCTAAAAGAACATTTCAAGGTCTATCCTGAAGTACGGTGCTGACCATGATAGGATAATATCCATATACCTAAAGGAAGACGAGTTAATATGACTATTATTAAAATGTGTGTACTAATTTATACACCAATGTCAAAGATGAAGAAATTGACGATTTTTATCCACTTCTGAAGTCTGAAATTGATCAACCATGCAATCAAGATGCTTTAATAATTACTAGCGATTAGAATGTGAAAACTGGAAACAAACAAGGGGCAGTAGTTGGAAAACACGGCTTTGGTGATAGAAACTACAATGGAGGTCATATAATAGAATTTTGCAGGACCAATGATTTATTGTTATTCTTTGTAATAACAAATATCCCAAATGTGTCAGGCCGGGTTTTCTAGAGGAACAAAACCAGTAAAGCTTATATATAGTGAGAGAAAGAGAAATTTATCTTAGGAAAATGGCTCACACACTTATAGAAGCTGGCAAGTCCAAAGTTCTTGGATCAAACTTCAAGCTGGAGGCTTTTCCCGACTCACACAGCTGCAGGGGCTGAGGAGTTCAGGGTTGGCAAGCAGTTTAATTGCTGACTCCAATGAATGACAAATCCAAGATATTCAGGCTGAATGGTGGATTGTTCATTCACGGACAGTTGTAGGCAGCACAACAGAGTCCTGATCCACAAAAGAATGTCTCTTTTCCCAGGATGTCCATAAATATACTGGAAGCAGGCCACACCCCTAGGGAAACTCCCTTTCAATGGATTGGCTGTTCAAAACATATTCATCTGATCCCATCATGGGAATAAGCACATCACAATGGCTTAAAGCACACAGAATTGTGGTCCAGGCAAGTTGACACACAGCTCCAATTATCACAAATGGAAAAAGAGCAAATGAATGGAAACTGAATAACACCCTCCTCAAAACCAACTGGGAAATAGAAGAAATAAAAAACGAAATTAAAAAATTCCTTGAATAACATGAGAATGAAAGCACGACCTACAGAAAGCTTTGGGACACACCAAAGCAGTGATCAGTTTGCAATTTTTAGCAATAACATTTGTTCTGGTTATCTAGTGCCACTCTGACAAGAATATATACCACAAATGGGATGGCCTTAGCAAACAGGTGTTTATTCTTACAATTTAGAGGCTTTCAGTCCAAGTTCAAAGTGCCAGGCTCTAGGGACTGGGTGAAAGCCCATCAACCTTGGAGTCTAGCTCTGCCTCCTGCTCCCTGCCCACTGGGGCTAGAGGCATTTCTTCACTCAGACAGTTGCTAGCTGCTGAGGCTGAGAAGCCCCAAGGTTGACAAGTAAAAAGGCACAGTCCCAATGTTACCAAACCACATGGCAGACCACTAACTTAAGTCCATTGTAAGTCCCAAGGTCAGCAGAGCATAGCATGTCAACAAAGACATGGCTACATGCAGGGTCCAAATGTGCCTTAGGCTAGAGACCATTCTCAAGGCTTCTCCTTAAATACAGAAAGCAGACCACATTCCCAAAGGCAGCTACTCAACTGCTTGTGGTAGTCTCATCATGGGGAATAACTACCACCAGCTTCCCAGCCACTCAACCATGCCCAGCCAAGTTGACACACAAACATAACTACCATGGAATCAAAAAAGAAGACAGAGCCCAAATCAACACCTTAACCCAACATCTTCAACAATTAGAGAAAAGAGCAGCCAAAAAAGCCTACAGTCACCAGAAGAGAAGAAAAAAGATTTGAGCAGAAATAAATGAAACAGAAAATAGAAAGACAATAGAAGGAATCAATAAGAATAGAAATTAGTTCCTTGTAAAGCTTAATAAAATCTACAAACCACAGGCAAATTAACAAAGGAAAAGAAGTAGAAGATGCAAATAACAAGAATAAGAAATGAAAGGAGTGATGTCATCACCGTACCACAGAAATGAAAAGAATAATATCAGAATACTATGAAGAACTGTATTCCAACAAATTTGAAAACCTGGAAGAAATGGACAGATTTCTAGAAACACACTACTTACCTAAATTAGCGCAGACTGAGGTAGAAAACTTGAACAGACCCATAACAGAAAAAGTAATTGAACAGGTACTAAAGGGGCAGGGATGCATCTTCTGACCTCCTCTAACTACACAAAAGGAAGACAGAATCACCATCAGCAGCCCAAGGCCTGTTCTTATGAGGCCAGACATGCTGCTACCCACCAGCCCTCTTACCAACCTTGACACCAACCTCCCCTCTCACAGCACACATCACCTCTCTGCTCGGTTCAATATTTTGCTGCAGTGGCCACATTGAACTCACAGATTATGGGGTTTATTAGGGAAGCAACAGGTTATAATTCAATTTCAGGAAGACTCTCAGTATAGGACACCCTCCTCTCTGCTGTGTCCTTAGACATTTCTCTCTGGCCTGAGGCCTCTCAGCCTGGCCTCTGTCTCTGTGGGCCAGGGAAGCCTGCTCCTCTGTCTCACGACTCTTGGTTACACTGTCACTGTCTCTCAACCAGGCATCTCTCTCAGCCAGGCATCTCTCAAACCCAGTGATGAGATTGCCCTCTCCCTCTAGGAGGGCTCATTTTGAACTTGGCAGAGTGGCAAAGCTGACAAATCCCAACAAGAGAGTTCAACAAACCTGAGAGAGAGAGAGAGAGTTTTCCCAGAAAATTACTTCATGCTACTCCAACAGAAATACCCCAGGTGGATGATTTTAACAATCAGAAGTTTAAAAGCAGCTACTCAGTTGCTCACAGCAAATTCCACACAGAGTTAATTGCCAATCTCATTATTATAGGGAATAACTACTACCATTTGCCCAGTCAAGTTAACACATATTTGATGGTCCCACCCAGTAATCAAGTGGGAGTTATAAAGACAATGGCTAGAAAAGCCATACCATGTAATTTACTACACTGCACACAGGTCACCAGCCACTCCTCAGAAGAGAGGTTGGGCAATCTACTTCTGTAGTGACACTGCCTTGGAAACCCAAGGAGGGGTCACTATGAGTTGGGGTTGACTCAATGGCACATAACAACAACAACAACAATAACAGCACACAGGTCATAAATAAATTACCAACATAAAAAATCCTGTCCGAGGCGCTTTCACTGGAGAATTCTACCAATCATTCAGGGAAGAGCTGACACTAATCCTTCTCAAACTATTCCAGAACATAGAAAAGGATGGAATCTTCCAAAAATCATTTTATGAAACAAGCATAACTGTGATACCCAAACTAGGCAAAGGCACCACTAGAAAGGAAAATTACAGACCAATATCCCTCATGAATATAGACACAAAAATCTACAACAGAATCCTAGCAAATAGACTCCAACCGCATATCAAAATAATAATACATCATGACCAATCGGGGTTCATACCAGGCATGCAAGAAGGGTTCAGCATTAGAAAAACAATTAACATAATCCATCAAATATGCAAAATAAATGAAAATAATCACATGATTGTATCAATCGATGTAGAAAAGGCATTTGATAAAATCCAACATCCATTCCTGATGAAAATTCTCAGAAAAATAGGAATAGAAGGGACATTCCTCAACATAATAAAGGGTATATATGCAAAACCAACAGCCTACATTAATCTCAATGGAGAGAGACTGAAACCATTCCTCTTGAGAACAGGAACTAGACAAGGATGTCCTCTATCACCACTTCTATTCAACATTGTATTGGAATTTCCAGACAGGGCAATAAGGCAAGAAAGGGAAACCAAAGCATCTAAATTTTTAAGGAAGAAGTAAAACTATCCCTATTTGCTAATAATATGATCCTATATATAGAGGAGCTCTGGTAGCATAGTGCCTAAGGCACTTGACTGCTAACCAGAAGGCTGGCGGTTCAAACCCACCAGCCACTCCTCGGAAGGAAGGCTGGGCAATCCTACTTCCGTAGTGATACTGCCTCAGAAACCCAAGGAGGGGTCGCTATGAGTCGGGGCTGACTCTACGGCAAATAACAACAAATCAACAACAACAATATATAGAAAACCTGAGACTCAGCTAGAAACTACTGAAAATTATTGAAAGATTTAGCATAGTGGCAAGATACAAGATCAGCATACAAAAATCAATGGGATTCCTTTGCACCAGCAAAGAAGTCTCTAAAAAGGAAATGAGGAAATTAGTACCATTTACAATAGCTACCAAAAAGATAAGATATATGGGAATAAATCTTTTTGAGAATACAAAATCTACACAAAGAAAACTGCAAAACACTACATCAAGAAACTATGAAAAGTCTACATAAATTGACAAACATCCTCATAAATAAGAAGATTGAACATTGTGAAAATGTCAATACTACCAAAAGCAATCTATCCATTCAATGCAACCCTGATCCAGATTCCATCAAAATTCTTTAAAGACATGGAAAGAACAATCACTAATTTTATGTGGAAAAGAAAGAGACCTTAAATAAGCAAAGCACTATTGAAGAAGAACAAAATAGGAGGTCTCACACTCCTAGATCTCAACACCTACTACACAGTATGATGGATACTGGCTCAAAGTAAAGAAAACAAGAAAGATTTTTTTTTCAGGCTTTTTATTGACTACACAAAGACCTTTGACATTGTGGATTGTAACAAATTATGGGTAACATTGCGAAGAATGGGAATCCCAGAAAACTTACTGTGCTCATGAGGAGCCTGTGTAGATGAAGACTCAGTCATTTGAACAAAACCAGGGGATAGTGCATGGTTTAAAAAAAGGTGTGGGTCAGGATTGAATCCTTTCACCATATCTATACTGTCTGTGTGCTGAGCAAATAATCCAAGAAACTGGACTATATGAAGAAGAACACAGCACTGGAATTGGAGGAAGACTCAATTTGTGATATGTATATGACCCAAACTTGCTTGTTGAAAATGAAGATGACTTGAAGCACTTACTAAGAGCAAAGATTACAATCTTCAGGATGGATTATACCTCAACATAAAGAAAACAAAAATCCTCCAAATGGGCCAATAAATAACATCACAAATGGAGAAAAGATTGAAATTGTTAAGAATTTCATTTTACTTGGGTTCACAATCAACACCTATGGAAGCAGCAGTAAAGAATCAGAGGATGTATTATATTAGGAAATCTGCCACAAAAGACCTCTTTAAAGTGTTAAAAAGCAAAGATTTCACCTTGAGCACTAAGGTGTTCTTGATTCAAGCCATGGCATTTTCAATTGCCTCATATGCATGGAAAATATGCAATGAATAAGGAAGACCCAAGAACTGATGCATTTGAATAATGGTGTTGGTGAAAAATATGGAATATACCATGGACTGCTATAAAAATGAACAAATCTGTTTTAGAAGTGGGGATGGCAAGACTTCATCTCATGCACTTTGGACAAGTTATCCTGAGAGGCCAGTCCCTGACAAACGACATCATACTTGGTAAAATAGAAGGTCAGTGAAAGAGGAAGACCTTCAATGAGATGGATTGTCACAGTGGCTGCAAAAATGGGCTCAAATGTAGCAACATTTTAAGGATGGTGCAGGAGCAGTCAGTGTTTCGTTCTCTTGTACATAAGTTTGCTATAAGTTGTTGGAACCAACTGGATGGCATCTAACAAAAACAGCAAATATATATAATAAAAACCAAACCAAACTCATTGCTGTCGAGTTGATTCAACTCATAGTGATCCTTCTGGGTTTCTGAGGCTATATCTCTACAGAAGTAGATTGCCCAATCTTCCTTCTGAGGAGCGACTGGTAGGTTTTGAACCACCAGTCTTCTGGTAAGCAGTCAAATGCCTTAGGCACTATGCCACCAGAGCTCCCAATATATAAAATACATAACATTAAGTAATTCATTCTGATTAACTGATGTCATTTTAATACCACCTGTTCATTGGACCTCAAGTAATCATTCTATGAAATGAACCACAAACTCTTCAGTCTAGTGTGATTGTCCTAAATATGATTTATATATATTCTAAATTCATCTGATGTCCTCAAAAAAGAAAAAAAAAAAAAAGGATAACAATGCTGATTCACAGTAAATCATAACAAAATAAAGAAATAAAATGAGCCATTCAACAATGGTAATTGCATATATGATTAATGTTGTGTGTATATAGCCATGTATTAAAATGAAGACACAGAATCTATCTTCCAATAAACTTTTATTTTCAGTTGGGAGGAGGAATATAAACACACGAAGTATATTAAGAATAACCAACTGTTATTGTTAAGTTTCAAATAACCAATGTGTAAATAAATTGGATATATGCTTTTAAAAACGCTAATGTAATTGAGTCGAGTTTATCAGTCACAGTTTCTAAGATGCAGCCAGGTTGATAATCCTTTTTAAACTTTATTAGGGCAAAATATTCAAGATAGAACTTTTAAAACAAAATAACATCTTTGATGGACTGCATAAACAAAGAAGCTGAAGATAGCTATTCTTGCTAAAGCTTTATGATGATAAATTTATATCAGCTTCACTACTGTATCTTCTTATGATCCTTCACATTTATATTCTAACTAAGGAAATACAATTAATAACAATATTTTGTATAAGAGATTAGTTAAATAATGAAATGACTAGATCCTTCTTTAAAAATTAAGGTACCCTATTGCCTTACCAGTTGTGGGTATTGGCTGCTCAGAGCTGATAGTTACATCTCTCTGGGAATAGTTCTTGGGTATAAGGCAAAAAACTTTAATGACATTCCATGATGGAGTACATTGCTTGACCATTTGCCTCAATAGAGAACAATTCTAAAGTATTACCCCTACTCCATAGTCCCTGTTGTGTGGTCTGAAATCAATGTTGTAACTGCATTACAATTCAGCTTTTCTCTCTGGCCCCTCCTGTTCGCTCACAGGGGTTGTTCCTTAGAACATTCTCCAATATAAAAAACAGTAACAGAAACTCAATGAGAGCTGTGAATCCATTTTGGTTCAAACCAACCCTGTGTGTGTAAGGGTAGAACTGCGCTCCATAGGGTTTTTAGTTGTTTTAAAATTGAGGTAGATTATCAGGATTTTTTTCCAAGGTGCCTATGAACAGACTCACCTCTCAGATAAAATCAGAGTGGTTAAATGTTGGCACTACCGAGGATTCCAAATACTCCCCCCCCCCAAAAAAAAAAAATCACTGCTATTGACTCAATTCAGATTCATAGCGACCCCGTTTGGATTTCTGAGGGAGTAAATCTTTACAGAAATAAAGATTGCCCAGTCCTCCTTCCGTGGAGTAACTTGTTTCTATGTCTTCTGTTTTCAGAGAGCCCAGACTAAGACTAAATAAAGATGATCTATTAGCATACTATTGATTAAATATTTGATAAAAAGGTATAACTTTTTTTGTGTACAAATGTTGGAAAAAAATTACTATTTCAAAATTAGTATATATTCTTAATTTACATCAGGGTTTGTTGCTGCTGTTAGGTGCCTTCAAGTCAGTTCTGCCTCATAGTGACCCTATGCACAAGAGAATGAAACACCACTCTGTCCTGCACCATCCTCACAATTATTGCTGTGTTTGAGCCCATTGCTGCAGCCACGTGTCAGTCCATTTCATTGAGGGTCGTCCACGTTTTCGCTGGCCCTCTACTTTACCAGCATGATGTCCTTCTCCAGGGACTGGTCCCTCCTGGTAACATGTCCAAAATATATGAGCTGAAGTACTGCTATCCTCCCCTCTGAGGAGCATTCTGGCTGCACTTTATCCAAGACAGATGTGCTTGTTCTTCTGGAAGTCCCTGGTGCCTTTAATACTCTCCATCAGCACCATTATTCAACTACATTCTTCTTTGACATCCCTTATTCATTGTTTAGCTATTGAATGCACATGAGGCAATTGAAAATACTATAACTTGGGTTAGGCACACCTTACTCTTCCAACTGACATCTTTGGTCTTTAACATTAAAAGAGATCTTTGGCAGCACATTTACCCGATGCAATATGTCATTTGACTTCTTCACTGTTTCTTCCAAGGGCATTGATTGTGGACCCAAGTAAAAGGAAATCCTTGACAATTCAATCTTTTCTTAGTTTATCATGCTGTTCTTTTTTGATCCATTTATGAGGATTATTATTTTCCTTATACTGAGATGTAATCCATACTAAAGGCTGTAGTCTTTGATCTTCGTGAATAAGTGCCTCAAGTCCTTTTTCCTTTTAGCAAGTAGTCATTTCATCTACATATCATAGATTGCTAATGAGTTTCCCTTCAATCCTGATACCAAACTCTTCTTCATATATTCCAGCTTCTTGGATTATTTGCTTAATATACAGATTAAATTTAATATGGTGAAAGAATAATCTCGACACACAACTTTCTTGATTTTAAACCATGTTGAACACTCTTATTCTCTTCCAGTGACTTTCTCTTGGTCATGTACAGACTCCACATGAGTAGAATAAACATTTTCAAATTCCCATTCTTCACAATATTATCCATAATTTGTTATGATCCTCACAGTCGAGTGCCTTTGGGTAGTCAATAAAAAAGGTAGACATCTTTCTGGTGTTCTCTTCTTTCAGCCAAGGGCCATCTGACATCACTAATGATGTCCTTTGTTCCATGTCTTCTTCTGAATCCAGTTTGAATTTCTAGCAGTTCTCTATCTATGTTCTGCTGCAACAGTCTCTGAATTATTTTCAGCAAAATTTTACTTGTATGTGATATTAATGATATTGTTCGGCAATTTCCACATTCTTTTGGACCATCTTTCTTTGGAGTGGGCACAATATGAATCTCCTCCAGTTGGTTTGCCAGACACAGGTATCTGTCTTCCAAATTTCTTAAGACAGACAAGTTAGCACTTCCAGAGTTGCATCTGTTTGTTGAAACTTCTCAATGCTTTTGGTGCAAGTTGACCTTCTTTCTTCATATCTTCAGTTATCGATCATATCCTATCTCCTGAAATGGTTGAATGCCAACCAGTTCTTTTGGGTACAGTGACTATATGCCTTCCATCTTCTTTTGGCACTTTTGTGTCATGAATTTTGCCCATAGAATCCTTCAATATTGCAATTTGATGCTTGAAATTTTTCTTTAATTACTTCAGCTTGAAAAATGCTGAATGTGTTTTTCCCTTTTGATTTTCTAACTTCAGGGCTTTGCAAACTTCATTATAATACTTTACTTTGTCTTCTCAGGCTGCCCTGAGAAATCTTTGGTTCAGCTCTTTTATTTCATCATTCTTCCATTTGCTTTAGATACTCTATATTCAAGAAGTTTTAGAGTCTCTTCTGATTCAATTTTGATCTTTTTCTTTTCCTGTCTTTATTCATGTGTGCATTCTTCATGTGTGGTATCCTTGTTGTCATCACACAACTCTTTGGTCTTTGGTGATTAATGTTCAATTCATTGAATCTATTCTTGAGATGGTTTCTGCTTTGGTTACTTCATGATGCACTAACAGAAAATACCATAAGTGGAGTGGCTTTAACAAATGACAGTTCATTCTCTTGCTGTTTTGGAGGCTAGAACTCCAAGTTCAAAGTACCAGGCTCTAGGGGCTAGGGGAAAGCTCCTCAACCCTGGGCTTTAGTTCTGCCTCTTGCTCCTGGCCCACTGAAGCTGGAGACTTTCTTCACTCAGGCAGCTGCTCGCTGGTGAGGCTGAGAAGCCTAAGATTGATAGGTAAAAAGACACAGTCCCAGATATTACCAAACCACATGGCAGGCCATTGATTTAAGTCCATTTAGAGGCCCAAGATCGGCAGACAATATGGCAGGCTGCTGAATAATGACTCAGCTACATGCAGGATTCAAGCGCGGCAAAAGCTACAGACCATTCCTAAAGCTTCTCCTTATATACTGGGAGACCACATCCCTAAGAACTACTCAGTTGCTCACAGTAGATTCCAGCATGGAGTTGAGTACCAGGGTCATTGTGGGAAATACTACACCTAGCTGCCCAGTCACTCAAAACTAGCCCAAGCCAAGCTGACACATAACCCTAACTACCACAGTTTATGAATTCAGGTTTAGATATATTAAAGGTCACATATTTGCTATCTTGGACTTATTTTAATTTTCTGCAGCTTCAAGTTGAACTTTCGTATGAGTAATTGGTGATATGTTCCACAATCAACCCTTGGCCTTATTCTGAGTGATGATCTTGAACTTCTCCATCATCTTTCACAGATGTTGTCAATTTGATTCCTGTGTACTTCATCCAGTGGGGGCTATGTGTTTAGTCACTTATGTTGTTGTAAAAAAGGTATTTGCAATGAATAAGTCATTGGTCTTACAAAATTTTATTGATATGATCTCCAGTGTTTTTTCCATTACCTAGTCTGTATTTAAGGAGCTCTGGTGGCATAGTGTTTAAGGCATTTGATGGTTAACCAGAAGGTTAGTGGTTGAAACCCAGAAGACTCTACAGAAGGAAGACTGGACAATCTACTTCTGTAAGGACTTAGCACCTCAGAAACCAAATGGAGGTCACTATGAGTTGGAATCAACTCGATGGCAGTGAGTTTAGGCCATATTTGCAACTACTGATCCTTCTTTGTTTCCAGCTTTCACATTCCAATCACCAGTAATTATCAATGCATTTTGATTGCATGTTTGACCAATTTCATATTTCAATAGCCAGTAAGCAACTTTAATTTCTTCATCTTTGGTGTTAGTGCTGGTGCATATATTTGAATAATGGTCATATTAATCAGTCTTTTTTGTAAATATATGGATATTATCCTATCAATGACAGTGTTGTACTTCAGGATAAATCTTGATTTTTTTTTTCTCATTTGACTATGAATGCATTCCCATCCCTCTTCAATTTGTCATTCCCAGCATAATAGACAATATGGTTTTCTGATTCAAAATGGGCAATACTTGTCCATTTAGTCTCACTAATGCCTCAGATATCCATCCTTATGTGTTCTATTTCATTTTTGATGACTTCTGATTTTTCTAAACTTATATTTAATGCTTTTCCCATTCTAATTATTAATGGATTTTTGCAGCTGTTTCTTCTCGTTTTGAGTGGTACTGCATCAGCAAATGTAGGTTTCAAAAGCTTTACTGTATCCATGTCATTAAGGTCCTCTCTCCTTTAAGAGGAAACTTCTCCTTTGTCATAGTTTGAGTTCTGGTGGCATAGTGGATAAAGCATTTGGCTGCTAACCATAAGGTTGGTGGTTCAAACACACCAGTTGCTCTATGGAAGGAAGATAGGGCAATCTACTTCCATAGATATTTACAGCCTCAGAAACCCAATGGGACTGGCTAGGAGTTGGAATTGGCTCAATGGCAATGAGTTTGGTTTCAGATTTTTTTCCAACTTGAGGGTCTCATTTTCCAGCAGTATATTAGATAATGCTCTCCTTCTATTTGTGTGTTTTCGCTGGCCAATTGTTTTTAGAAGTAGATTATCAGGTCTTCCTTCCTCTGTGTGAGTCTGGAAGCTGTACTGAAACCTGTCCACCATAGGTGACCCTGCTGTTATTTTTAATACTGGTGGCATAGCTTGAAGCATCACAACAACACATAAGCCACAACAGTATGATAAACTGATAGATGAGTGTTGGTCAGGTGTGTATATGTATACATGTCAGTGCCTGTGTTGTTAGTTTTGTGACGCTGACTTACAGTAAGTAATACTTCCAGGTTTGGCACAATCCCCATGATTGCTTGACCATGGGCTATTATGATCAATAGGGCTTTCTTTAGCTATTTTTTGATATTAGACTATCAAGCATTTTTCCTAGGCCATCTTAATCTGGAAGCTCCACTGAAACTTTCAGCATCATAGCAACATGGGATAGTTGATATCTGATAGTTAGTATCTTCATATGAGGTGCATTGGTGGGGATTCATACCCTGGCCTCCTGTATGGAAGATGATAATTTATAGATGCCTATACTGATATATGTACACACACATACATACACATATATTTGTTTACCTTATGCAGTGATTTTGCTTCATATTTATTTTCAAATTATTTTGTTTAAGAAAACTATGATTAAATGATTTTGGAATAATAAATTATGAAGCACAATCAAGAGAAGAGCACATTAAAAACCCTAGAGATAAAGAAATAAATTAGTCATTCTAATGGATAAAAATAACATGAAGATATGCATTAATTTTACATATTAGAGTCTTCAAGCAAAATATTGGAAATAAAAGAAAGAACATTTATCCATAGAATTTTATTTCCACGTTATTGCTGATGTAGTAGTTTTAAGGACTCTTAAAGACAGCAATAAAATATAGAAACAAATGAACAAAAAGGAAACAAAAAAATGTCCTTGTGCCAGGGCCCTAGTTTGCACAGGCTTTGTTTTACAGTACACTAACCTACCAAGTGAAGGTGTGAGGCATAGCTTAACTATAAACCAAATCCAAATTCACTGCCATTGACTCAATTCTGACTAACAGCAACCCACTTTGGCTTTCCAAGGCAGTAAATCTTTATGGAAGTAGATAGTGCAGTCTTCCTTCCATGGAGTGATAATTGCTCAAAGTAACTTCTCTTAAGTGACTTTGTTAGTTTTTAACAGGTGTCATTAGTCACTTCTCAGTGTGTGGTTTTGGAATGAAGGAATGTAGCAGAGCCAAGGAGGGAACTGAACAAAAGCAAGGCATGAATATTAGAGTACAATAGAACCATGGGTCTGGTAAAGCAGTGTACAGAACTTGGTAAGAAAGCAGATCTGGCTGCCACTGAGTCAGAGATAAGGCAGAGTACAGCAGAAACTGAACATGTGAATAAAGATATTGCAGCTAGGATTCCCCTCCCCCTGCCATCATGCTACATTGAACATGGATGTCTAGGGGCCTTGTGGCTTAGCTAATTCAGGTTTCAGTGGTGAGAGTTCAAAGAACTTCATAAATAGATAAATGTAATTGAAGAATATAGGTCACAAATCATGGCAGACATGTTTTAAAAAAAGAAAAGTTTATTTAGATACTTTGGCCTTATATGGGTATGAGCTGCCTCTGCCAAACCTTATATTAAAATAAATAAAAGAAATATTTCTTCTGAGTTTGAGTGAGATGTACCAGAAAAGCCACTATGTTCCACTTATATTAATACCCAAATGGGTGTAGCTTTGATCTAGCATTTTGTGGCTTTTGGAAATACATTCATATAAGTGCACATTCACAAATGTTGTATAAATAGATCAATCTGTCAAGTTGAAAAATGTATTTAAGGGGAAAAAAAAAAAGAAACCTAATGTTGAACAACCCACACCCTGATTTAATGCTCATGACAGCTCTTAGAACCTGTTAACAAGGCCATTTTCTCTTAGCTTTCCTCAGAGTGAGTACATAAAATTAGCTAAGTGTTGTGACCGGATGATGAAAGCTGTGATAAGTTTTGAGGGTCTCTTAAACCAGAAAAGATAAATCTAATCTTTATTGTCTTTAAAAAAAAAATGACTAAAGCAAAAGGAAAAATACATATGGTACTCCAAACCACAAGGGAAATTATACTTCTTTTTTAAAGTGTTCCCACCAGAAAAAAAGGGTAACCCTTCTGTTTATCATTATATTTTATGAAGTAACTTCAATGAAATCATGGAAGTATTATCATACAAACAGCAAAGGATAAAATCTTTTTTGCCAGGACCCTCAAAGGACAGGAAATTTGGGATATGGCAAAATTGAAGCTTATTTTCCACATGTCAAATGAAGTCCAAGCTGTGGTGTGGGTGAGTGACAGGAAGGTTTCTTGCCATCAAAGATTATCAACATTTTCAAAACTTTTATGTGGGATACGAGGGTATATTTTACATACCCAATTCAGGCACTAATTGTACTTCCAAACAGTTTATGTTGTTATTTTATGTGGGCAGAACTTGTCTGGGTTGACTCAATTGTTCCAGTGTGTGAAGGATGTACCAAGAAACATGTTCAGGGGAACTCACTAATATATATATATATATATATATATATATATATATATATATAAAGCAATGGTTTTTATATGAAAATTGATGAAGTCATAGCAAGTATATTTTCCATGAGAGGAACACTACAAGATCTGTCTATTCCTTTCCTTTCGAAAATAGAAGATGAAAGAAAATCTTTTAGTAGAGTGTTTTCTTTCAAATATAACAAAGATTTGGTTTCTACAAACATAATGCCTGTTTCTGCTTCTTTCCATATGTTCCTTTATTCGCTCATCAAATATGTACTATATGACAGACACTGTGCCATAATTATAGTAACAGTAATCAGCATATACTTACCCCTTATAGGGCCACTTAAGAAGATAGATGTTCCATACAAATGTATAGCCACAAAAAAAAAAAATAAAAAGGAAACACATTTTACATCTGAGGAAAGAAGGGTGTAGCAAGATTTTGGAAGTGATTTTCTCAAGGTTTGCGATGGAACCAGGGTACCAAATTCTATAGCCCAAATACAAACTGTTTTTGTTCATTGCCAATGCCTTTGCTCCAACTCATAGGAACCTCACACATAAAAAAACAAAATATTGCCTGTTCCTACCACATCTTCATGATCATTGATATGTTTAAATCCATCATTGTAGCTATTATGTCAATCTATCTATTGAAGAGTTCCCCTCTCCTTGACTGGCCCTTCACTTTACCAAATGTAATGTCTTTCTCTAGCAATTGATCCCTTCTTATGATGTGTGAAAATTAGGAATATCAAAGTTTCAGACAATGTTCTATGATCCATAGGGTTTTCATTGGCTCATTACTGGAAGTAGATCAGTAAGTCTTTCTCCCCAGTCTCTTTGTCTGGAAGCTTCACTGAAACCTATCATTGGTGACCGGCTGATATTTGAAATACTAGTGGCATAGCAACAAGCAAAAAAAAAAAAACATAATACGACAAAATAGCAGACGGGTAGTAGAAACACAGGCATAACCCTCTTAGATGTAACCTTGATGGCTTTCCTACCCTCAAGTAGCTTATATTTAGAGGAAGACACAGACAATTTATTCAGTCACCAAAACCATGGAACATTTATAGATAATTCAAAAGGAAATAGGAGGAAAATATTTTGGAATCCATTAAAAACAGGACACAATATAAATCCATTAGTGTACCCTTACTTAAAAAGTGATTTATTCCCACTTATTCACCACCCATAGTTATGCTAAAATGTACACTGTTGTATAGCTGACACATCTGTTTGCTTTAGAAGAACCTTTCTAATTAACCAGACTGTTTGACTAGCTGGAGAGCATAAATATTTATTTTTCTCATTCATTACTGAATAAATCTACTTGGACACAAAAATTG
This sequence comes from Orycteropus afer afer, assembly GCF_000298275.1. Lineage (NCBI taxonomy): Eukaryota > Metazoa > Chordata > Mammalia > Tubulidentata > Orycteropodidae > Orycteropus > Orycteropus afer. The sequence goes on from NW_006922163.1 coordinate 778,878, forward strand.
CATTACCAAACACCAAAAAGGTTACTTTTAAATACAACATGCAAATAATTCACTCAGTTGAAAGAATTATAAACAAAACAAAAGACCTAAGTATCTAATTATAACTAAATTAATATGAACTAAGTGGAACACTGATTTTGTTTAAGAAAAAAAAATATTTAAGATTACAGTTACATTAATTATCACTTATTATGGATAATTTAATGGAAAGTTCATACATTTTTACCTATGAAAAGACTAGTGATCACCACTTTTCTGTCAGTTTGTCACACTGTGGTGGCTTGTGTGTTACTATGAGGCTGGAGGCTATGCCACCAGGGTCACCCTTGGTGGAAAGGTTTCAGCAGAGATTTGAGATGAAGACAGACTGGGAAGAAGGACGGGACTATCCACTTCTGAAAAGACTAGCCCCTGAAAATTTATGAATAGCAGTGAAATAATGTCTGATTTATTACTGGAGGGAAGAATACACTAGGAATTTTTCAAGCTCAAAGAACTGAAGAAAAACTTCAACCCTGCAGTTGCAATATTGAACTATTCTGTGGTCAAAATATTGAACAATGCAGGGAGCATCAAAAGAAGAGAGAGGAATACACAGAGTCACTGTATCGAAAAGAATAGTTTGATGTCCAAATCTTTCAGGAGGTAGCATATAATCAAGAAGCAATGGTACAGAATGAACAAGTTGATGCTGCACTGAAGGAATTGACAAACAACAAGGCTCCAGGAATTAATGGAATACCTATTGAGATGTTTCAATAAACAGATGCAGTGCTGGAGGCATTCACTCATTTATGCTAAGAAATTTGGAAGATGGCTACCTGGTGAACTGACAGAAAGAAATCCATATTTGTACTCATTCCAAAGAAAAGTGATCCCACAGAATGTGGAAATTATCAAGCAATATCATTAATATCACACACAAGTAAAATCTTGCTGAAGATAATTGAGAAATGGTTGCAACAGTATATTGGAAGGGAACTTCTAGAAATGCAAACTGGGTCCAGAAGAGGAACTAAAATGAGGATATCATTGCTGATGTCAGACGGATCTTAGCTGAAAGCAAAGACTACAAGAAGGAGTTCTACTTGTGGTTTATTGACAATACAAAGGGATTTGATTGTGTGGATCATAACAAGTTATGGACAGCATTGGAAAGAATGGGAATTCCACAGCACTTAATTGTTCTCATGAGTTGCCTTACATAGACCAAGAGGCTGTCATTTGAATGGAACTGCATGGTTTAAAATCAGGAAGGATGTACATCAAGGTTGTATCCTTTCAGCATACTTATTCAATCTGTATAAAACCCAAAACTAAACTCACTGCCATTTTTGGGATCTGACTCATAGCTATCCCTCCTTGGATTTCTAAGGCAATATCACTACAGGAGTAGATTGCCCAAACTTCCTTCTGAGGAGTGACTGGTGGGTTTGAACTGCCAGCTCTCTGGTTAGCGGACAAATGGCTTAGGCACTATGCCACCAGAGCTTCCATTCTGAGCAAATTATCTGAGAAGCTGGATTATATGCAGAAGAACATGACACCAGGATTGGAGGAAGTCTCATTAACAACCTTTGATATGCAGATGACACAACCTTGTTTGCTGGAAGTGAAGATGACTTGAAGCACTTACCTATGGAGATCAAAGACTACAGTGTTCAGTATGAATTACACTCAACATAAAGAAAGCAAAAATAATCAGAACTGGACCAATAAGCAACATCAAGATAAATGGAGTAAAGATTGAATTTGTCAAGGACTTCTTTTTACTTGAACCCACAGTCAACATCCATGGAAGCAGCAGTCAGGAAATCAGACATCATATTGCATTGGGCAAATCTGCTACCAAAGACCTTTTTATCATGTTAAGAAGCAAAGATGTCACTTAGAAGACTAAGGTTCACTTAACCCAAGCTGTGGTATTTCAGTTGCCTCATATACATGTGAAAGCTGGACAATGAACAATGAAGACCAAAGAAGAGTTTATGCCTTTGGATTGTGGTGTTGGCAAAGAATACTAAAAATACCATGGACTGCCAGAACAAGCAAGTCTGTGTCTTGGATGAAGTGCAGCCTGAATGCTCCTTGGAAGTGAGAATAACCAGACTTCATCATGTTGTTAGAAGGGATCAGTCCCTGGAGAAGGATATCATGTTTTGTAAGGTAGAGGGTCAGCATAGAAGGAGAAGACCACCAGTGAGATGGATTGACACAGTGGCTTCAATGATAGGCTCAAGAATAGCAAGGATTGTCAAGATGGTGCAAGATTGGGCAGTGTTTCATTCTGTTGTACATAGAGTCATATGCGTTGGAGCCAACTAGATGGCACCTAACAACCACAACAAGGAAAAGTTTTTTTTTCCTCTCTAAATTACCTTTTAGCCATCACTAAGAGCAAAATCCTGTCATCTTTGTTTTTTAAGAGACCATTATATATAAAAACCAATGTTTGGATAAGTTGTTTCATTCAAAAACCAAACCAAACTCACTGCCGTTAAGTCAGTTAACTCTTAGAGACACCTCCTTGGGTTTCTGAGACAGTATCATTATGGAAGTAAATTTCCCAATCTTCCTTCCGAGGAGTGGCTGGTGGGTTTGAACCACCAGCCTTCTGGTTAGTAGTCAAATGCCTTAGGCACTATGCCACTTCATAAAAATTATTTTATCTTCAGAATTTGGAACTTAGTCAATTTACTGAGAACTGGAGAAATAATCTCCTTTTTCTCGAAAGTCATAAAGAATGAAACAAAGATCTGAATTAATATAAAGTATTGTTCACAATTTGAATATAGGGCAAACCAATTATATTAGGTGTGGTAAAATAAAAGTATGCTGCAAATGAAATCTGTTATAATGTAAATAAATTCCTACAAGACTCAAAAGAGCAATGCCTATTTTGATCTGCTGCTTCTATACATTTAAGCAAAGGTAAAGTTTAGTGCACACATTCTACTCCTGATGAGAAGGACCTCTTCAAGAAGAACGTTTTGCCTCTCAGTTGTGGTGGTTATTCAAATTGCAATTTCTTACTTCAGTCCTCTGTTTTGTAGTTTTAAATTGTTCAGTATTTCTATTAAAATTAGGCTTTTTTTTTTTGATGAATAGAAATAAAACATGGGAGAATGCTATTTGGAACTTTTTTTTTTCCCAGTAAATAATGTAATTTCTTTATAGAAATATCATGGGTGAAATTTATTCTCATAGTCAAGTCACCTGCAATGAAAGCATGTAATTTGGAGTCAGAAATTAAAAATAGTACAAACCTCTCTCTAAAATTCACTAGGCATGTAATATTTTCCAACCTTGTAAATTCCTCCAAGCATCAGTTTTCTCTATTTAAAAACAGATAAAAATATCTCAACTACAGGGTTGTAAATGTTAAAGGAGATAAGTTTTCTTTTTAATAAATAAAGGCTAGCACACTAATAAGTTTTCAATTTATTTTACTCCTTCTCTTCATATCTCTATTCTGAACAAGTATATGACACTATAAAACTTTTTTTTCACGCTTCTGAAGGTTCATTTAGCTATGATTGTCTCTTCTTACTTCTAGGTATTTACTCAAATGTTCATCAGTATTAAAATAACATGGTAGTAGGGAAGCCCTAAGCAGAGGAATTGCGATGAACATAACTATAGAGAAAAAGAGGTAATTCAACTTCATGTATATTTTAGAATTAATTAATTTGATTTAATAGTGATGATTAAATTTATCAATTAATTAGACAATAATGGACATCAATAAAAGGAGAGTCTTCTCATCCATGAAAATGGTATACATTCAATACCTTCATTTATTTTCTCTCATGAATTTTAGACATCTTGTATAATTCTTGTTTAAAGTTGTTCCTGGACACATTGTTTTTCTGTCTTTAATTTATAGGGATAAAAGCATTTTACCTATTATATTTTCTAGCACTATCATTAGTGATAAAAAGTTATTGATATGAGGTTTGTTAACCTTCTTATCTGGTTACTAGCTGAAGTCTCTTGAAAGTGCTAATAGTTGATAGCTGATTTTTATATATTGTAGTAGAAAATTATATTATCTACAACTAATGAAACTTTTGTTGCTTACTTTACAATCTTCATCTCTTAATTTCTTGTCATATCAGTTAAGACCTCACCTATGATATAGAAATACAGAGTATCATTGGTGATTCTTTTCTTGTTTCTCATTTTAGTGTGAATATCTAATGTGTTATCATTGAGAATAAAATTTGCAAATAGTTTTCAGGTAGTTTTTTTAAAGTACAATTCTACTTCTAGTTTCCTAAAGTATTTGCTGTTTATTCATGATATGTATTGAATTCCATCAAATTATTAACATGTATTTATTTAGATTTTGTATATATGTGTGTGTGTATTATATGTACATATATATATACACATATATATGTATAATACACACACAAAACAAAACAAAACAAACACACTGCCATTGAGTTGGATCTGACTTGTAGTGACCACTCCTTGGGTTTCTGAGAGAGTATCACTATGGAAGTAGATTGCCCAACCTTCCTTCCAAGGAGTGGCTGGTGGATTTGAACCACCAGCCTTCCAGTTAGCAGTCAAATGCCTTAACCACTATGTCACCAGATATATGCTTATTCGTATATACACATATCTATGCTTATATATATTTTGCCTTTGAACTATTAATAGCATAAATTGATTAATTAATTTTTAAAATTTCTAATGTTGAAATAACTTTGAATTCCTGGGATAAATTCAACATGATTAGGATTTATTATTCCCATAGTATAATATGTGATTTGATTTGTGAATATTATAATCAAGTTGTTGCAAATGCAAGTTACTTTACTTTTAAAAATATGGGAGCAGAAGGAGAGCTGTCACAATGTAGGGAATAAAATCAGTGTCACAAAAAAAAAAAATGCATACAAACTATTGAATGTAAAACAAATCTGCTTTGTAAAATTTCACCAAAAACAAATAAAAATTTTAAAAATATATCCTACTATGATTTAATTTTAGTATTAGATTTATAATTGTCTCTTAAAATAAGTTGGAAAGAGATTCCAGGGACTTAAGAATAGGCTTCACTTGCCAAAAATAGCATGGACACACTGGAGGCTGATGACTGGAAAGGAGACAGGTGGTGAATGCATAAATGCTGCCAACTAGTGAATAGAGGAGCACAGTACCCAGCTTACTCAGATATATCCAAAGAAAACTAAAATCATGGGTAAATCACTCCAACATACAATCACCAATTAAATATAAACACAACAAAGTCATGATGTCTTAGAGACAAGAGATCATCACAGTCCACATGAAGAAGTAAGATAAAGCAGTAGAAACAAAGGACCAGGATACAGACCCAGAACACACACCTGAGGAAGAAGCAGCATTGGAACACCCTGATATAAAATTCAAGAGAATTGTATTTAAGTACCTTCAACAAGTTGAGAGACAGAACAAGGAAAACACTGAAAAAATTAAGGAAAACACAGAAAAAACCCTAGAGCATTTGTGGAAGACAACATAAGAATAAAATGAAAAAATAAATGAAAAATTAGAAATGATACAAAATCTACAGATAGAAATCCAGAAGATTAATACTAAATTCTTAGAAATAGATAAGACAGTGAATGGGCAAAAGAATAGCATCAAATCAATGGAAGACAGAACTAATGAGATTGTAGACAAATACCTCAATATTTCTTTGGAAAGGGATCAATCAGAAAAAAAGATCAAAACAAAATGAAGAAACCGAAGATTCATGTGGGATGCCATCAAAAAGAATAAACTATGTGTAATCAGAATTCCAGATTAGGAAGAAACAAATAAAAACACAGGAAAATTATTGAGGATTTGTTGGAAGAGAATTTCCCTGATATGATAAAAGATGAGAATATATCCAGTCAAGAAGTCCAACAAATTCCAAACAGGATAGACCCCAAAAGAAAATCACCAAGATATATCATCATCAAACTCATCAAAAACAAAGAACAAGAAAGAATCCTGAAAGCAACATGGGAAAAATGAAAAGTTACCTACAAAGGGCAACCAATAAGACTAAACTCAGGTTTCTTGGCAGAAACTATGCAGGAGAAAAGACAATGGGATGATATATATAAAACCCTGAAAGAAAAAAAAAAAAAAAATTCCAACCAAGAAATATGTATGCAGCAAAATGGCCTCTCAAATATCATAATGAAATTAGGACATTTCCAGATCAGCAGAAATTAAAGGAATTTCTTAAAACCAGACCAACCTTACACGAGATGTGAAAGAGAGTCCTTTGGACAGAGAACCAGCGACAGCAAACAACAACTGACCATCAACACACATGATGACATAACCCAAAACCAGCCCAGTTATGGAATTATCCAAAGTAAATAAACCTACAAGATTGTAAACAGGGAACCAGAGACATCAATTGGCAAATGAGGACAACTACAAAACAAAATGAGGGAAAAAATAGTGTAGTTGCAGAACTTCTAAATGGTGAGGAAGTCAAGACAATTGCAAGATAGAACAGACTGTTCTAAACTTGGGAAGAAAATTATTATAAATCACTGGGTAAGCTCAAAGGAAAATGATAATACTTCACATCAAAATGAAAAAGAGGAAAATCACAAATATTTAGCAATTATTAAAATAATAACAATAAAGGAAATGATAGTATGATCCATAAACAAAATGAGAAGGGCATAGAAAATTATATGGAACAAAGAAACCAGGAACACTGTGTGGGTGGGTGGGGGATAACCAAATGAAAGCAACCAATACATACTAGCTGATAATTACACTGAATGTCAATGGATTAAATGCACCACTCAAGACATGTAGAGTTGCAGCCTGGATAAGAAAGAATAACCCATTAATATACTGTCTATAAGAGACACACCTTATAGACAAAGACAAAGATAGACTAAAAATCAAAGAATGGAAAAAGATATATCAAATAAATAGCAACCAAAACAGAGTAGGAGTGGCAATATTAATTTCTGGTAAAACTGAGTTTAAGACAAAAACCACCATAAGAGACCAGGAAAGACATTATATAATGATTAAAGTATTGATTAAAAAAAGGACATAACCATAATAAATATCTATGCACCCAATGAAAAAGCCCCAAAACACATAAATCAGACTTTAACAGAATTCAAAATACAAATAGATGAGCCCACAGTCATAGTAGGAGACTTTATTGTACCACTTTTGATCAAAGATAGAAGAACTGGAAAGAAACTCAACAAAGACACAGAAGGACTAAACAATACAATTCAAAAACTTGACTTATAGACATCTACAGAGCACTTCACCCAACAACAGCACAATATACATTCTTTTCCAGTACACATGGAACATTCTCCAGGATAGAGCATATGTTAGGTCACAATGCAAGCCTTAAAAAATTTAAAAATAGTGAAATACTGCAAAACATTTTCTCAAATCACAATTCTATAAAATTAGAAATCAGCAATAGGAAGATCCATAGAAAAAGAACAAACATATGGAAACTGAAGAACACTGTCCTTAAGAATGACTGTGTAATAGAAGAAATAAAAAATAAAAAAATTCCTTGAATCAAATGAGAATGAAAACACAACATACCAAAATCTTTGGGACACAGCAAAAACAGTGATCAGAGGCCAATATATAGCAATAAATGCACACATCACAAGAGAAGAAACAGCCAAAATCAACACCTTACACTGAACATCTCCAACAATTAGAAAAATGGCAGCAAAAAAAAAAAGCTTTCAATCACCAGAAGAAAAGGAATAATAAAAATTCAAACAGAAACAAATGAAACAGAAAATAGAAAGACAATAGAAAAAATCAACAAGACTACGAGGTGTATTTTTGAAAAGATTAATAAAACTCACACATCACTGGCAAATGTAATAAAGGAAAAGAGGGAGAAAATACATATAAGACAAATAAGAAACAAATTGGGTGACATCACAAGAGAACTAATCAAAATTATAAGGATAAGATCAGGATATTATGAAGAACTATACTCCAATAAATATGAAAACCTAGAAGAAATGGACAGATTTCTAGAAACATAGAGCTTACCTGAACTAACACAGACTGAGGTGGCAAATTTGAACAGACCTATAACAAAAGAAAGTGAATAGGTCATAAAATTACCACCACCACCACCACCAACAACAACAAAAACCCTGGCCCAGATTATTTCACTGGAGAATTCTACCGAACATTCAGTGAAGAACTGACACCAATACTACAGAGAACATAAGAAAAGGGCAGAATCTGCCCCAATTCATTTTATGAAGCAAGCATAACCTTGATACCAAAACCAGGCAAAGATATCTCTAAGAAAGAAAACTGCAGACCAATATCCCTCATGAGTATAGATGCAAAAATCTTCAACAAAATCCTAGCCAATACACTCCAACAACATATATAAAATAATAATAATAATATATTATGACCAAGTAGGCTTCATCCTAGGTATTCAAGGATGGTTCAACGTTAGAAAAACAATCAATGTC
>NW_006922163.1:787855-788945 GCF_000298275.1 Orycteropus afer afer
ATTGGTAAGGAAGAAGTCAAACGGTCCCTATTTGCTGATGATATATATGATCCTATACCTAGAAAACCCAAGACTCAGCAAAAAAAACTACTGGAACTAATTGAGAGATTTGGCATAGTGGCGGGATATAAGATCAACATACAAAATTCAGTGGAATTCCTCTACACCAGGAAAGAGATTGCTGAAAAGAAAACAAGGAAATTAATACCATTTACAATAGCTACCAAAAAAAAGTACTTGTGTTTTGGTTACCTAGTGCCACTCTGACAGGAATATAACACAAATGGGATGATTTGACATACAGAAGTTTATTCTCTTAACAATTTTGGAGGTTAGAAGTCCAAGTTCCAGGTGCCAGACTCTAGGGGCTGGGTGAAAGCCCCTCGACCTTGAGCTTCAGCTCTGCTTCTTGCTCCCAGCCCGCTGAAGCTGGAGGCATCTCTTCACTCAGACAGCTAATTCCTGAGGCTGACAAACCCAAGACCGACAGGTGAAAAAATCACAGTCCTGATATTACCGAACCACACTGAAGGTCATTAATTCAAGTTCATCAAAAGCTCTAAGATCAGCAGGGCAACATGACAGGCTGCTAAACAATGACTCGGCTTCATGCGGCGTTCAAGCACGCCATCAGCTGGAGACCTTCCTCAAAGGTGTTTCTTATATACTGGAAGAAGACCATATCCCTATAACAGCTATCCAGCTGCTCGAATAAATTTCACCAAGGAGTTAATTACCAGTCTTACCGTGAGGAATAACTACATCCAGCTTCCCAGCCACTCATCCAAGCCCAGGTAAGTTGACATACAAACTTAACTACCACAACTTGGGAATAAATCTCACTTGTTGTTGTTGTTCTTGTTAAGTGCCGTCGAGTCGTTTCCGACTCATAGCGACCCCATGCACAGCAGAACAAAAGACTGCCCAATCCCACGCCAGCCCCACAATCCATGCTATACTCGAGCCCATCATCGCAGCCACTGTATCAATCCATCTCCCTGAAGGCCTCCCCCTCTTTCGTCGACCCTCCACCTTACCAAGCATGACATCCTTCTCCAGGGAATGGTCCCTTCTTACAACATGACCAAAA
>NW_006922163.1:789860-806261 GCF_000298275.1 Orycteropus afer afer
TGAACCTCTGGACGTTCTCTATCAATATACTGCTGCAAACGTTTCTGAATTATCTTCAGTAATATCTTACTTGCATGTGATATTAATGATACTGTTCTATAATTTCTACATTCTGTGGGATCACCTTTCTTTGGAATGGGCACAAATATGGATCTCTTCCAGTCAGTTGGCCACAGAAAAGATAGAAAAGACCTGTATAAAGAAAACTACAAAACACTGCTTCAAGAAATCATAAGAGATCTACATAAATGGAAGAACATAACATGCTCCTGGATAGGAAGACTGAACATTGAGAAAATATCTACACTACCTAAAGCAATCTACATTCAATGCAATCCCAATCCAGACCCCATCAACATTCTTTAAGTGTATGGAAATACCAATCACTAATTTTATATCGAAAGGAAACAGACCTCGGATAGGCAAAGCACTACTGAAAAGGAAGAACAAAGTAGGAGATCTCACATGCAATCAATCAATCAATAAGTTCAATAACTGGGTAAATTCTTTTTTTTTTTTTTTAATGGAAATTGTATAAAAAATTTCTATAAAATAATCTGAGCCTGTGTACCAGGCAGAGTAATGGCCTTCCAAAATGTCCACATCCTGGAACCTGTGAATATGTTAATTTACACAGAAAAAAAAAGATTTGATAGTTATGATTACATTTAAGAATCTTGAGAAATGGACATTCTGGATTAGATTAGTGGCTCCAATCTGATGACATAGGTTCTTTAAAGTAGAAAAGGAAGGTAGACAGACGAGTGGGTCAGAGATGTGACTCAATAATTTAACCTCTGTTGCCGGCTTTATAAGGAGAAGAAGTGAGTCAGGAGCCAAAGTATGTAAGAAGTATCTAAAGGCTAGCAACAGCTCTTCACTTACACCAACAGGAAAACAAGTACCTCAGGCTTATCACCACAGAGATTGATATTTGTCAACATCCTAGGTGAGCAACAAAAGGATCCTCCACTAAAACTTCCAGAAAAAAATACTGTTCTGCTAACATCTTGATTTTAGCCCCATCAGACCCATGTTGCATTTCCAAACAACAGAACTATTATGTAATAAATTTGCATTGCTTAAGATGCTTATCATAATTTTTTAGGGAAATAATAGAAAACAAATACATCTGATACTTGTCTTAAGAGAGAGAGAGAGATTTTTAAGTTTTTCGATTTACTCTAGGTTGTTGATCTGTCTAGATTTTCTATTTCCATTTGTTTCAGTATTGAGAAAATTGTCCTTTTTACTTACTTCTAAATTTGCTATAATATTCATAATACTCTATTATTATTTTTATAATTTTATTTAAGCATAATTGGTATACATTAAACTGTACATATTTTGCAATTTGATGAATTTCAACAATATGATTCAGTACCTATGAAATTACTATCACAATTAATATAGCAAACATTTACATGACCAATTTTTTCATAAATCATCTCTCTCTAGTTCCTCAATTCAGTGCTCTCTGCCCCATAAATATAATTTATATTTGAATTTTATATAAATCATATCAATACTATGTGCTCTTTTTTTCTGTCCTCTTACCACACAATTATTTTTAGGTTTGTCCATGTTGTAGCATATTATCAATTGTTCACTCCATTTAATTGCTGAGTATGTATGGATATAGCACAGTTTGTTTATTCACTTACATAATGATGAGTATTTTGCTTGTTTCCAGTTTGGTTATTACAAATAAAGCTGCTGTGAAGTTTTTTGAGTACAAGTTTTTGTTACGTGTAAGTTTTCAATACTTCTTAAGTAAATTTCTAGGAGTGAAATGAATGGGCCATATAGCAGGTGCATGTTTAACTCTATGAAATTACCAAATGGTTTTCCAAAGTTTATATACCTTCCCATTAGGCAGTATAAGAGAATTCTGACTGCTCCAACTCTTAAAATTTTAGTATTTTTAGTAGATACTCAACAATATTATTCATACATATGTACAAACCATAATTTTAAAATAACAATGATAATATACCAGTCTCTATATTATATTAAGTCATATCTTTATATTAACTCATTGTTAATAAAAGCAAATATTTTTAAAGTTAAAAAATATATAATTTGAATGGTTACTAACAGAGAAATCCATACTATTGAATAAAAAAGAGTGTTTATGTATTTAGATAAAAGACTGTAGACTTCAGTATGGATTACTTCTTACCACAAAGAAAACAAAAATCTTCACAACTGAACCACTAAGCAACATCATGATAAGTGGAGAAAAGATGAAGTTGTCAAGGATTTCATTTTACTTAGATCCACAATCAACGTCCATGGAACCAGCAGTCAAGACATCATCTTACTGCATTGGGCAGATGAGCTCCCACAGCCCTCTTCACAGTATTAAAGAGCAGAAATGTCACTTTGAAGAATAAAGTGTGCCTGACTCAATCCATTATATTTTCAGTAGTCTTATAATCATGTGAAAGCTGTGCAATGAATAAGGAAGATTACAAAAGAACTGATGGATCTGAATTATGTTATTGGCACAGAATGTTGAACATACCATGGACTACCAGAGGAACAAAGAAATCTGTCTTGGAAAAAGTACAGCTGGATTTCTCCTGAGAAGCAAGAATGGCCAGCCTGTGTCTTTTGTAGTTTGATTGTATTGTCAGAAGGGACCAGTTCCTGGAAAAGACTTTCATTCTTGGTAAACTAGAGGAACTACTGAAAAAAGGGAAGACCTTCAACACAATGGCTGTAACAATAGGCTCAAGCATAGCAATGATTGTGAGGACGGCACAGGACTGGACAGTTTTTCATTCTCTTGTACATAGAGTTGCTATGAGTGGAAACTGACTCAATGGTACCTAACAACAGCAACAACAGTATATAGTCTCATTTCTATTTAAAAATAGTTCATACTGAATGCCAAATTATAGCTCCTGTTAAGTTTTTTTTTTTTTTTTGGTTTTTCCCTCTGAAAAATAAAACACTAAATGACATTGCCATCAAAGAATTTCCTTTATTGATATAAAATATTTATGGGAAGAAATAGACTTTGCTTCTGTAACTATTATTCACTAGTTTGAGAGAAGATGACCCTTTTATTATTATGGTGCTCATGACATCCAATTTTATTTTTTGTAGAACACAGTATCTTTTGAAAGCACACAGACTACCTTCTTGTTCTACCAGTAAGCTGAAATTATCAATATTATTATTATTATTATTTAAGATCTTTTGCTCTGCACCAGGGACTTGTGCATTCTCTAAAGCAACGAACTATATAAAACCAAAAGGGCAGCATTTGTCCAGGGATAAATCTCAGAAGTTAGGAAGGGATAGGAAAGTAGGATGAAGGCAAAGCTAAACACAGGGAAGAAGTTAGAAGAGTGTTGTTGCATTGTATGGATTGCAATCGATGTCACAAATCAAAATGTATATGAGTTATTGAATGGAAAACCAATTTGCTCTGTAAACTTTCACCCAAATCTCACACACACACACACACACACAAAATGTTTTGGGAGAAAAAACAAAACAAAAACTGTTGTAGAACTAGAACTAGCATGCTAAAAAGAAAAAAAAAAAAGAATTAATAGTTTCATTTCCATTATTTTCAACCTAACAAACAAGACATCCTTTTAAATGCTTCTTTTTTTCCCCAATTTATCAACTCTACTCCTTCTATTCTAAATTACTCTGGTGTAATATCTTGCTTGTATTAAAGCAGAAGCTTTCTTTTCCTTGAAGAATGATAACTTATAGTGTCAGATATTAGAAAATAAATTAAAGTTTTGTTTCTGTTTTCTCTCATTCTTGTTCCCTCTCCTTTATCCTTCCTAACTCTTGCACTTAAATAATCATTAAAAAATTCAGTTTTGATTATGTAGAGGATAAAATGAAAAAGATACATATAGAAACACAATAACTAAAATCACAGATTGATAGACTTGCTTAGTTGTATTCTAGAGAACATTTGATAGTCAAAATGTATCTTTTAAAATCAAACTTGAAAAAAGTATTGCAGTGGGCTTCCCATGAGACAACACTACATAAAACAAGGCTAAAACAAAAACTGAATAAACTTAGACTTCATGAATCACAACTTGATTTCTGAAGAACATTATCTCATTGAGGATTTGAAGAAAGGTAGACATCTAGATTTTCATGAGGAAATAGAAAGGGGAAAATGTTGATAGGATAACAAAGATATGTCTTGAAGATGAAAAAACGCAGAAATTTTCAGGAAAAAAATGTGTACCTTAAAGGCACATGAGATAAAACTATTCATAACAGAGAAATAAATTTGAATATGAGAATAAAATACCATTTTTTAAGTAATTTTTAATTCAAGAATATCAGGTCAATTACAAATTTAAATTATTCGTTTCATGTTATGTTGTTGTTTTTGTGTGTAATTGAGTTGATTCTGACTCATAATGACCCTATATAACAGAGCAGAATTGTCCATAGGGATTCCTAGCTATAATCTTTATGAGAGTAGATTGCCAAGTCACTTCCCCCACAGAGGGAACTGTTCACCTTTCAGTAAGTACCTGAGTGCTTAACCATTGTACCACCACGGCCTCTTTCATGCTATGTAGACCATCGCAAATTCCAATTATATTTTAAATTCACCTTCAACCTATTGCTTTCTCGTTGGGAAAATGTTCCCACACAATTTGATCACATATGTTGATGGGTTTATTTTATGGGTTCAATGTACATTGTTCAATTTACTTTTAAAAATAGAAATATATAATACAATTCAGAAAACTGACCAAACTTAATCAATATATTCATTATAACTATGCATTGAAATAAAGCTATAATTTGATAGACTAAAGTGTCAGATAAAGATTAAGTTTTGAAGTCAGAAAGACCCAGACTCAAGTATATTCTCTATCACTGATTGTTTCCCAGTTTCTCATTAGCTGTAGAAAAGAAAGTAGAGGTCCCTTGTAAGGATTTAGTGAGATAATGTTTGGGTGAAGTGACCGGTCTATGACTGTTCTATAAGAGAATTGCCAGTAACCTTACTTCAGGTTTCCTACTTGTTGTTGTTAGGTGCCATTGAGTTGACTTCAACTCATAGTGACCCTATGTACAACAGGAGGAAACAGTGCCTGGTCCTGAGCAGCCCCACAACCCTTACTGTCCTTCAGCCTATCCTTGCAACCACTGTGTCAATCTATCTTGTTGAGGACCTTCCCCTTTTTTGATGACCATCCACTTTACCAAGGGTTATATCTCTTTCCAGGGAATGGTTTCTCCTGACAACTTGACCACAATAGGTGAGATGAAGTCTGGACATTCTCATTTCCAAGGAGCATTCTGACTGCACTTCTTCCAGGACAGATTTGTTAGTTCTTCTGGTATAGTTCATGATACTTTCAGTATTCTTTGCCAATACCACAACTCAATTCTTCTTCGGTCTTCCTTATTCCTTGTCAAGCTTTCACATGCCTTTGAGGCAACTGAAAATACCATGGTTGGGTTAGACAATTTGCTCTTCAACACTTTAGAGAGGTCTTTTGTAGCAGATATGCCCAGTGCAATATGTCGTCTGACCTCTTGACAACTGCTTCCATTGGTGTTGATGGTGGACACAAGTAATATGAAACATTTGACAATTTTAAACTTTTCTCCATTTGTCATGATTCTGCTTATTGGTCCATTTATGAGGACTTTCATTTTCTTTATGTTGAAGTGTAATCCATACTGCATACTGTAATCTTCAATCTTCATCAGTAAGTGCTTCAAGTCATCTTCACTTTCAGCAAGCAAAGTTGTGTCATCTGCATATTGCAGGTTGTTAATGAGGCTTCCTCCAATCCTGATGCCATGCTTTTCTTCATATAGTCTAGATTCACAGATTATTTGCTCACCATACAGATTAAATAAGTATGGTGAAAGGATACAACCTTAACACACTCCCTTCCTGATTTTAAACCATTTACTATCCCCTTGTTCTGTTCGAAAAACAGCCTCCTGGTTTAGGTACAGATTCTTTGAGCACAACTAAGTGTTCTGGAATTCCCATTCTTCTCAATAATTTGAGATAATTCAAATCCGTAATTTGTTATGATGCACACAGTCAAATGTTTTCACATAGTCAATAACACACAAGTAAACATCTTTCTGGTATTCTTTGCTTTTAGCCAAAATCCATTTGACATCAGCAATAACATCCCTGGTGCCACAACCTCTTTTGAATCCAGCTTGCATTTTCTGGAAGTTGCCTGTCAATATACTGGTGCAACCATTTTTTAAATTGTCTTCAGCAAATTATTAATGATACTGTTCAATAATTTCCACATTCTGTGGGATCACCTTTCTTTGGAATGGGGAAAAAATATGGATCATTTCCAGTCAGTTGCCCAGGTGGCTGTCTTCCAAATTTCTTGTGTGAAATCTGGGCAAGAATGAGTAAGTGTCATTAGCACAACATCTGTTTGCTGAAACATCTCAATAGGAATTCTGTCAATTCCTGAAGCTTTGTTTCTCAACAGTTCCTTCAGGGTAGGTTCAACTTCTTCCTTCATATCATTGTTCTTGATCATATATGCTACCTCCTGAATTAGATGAACATCGACCAATTATTTTTGGTACAGGGTATTCCTTCCATCTTCTTTTGATGTTTCCTGCATCATTCAATATTTTGCCCACAGAGTCTTTCAATATTACAATTCAAGGCTTCAATTTTTTCTTCATTTCTTTCAGCTTGAGAAATACTGAATGTGTTCTTCTTTCCTTTCGGTTTTCTAACTCCAGGTCTTTGCACATTTCATTATAATAATTGACTTTGTCTTCTCGAGCTGCTCTCTGAAATCTTTTGTTCAGCTCTTTTATCTTGTCAATTCTTACCTTTACTTTAGCTACTCTCCATTCAAGAGCAAGTTTCAGAGTTTCTTCTCACATCTATTTTTGTCTTCTCTTCCTTTCCTGTCTTTTTAATGACCTTTTGCTTTCTTCATGGGTGATTTTCTGAGGTCATCCCATAATTCATTTGGTTTTTGGTCATTGGTGTTCAGTGTGTCAAATCTGTTCTTAATATAGGCTTTAATTCAAGTGAAATTTAATCAAGGCCACATTTTGGCTCTTGTAGACTTGTTTTAATTTTCTTCAGCTTCAGCTTGAACTTGTATATGAGTAATTGATGGGCTGTTCCACAATCAGCTCCTGGCTTTGTTTTGGCTGAAGATAGTGTGCTTCTCTACCACCTCTTTCCACAGATGTATCTTATTTTATTTCTGTGTATTACATTTGGTGAGGTCCACATGTATAGCCACTGTTTATATTGTTGAAAAAAAAAATGTATTTGCAATGAATAACTTGTTGGCCTTGCAAAATTCTATCATGCGATCTCTAGTGTCATTTCTGTCACCAAGGCCATGTTTTCCAACTGCTGGGGATTCTTGTTGGTTTCCAACTTTGGTATTCCAATCACCAGTAATAATCAGTACATCTTAATTGCATGTTTGGTCAATTTCAGACTGCAGAAGTTAGTAAAAATCTTCAATTTCCTCCTTTTTGGCTTTGGTGGTTGGTGCATAAATTTGAATAACAGTACTAATTGGTCTTCCTTATAGGATAGAGACATTATTCTATCATTGACAGCATTGTACTTCAGGATAGGTCTTGAAACATTTTTGTGATTATGAATGCTATGCCTTTCTTGTTTGATTTATCATTCCTGGAATTGTAGATCATATGGATGTCTGGTTCAAAATGGCCAAAACCAGCCCATTTCAGCTTATTAATGCCTAATATATTGATATATTTTTTTATGCTTTTGATTTCATTTTTGACAACTTCCAATTTTCCTAGATTCATACTTTGTACGTTCCATGTTCCAATTTTTAATGGATATTTGTAGCTGTTTCTTCCCATTTTGAGTCATGCCACACAGGCAAATGGAGATCCTGAAAACTTTACTCCATCCATGTAATTAGGATTTATTCTACTCTGAAGAAATACCTCTTCCCCAGTCATATTTTGAATGCCTTCTGACCTGAGGAGCTCATCTACTGGCACTATGTCAGACAATATTTCAGGGGTATTCATGATTTTTTCCCAGTAATATATTAAACAGTGATTCACTGATGTTCATCAGGTTTTCACTGGCCAAATTTTTGAGAAGTGGTTGGTGCCTTCCTTCATCTTAGTACTGTTTGAAAAGGAGCTCTAGTGGTACAGGGCTTAAAGCATTTGACTGATAATCAGAAGATTGGTGGTTCAAACTCACCAGACACTATGAAAGGAAGATGGGACAATCTACTTCCATAGGGATTGACTGCCTCAGAAACCTAGCGGGTATCACAGTGAGTCCAAATTGAGTCAATGGCTGTTTTATTTTTTTGGGGAAGTGTATAACTATTTTAAAGATTAGTAATTCATGGTCATTCATCAAGTTCCTAAAGCATATTTTAATCATTGTTTTGGCAAGACTTCCCTGAATAACTCCAAAATTACTGTTCTTAAGCATTTTTAAAACATTTCCTCTGTCACTAAGAGGCAATAAAAGTAACAAAGAAAGACCATTCCTACCTCTTAATCCTTCGTTGAAGTAAAATTTAAATTACTATGGAGTCCAAAAAATTAATTGAGCTTCTGAAAGACATTCTCCAGTAAGATTGTTTCTAATTCAAGATGTGTCAACATTTGATCACACAGAAATTTTCCTTTCATTTATTCTTAATCTTCTTTTCCCTTTTTTCTGTTGATTGAATTTGCATAGATTGAAATAAGCTTCACATTGAAATAAGATGGTTTCATTTAGTTGGAATTCATATCTTAATGAATAATGAAAGAATTCTTACACTTCAATTTCAAATTTTAAAAGGATTTCTCAGTATTCAAATACTTAGAGAAAAAAATCATAATGCATAATTATCTTTACAAATGTACTTATTAGAAATCATTTTTTATGATATCCTGATTAAGTTTGATAGTAATTTAAAACAGATTTCCTCTTAAGAATGGTATTTGATGATGACATGTGACAATAAAATCACTATTTTGAAATTGAGGGTCAGTGATGAAAATCACTCATTTTTAATTTTAGGCTTGATTTTCTGATGAAAGGAAAAATTATTTTGAAAAAAAAAAATGTTTTAACATTGCAACCAAAACCATGTCATGTTAATGCCATTTAATAGACAAAAATCTACCTTTTATTGCAGTTCGTATTTTTAAGATCCGGGAGCTCTGGTGGCATAGTGCCTAAGGCATTTGACTGCTAACCAGAAGGCTGGCAGTTCAAATGCACCAGCCACTCCTTGGAAGGAAGCTGGACAATCTACTTCCTCAGTGATACTGCCTCGGAAACCCAAGGAGGAGTCGCTATGAGTGGATCTCATTCGAGGGCAGTGAGTTTGGTATTTTGGTTTTATTAGAAGACCCATAAAAAATGCAACAAAACACTGTTTAGTGGATAAATGACATGTCTAGTCCCCGAAGATTGTGGCTGCCCTATGAATGTAACAAGGCACAGAAAAAAAAGAGGCTGACCATACCATATCCACACTAGAAAACTTTTTTAGAGAATCTGATTATTAAGTCTCAACTGCTTCATCTAAAAATGAACTTGTTACTAGGGGAATACTTTATTACAAAGGAAAAAATATATATGTGTTTTATTTTTTTATTAAAAAAAGAGGTTTTGTCTTTTCTATTGCGCTCAAACTTAGAAGAGCCAAAGATCACTTCTCTGAATACAGAGCTAAGCCATCCTATTAGACATATTTTTCAATTGGTTAAAGAGTTTCATTGGATGTCTTCACTGTCTTCTTTCCCCTAAAAATCTTTGGCTTTACAATATGCAGAATATTTAGTGCACAGATTCTTAACCTAGACTTCCTGAGCTCAATAATGTGCTCTGCTTCTCCCTGTTTTAATTTGGGAGAGTTGCTTAAAATCCTTAACTCTCTATTTCCTCCTATGTAAAATAGGGATTATGATGATAGCAATAGTACCTATTTCATAGAAGTATGGTGATGACAAAGTGAACCAAAATGAATAAAGTACCTGCAACAACACTTGGTCCATATTATGTACTCCATGAAGATTAGTTACTATTTTTTTTAATATGTAAAGACAATCTTTGTTTTTATTTATTTAGTTTTTACTCCTATGATAAAATTGGGGAGCACTGGTGGTGTAGTGCCCAAGGCACTTGACTGCTAAGCAGAAGGCTCATGGTTCAACCTTTCCAGCCACTCCTCGGAAGGAAGATTGGGCAATCTACTTCTGTAGAGATACTCTCTCAAAAACCCAAGGCGTGGTGCCTATGAGTCAGATCCAACTCAATGGCAGTGTTTTTTTTTTTTTTAATGATAAAATTGAGACAACAAAAGATTTATGTTGGAAAACTCTTCCAAGGAAGTTTCTAATCCACATATTTTTGAGATACCTCAATACCAGTAGCATTAACATCAAGAACAAAAATGTTATTCTTATTTAAACTTTAATCCAATTTTGAGAGATAAAATCAAAAACCAAACCCACTGCCATCAAGTTGATTCTGATTCATAGTGACCCTCATAGGGTTTCCAAGACTGTAAATCTTTACAGAAGTAGAATACCTCATCTTCTTCCTGCAGAGCAACTGGTGAGTTTGAACCATGGACCTTCTGGTTAACAACCAAATGGCTTACCCACTATGCCCCAGAGCTCCTTTTTATGTTGATAGATAGTTATTATTATTCCTGTTTTATAAAAGAAGGGAGAATTCAAGCTTGTTTTGTAACATCTTGGTGTTCATACAATTAAGTAATGGAGGAAAATTGAAGTCCAAGATTACTATTTTGATTTTAAAGGTCAGGAATTTATTTTCTCACAGTTGGGGATGTTAAAAGTCTGATTTCAAGTCACTGTCCCTAGAGGAAGGCTCTTTCTCTGTGTCATCTCTGTGGAAGATCTTTGTTTTAATTCCTGTTGACCTGCTGATCCTTGGCAATCTTCATTTGGTTTCTATCTTTCACTTATTTATGCTTTCTTGTCTCTGTGCTTGTGCTACTCCTTGTAAATCCAAAGGGATTAGGTTTAGAATGCTAACATAACAAAAAAAAAAAAGTCCCGTTTCCAAACTTCCACGAGTATAGGGGATAAAATTCTGACACACATTTTTTTTTTGGTGGGGGTGGGGGGAAGCATAATTCAATCCATAACAGACAAACATAGATTCAATTTTATTCTTTATCACTTACTGGTTGTATGACCCTGGATAATTAATTCAGTCTTTACCAGTTTTCCATTTTCTGAAAATAGGATAACTGAAATCTTGTTAAGGTCTGCGAGTGTGATAGCATCAAACTGTATTTGATTATGTTCCCTCACATAATCAAAAGATCAGAAGAAAATTGAAGGGAATAATTTTTCCAATATGGGAGTGAATGTTATTTAGTGCTATGAGTGGGTAGCCTCAAATTATCTTGAGAACCATTGCTCAGGAATACTTACAAGGCAATATTGCCTCTATATCTCTTATTAAATAAATATATAAATTTTAATATATTATTACCTTTGGATTTGTTAATTCAAGATACACCAATGCTGAAAAACACTATAAATTCAGTTCTTCTGGATGTTTGATAAGCATAATCAATTTTTAATATGTGTTTATCCATAAAATCTGCTTCCATAAATTGTTGAATTTATAATCCTATAAATAACAAATATTCATATTTATAGGCAAACATATTATTAGGGCATAAATATTAATTTTAGTAGACTTCTCAAAATTATTTAACAGATATATTTAAAATATTAAAGGAAACAAGTTTTAACAAGAGTTGAGCTAGAAAAAAATTTATAAACAGAAAAGAGTGGAAAATTATAACTTTAATTGTAATATTTATATGTATAACTTTAATTTTCGCATTTTACCCACTATCTAAATTTTTATTTTATTTATTTTAATATGTCTAAATTTCAGAACACATGGCCTTCCTATTAATCCATTCAGAGATTTATATTTCCAGTAACAATTATTTTATAAAGTACCCCTATTTTATAAAATAATTTTGTGGAAATACCTAGTGTAAAGGACTTCATCTGCCTTGGAGTCTTTTAGATGAAGTAATAACAACTTTGTCGAAATAAAACCCCTATTTTTCATGAAAAGCAGAGATAATGTGGTACACTATAACGTGAGATATAAATGAGCACAGTAGAAACACAGAATAGAATTGCTACACATAAAGAAAATTAGAAGCATATGTTTTCATTGGTAATTCAAATTTCCACTACTTCAAAAAATTCAAATGCATCTATTTTTCATGATTAATATCCTTTAAAAAAAAATCTTCCAGCAAAAGAACTTTGTTTAACTTCTTTATTCCAATATTCCAAAACAGCAATTTTTCCATGACTTTGAATAATTTTCACAAATAAACAAGCACAAAAACTTCTATAGGCTCATTCTACAAGGTGTTTATTATACACCTTACCACAGTTATAAATTATGTTCTCTTTTGTTTCTACCTTTTCTTACTATTATAAACAACCTAACAGAAGAGTGCATTGAAGTTGCTTCTATATAATGGTAGGGAGAGGGAGAGACGTGCAAACATGGATAACCACAAAGTATATATTTTTAATCTGCCTTTGTGATGGCTGACTGGAAATG
This sequence comes from Orycteropus afer afer, assembly GCF_000298275.1. Lineage (NCBI taxonomy): Eukaryota > Metazoa > Chordata > Mammalia > Tubulidentata > Orycteropodidae > Orycteropus > Orycteropus afer. The sequence goes on from NW_006922163.1 coordinate 802,462, forward strand.
TTACAAACATAATTAGTATACCATAAGATTACCTCTAAAATATATCTAGGTGATGTCTAGACAAATCACTCTGACAATTAACAAAGTCCCTTCCCAACAATGTCATGAAATTATCTTTAAAACATATACTCAGATACACACAATTAAAAAATTTATGAAAGGAGCAATAGACAAATCTGCAGTTATACTTGGAGTCTTCAGTATGACTCTCTAAGAAACCAATAGAAAAAGTAGACAGAAGAAAAGTAATAACAAGACTGGAAGACAGAAAGTAATGTGACAGGAGTAGAGACTATGGGCTCAGAAGTATGTGAAACAAATGGAACCCTCATGCTATTAATACAAGCCATGATGTTTCCAATCGCCTGGTATGCATGTGAGAGCTGGACAATGAATAAGGAAGACTGAAGAAGGGTTGATGCTTTTGAGTTGTGGTGCTGGTGAAGAATGCTGAAAGTACCATGGACTGCTAAAAGAATTAACAGATCTGTCCTGGAGGAAGTGCAGCCAGAATGCTCCTTGGAAGCAAGAATGGCCAGACTTCGTCTCACCTATTTTGGTCATGTTGTAAGAAGGGACCATTCCCTGGAGAAGGATGTCATGCTTGGTAGGGTGGAGGGTCGACGAAAGAGGGATAGGCCTTCAGGGAGGTGGATTGATACGGTGGCTGCGATGATGGGCTCAAGTATAGCAGGGATTGTGGGGCTGGCGCGGGATCGGGCAGTGTTTCGTTCTGCTGTGCATGGGGTTGCTATGAGTCGGAAATGACTCGACGGCACTTAACAACAACAACAACATAGTCATTTTGGAAAATCATTTGGTAATTTCTTAGAAAGTTAAACAAAAACTTACCATATGACCAGCAATTCCATTCCTAGGTAATTACCTAATAGAAAAGAAAACACTTGTCCATCAAATTCTGTATAACAATGTTTATAAGAAAAGAGAGTGATCAACACGGTGGTGCTGAGGAAAACGAAGACATAGAGACAAGCACGGCAGGTACAGACAACAAAGATGAACCCTTTTGCATATACAGGGATTCATTATCAATGATGGCAAGCACTCACTGATCTAGGGTAGATAGATGGGTGGACAGGCTGAATGATCAGGTATGTCGAGGCAGGGGGGGAGTGTACCCATGATCATGTATAGGGTTGGCAGATGAAATTTAATTATTGTTTTTTAAAATAGAATGCTTATAACAGTTTTACCCAAATTGTCCAAAACTAGACACACTTTAAATGTCCATCAGTTGCCAAATGATTGAAGCATTGTGGTATATCGATACAATGAATTACTGCTCAACATGCATAAATATGAATGACTGAAACTTTTAAAAATATGTTGTTGTTGTTGTTGCTATGTGCCGTCGAGTCAGCCTCAATTCACAGCAACCCCTCCTTGGGTTTCCGAGGTGGTATCACTACGGAAGGAGATTGTCCAAACTTCCTTCTGAGGAGTGGCTGGTGGGTTTGAACTGCCAGCCTTCTGGTTAGCAGTTAAGTGCCTTAGGCACTACACTACCAGAGTTCCTTTTAAAAAATACGTTGTTTTTATGTGCCAACGAGTCGGCCTTGACTCATAGTGACCCCTCCTTGGGTTTCTGAGTCAATATCACTACGGAAGTAGATTGCCCCATCTTCCTTCCAAGAAATGGCTGGTGGGTTTGAACCATCAGCCTTCTGTTTAGCAGTCAAGTGCCTTTAGGCACTGTACTACCAGAGCTCCTTTAAAAAATATACATGAATTATTATTATTATAAGTGAAAGAACCTGGTCACAAAGTGATCATCCTACATGCTTCTAAATCCTATAACTTTCTTGAAAACACAAAAGTATAGGGACAGAAACCATCTATCTTTTCCAATGTCTTGGGTAAGAAGAGGCCATTAATTACAAAGGGACATGAGATAATAGAAATATCATTTGTTTGTAGTGGTGGTGTCACAACTCTATACATTCGTAAAAACTCATAGATCTGAAAATCTAAAAATGGTAAATTTTAGTGTATAAAATTAGATCATAATAAACCGTACTTTATAAATAGCATGTGATTCACCAGGTTTGATACTTAAATAATTAAAGTTCTTTAATAAGAGATAGGGAGCTTTGGTGGTGTAGTGCCTAAGGTATATGGCTGCTAACCAGAAGGCTGGCTGTTCAAACCCACCAGGCACTCCTCAGAAGGAAGATTGGGCAATCTACTTCCATAGTGATACCATCTCAGTAACCCAAGGAGGGGTTCCTGTGAGTAGGTTCCGACTCAATGGCAGTGCCCCTATATAATAAGAGATTAAAAACATATATATATATATATGGAGGAGAGAAATGTATCAGAGAAATATTTAGAAAATCTCCACTCTGAACAGAACAACTGAGTGTCCAGCTTTGTGAATATTCAAAGACACACAAAATAAGATGTACTCCAATATATTATCATGAAAACTCAGATCAAGAAGTAAAAATATAAGAATTAAAAGTACTTTCATATAGAAGGAAAGACAGAAAACAATTAACAGAATATCAGAAGTCAGAAAGGTGTCAGTCTTCAGCAAAGGCAGAAGATGATAGAAAATAGAGCTATACTTCTAGAATTCTGATGAAACATTATTTTTGACTGAGATTTATACTTTGCCAAGTGTAAGGATGAAATAGGAATTTTATAACAGGCATGCTATCAACAATTTATGTGGTAATTATGTCCTTTCAAATGATATGCTGAAATCCTAACACACACAGTACCTGTGAATGTGAACTTAGTTAGAAACAGAGTCTTTGCTTTGCTTTGATAAAATTAGTTAACCTGAAGTCATATTGTAGTAGGGTATATAATAATCCAATATGACTACTGTTACTACACAAAGAAGAGAAGTGACACAGACATTCACAGAGGAAAGGTGGTCATGAGAAGTCAGAGGTAGAGTTTGGAGTTATGCTGCCATAAACCATGGGAGCCTGGGGCTACTAGAAGCTAGAAGGGACAGAGAAGGGGATCTTTCTGTACAGATGTCAGTAACAGCATTGATCTAACACTCTGAATTCACACTACTAGCCTCCAGACAGTAGAAATTTCTGAATTTTAAGCCATCCACTTTGTTACAGCAGCTTTGCGAAACTAAGACTGTCAATGGATCTATTCTTAAGAGGCCACTAGAGCATATGGTCTACAACTATAAGGGAATAAATGAAGAAATTGGGCGTGGGATCCAGAAATCAGGGGCTGTAATATCAGACAAGTGAAGGAAATTTCCAGGACTATGGTGAAGAGAAGTGCAGTATGATAACTATGCATCTGTGTGCTTGAGCAGGGATTCACAAACGTTTTCTGTGAAGGATCAGATAGTAAATTTTTTGGCTTATGGACTATATGATGTCTGTTGCAGCTAAACTGTAACTAAACTGTAGTTGTAGCATGGCAGCATCCATAGTCATAAGTAAAAATATGAGAAAGAACGAATCTGGCTATTCTCCAGTAATTTTTTTTTTTTTTTTTTAATTCATGGACACTGAAAATTGAATTTCATGTAATTACAATGTCAAAATATATTTGCTGTTAGGTGCCATCAACTCAGCTCTGATTCATAGCATCCCACAAAACTAACTCATTGCCCTCAAGTCAATTCTGATTCATAGAGACTCCTCCTTGGATTTCCGAGATGGCCCCTCTATGGAAGTAGATTGCCAAGTCTTATTTCTGAGGAGTGGCTGGTGGGTTTGAATCACAAGCCTTCTGGTTAGCAGTCAAATGTCTTGGGCACTATGCCACCAGAGCTCCTATGTACAACAGAATGAAACACT
>NW_006922163.1:806741-808878 GCF_000298275.1 Orycteropus afer afer
GTAAAGATTTACCAATTCGGAAATCCAGTGGGGGTCTCTATGAGTTGGAATTGACTTGATTTGGTTTTGGTTTGGATTAGGTGCACCTTAGTCTTCAAAGAGACACCTTTGCACTTCAGCACTTTTAAGAGGTCTTGGAATAGTAAGAAAAGAGTCTGTGACCAGCATGGTAACACTGCGGAAAGGAAGCACACTGACATGTACATAAAAGACATAGACAACAGAGGCAAACATTATTACATGCACAACACTGCAGTCTCACTAGCACCAAATACGTGACTGCAGATTAATGCATAGACAGGTGAAAAGAGCAGGTGGGTAGGTAACCAGGAATATACACTAGACCAAGGAAGATTTGGATGAAAATAATCTTACAAATGCATTTGTGCTACAAAATTAGCCATGCACATTACAGAAACAACAGAAGACAGGTTTGGAGTACATTCTCATAGACAACTAAATATCTTGTGAGAGAGAATCACTAGGCCTGGGGAATAGGGACCATAGTCCCGGGGGATATCATGTTCAATTGGCACACATATTTCATAAAAATGTGGTCTACAACCTACTTTGGTGAGTAGCGACTGGGGTCTTGAAAACTTTTTAATGGCCATCTAAGATCCTACTATTGATCTCCTCTCATCTGGAGTAAAGAAGGCTGAAGAAAATCAAAGGCATCTGGAAACAATTAGCCCAAAGATAAGATGGACTACGAGGACCTCAACCTCCATGACATAAGACCAGAACTAGATGGTGCCCAGCTACCAATGCCAACCACTCAGAAAGGGATCAACTCTGGAGATCCTGGATAGAGTGGTAGGAAAAATGAGGAACAAAATTAAAAAAAAAAAAAATGACCAGAATTACTGGTCAAAAAGGGACTGGTGGAACCATTGAGACTATGGCCCTGGGTTACCCTTTGCACCTAAAAAGGAATCACTTATATGGATTGGCTTTCAACGCAACAGCAGAAAGATGTACATAAAGAACACTTCCCCAGGTCCATGCACCCACCTACTCTAGGGATATGTACCCCTTGGATCAAGTAGCCATGAGACACCGGAGGGGTAGCATTCATGGAGTGAAAGTTGGACAGACAAGAAAGCATAGATGAGAAAGGCATATGGAGCGTGTGGTCACAGGGAGGAGAGTTTTTTACCGTTGGGGATGGTAATAGGGGCTGTGAAATCAGATGTGCATGAGCTGTTGAATGTAAAACAAGTGTGCTATGTAAGTTTGCACCCAAAGCACAATGTTGTTGTTAGGTGCGATGGAGTCATTTCTTACTCAGAGTCACCCAGTACACAGCAGAATGAAACACTGCCTGATCCTGCACCAGCTCCATGATCCCTGCTGTACTTGAGCTCATCATCTCAGCCACCGTGTTAATCCATCTCATCAAAGGCCTTCTCCTCTTTTGTTAACCCTCCACCCTACCAAGCATGACATCTTTCTCCAAGGAATGGTCCCTCCTGAAAACATGACCAAAGTAGGTGAGACAAAGTCTGGCCATTCTCACCTCCAAGGAACATTTCAGGTGCAATTTCTCCAGGACAGATCTGTTAGTTCTTTTAGTAGTCCTTGGTACTTTCAGCATTCTCCGCCAGCACCACAAGTCAAAAGCATCAACTCTTCTTTGGTCTTCCTTATTCACTGTCCAGCTCTCACATGCATATGAGGCTATTGGAAATATCATGGCTTGTGTCAGGTGCACATTAGTCCTCAAGGAGACATCCTTGCTCCTCAGCACTTGAAACAGTTGCTTCGTGGTTGACCTTCCCAGTGCTACGTGTCATCTAATGTCCTGACTGCTGCTTCCATTGGCATCAATTGTAGAACCAAGCAATGTGAATTCTTTGACAACATCAATCTTCTCTTCATTTATTTTGACATTGCTCATTGGTCCAGTTGCGAGGATTTTTATTTTCCTTAAAATAAATAAATATATTTATTTTCCATACTGCAGACCATATTCTTCAACCTTCATCAGTAAGTGCCTCAAGTCATCCTCACTTTCAGCAAGCAAAGTTGTATCGTCTGCATATCTCAAGTTGTTAATGATTCTTCCTCCAATCCTGATGCCACGTTTCTCTTCATATAGTCCAGCTTCTCGGATTATTTGCTCAGCATATAGATT
>NW_006922163.1:809198-816575 GCF_000298275.1 Orycteropus afer afer
GGTACCGTGACTCTGTGTATTCCTGCCATCTTCTCTTGATGTTTCCTGCATCATTCAATATTTTGCCCATAGAATCTCTCAATATTGCAACTCAAGGCTTAAATTTGTTCTTTAATTCTTTCAGCTTGAGAAATGCCGAGCGTGTTTTTCCCTTTTGGTTCTTAAACTCCAGGTCTTTGCACATTTCATTATGGTAATTGGTTTTGTCTGCTCGAGCTTCTCTTTGAAATCTTCTGTTCAGCTCTTTTATCTTGTCATTTCTTCCATTTGCTTTAGCTACTCTGCACTCAATGGTAAATTTCAGAGTCTCTTCTGTCATCCATTCTGGTCTTCTTTTCTTGTCTTTTTAGTGATCTCTTGCTTTCTTCATGGATAATGTTCTTGATATCCTCCCACAATTCTTCTGGTTTTTGGTCTATCAAATCTATTCTTTAGATGATCTCTAAATTCAGGAGAGATATATTCAAGATCATATTTTGGCTCTCTTGTATTTGTTTTAATTGTCTTTAACTTCAAGTTCAACTTGCATACGAGCAGTTGATGGTCTGTTCCACAATCAGCTCCTGGCCTGGTGGCTGAAGATGCTGAGCTTTTCCACCACCTCTTGCCACAGATGTAGTCAGTCTGCTTCCTGTGTATTTCATCTGTTGAAGTCCACGTGTAGAGCTGCCATTTGTATTGTTGAAAAAAGGTATTTGCAATGAATAAGTCATTGGTCTTGCAAAATTCTACCATGCGAGTTCCAGCATTATTTCTGTCACCAAAGCCAAATTTTCCAACTACTAATGGTTCTTCTTTGTTTCCAACATTTGCATTCCAGTCACCAGTGATAATTTATATATCTTGATTGCATGTTCAGTCAATTTGAGACTGCAGAAGTTGATAAAATCTTCAATTTCCTCATCTTTGGCTTTGGTGGTTGGTGCAGAAATTTGAATAACAGTCATATTAATGGGTTTCCTTGTAGGCATATGGATATTATCCTATCACTGACAGCATTGTACTTCAGGATAGATCTTGAAACATCCTTTGTGGTGATGAATGCCACGCCATTCCTCTTCAAACTGTCATTCCTGGCATAGTAGATCATATGGTTGTATGATTCAAAATGGCCAAAACCTGTCCATTTCAGCTCACTAATGCTGAGGATATCAATCTTTATGTGTTCCATTACATTTTTGACAGCTTCCAATTTTCCTAGATTCAAACTTCCTATATTCCATGTTCTGATGATTAATGGATGTCTGAAGCTGTTTCTCTTCAATTTGAGTGGTGCACATCCACAAACGAAAGTCTTGAAAGCTTTACCTTATCCATATGAGTAAGAATGGATTTACTCTGATGATGCAGCTCTTTCCCAGTCCTATTTTGAGAGCCTTCTAACCTATCCGGACTATTCATAAAGTTGCGTGGTAATGTATCAGACAGTGTTTCTTTGAATTCATAAGGTTTTCCCTGGCTAATTCTTTGAAAAGTGGATGTCCTGTTCCTTCTTTCTAGTCTGTCTCAGTCTATAAGCTGGGCTGATACCTGTGCAACATGTGCATCCTGCTGGGTTTGAAACACCAGTGGCTCAGGTTCAAAACTCACATCAACATGTCACCATGGTAGGACAAACTGACAGACAAGTTATATATATATATAATATATATATATATATATATATATATGTATATATATATATATATACACACACACACACACATATATATATATATATAAAATGATCTTTTGCAGCAGATTTTCCCAGTGAAATATGTTGTCTGATGTTTTGACTTGCTTCCACTGCTGTAGATTGTAGAAAAAAGTTATATGAAATTTTTGACAACTTCATCTTTTCTCCATATATCATGATGCTGCTTATTTGTCCAGTTGTGAGGATTTTCATTTTCTTTATATTGAAATGTAATCCATACTGCCTACTGTAGTCTTTAATCTTCATCAGTAAGTGCTTCAAGTCATCCTCACTTTCAGAAAGCAAAGTTTTGTCATCTACATATCACAGGTTGTTAATGAGTCTTCCTCCAATTCTGATGCTATATTCTTTTTCATACTGTGTAGTTTCTCAGATTATGTGTTCAGCACACAGATTGAATAAGTAAGGTGAAAGGATACAACCCTGACACACTCCCTTCCTGATTATAAACCATGCAGTGTCCCCTTGTTCTGTTAGAATGACAGCCTCATGGTCTATGGACACATTCCTCATTAGTACAATTAAATGGTCTGGAATTCCCATTCTTCTCAATGTTATCCATAATATGCTATGATCCACATAATAGAATGTTTTTCATAATCAATAAAACACAAGTGAACATCTTTCTGAATTTTTTGCTTTCAGCTAAGATCCATCTGACATCAGCAATGATATCTCTCATTCTACATCCTCTTCTTGCATTTCTGGAAGTTCTCTGTCAATATATTGCTACAACTGTTTTTGTATTATCTTCAGCAAGATTTCACTTGTGTGTGATATTAAGCATATTGTTCAATAATTTCTACATTCTGTGGGATTACCTTTCTTTTCAATGGGTACAAATATGGATATCTTCCAGTCAGTTGGCCAGGTAGCTGTCTTCCAAATTCCTTGGCATAGATGAATGAGTGACTTCAGCGTGTCATCAGTTTGTTGAAACCTCTCAGTGGGTACTCCATCAATTCCTGGAGCCTTGTTCTTCACCATTGGTTTTTGATCATATGCCATTTCCTGAAATGGATGAACATTGACCAAGTTTAGAATAACTTTTTAATGATTTATATTTATAGTTTCTAATGACTTATGTCACGAGCTCTGGTGGTGCAGTGCCTAAGGCACCTGACTGCTAACCAGAAGGCTGGTGGTTCAAACCCACCAGCCACTCCCCGGAAGGAAGGTTGGGCAATCTACTTCCGTAGTGATACTGCCTCGGAAACCCAAGGAGGGATCGCTATGGGTTGGGTCTGACTCGACGGCACGTAACAACAACAACAACCTTTAAAAATATAAAAATCATTCTTAGCTCCAAAGCCCTTCAAAAACAGGGTGCAAACCGGATGGGGCTCATAGGACATAGTTTGTTATACACTGTTCCACAGAATGAGTGAGTTTAGAATAGTAGGATTTTGCAGATTTTGGTAGGGTTAGTGGGAAACCTTGATTCACTGTTAACTGAATTTTAGAGAGGAGAAAGGCCATTAAGCAGAAAGCAGTTTTATCCCTAGGAAGCAGTTCTTGTCTGCACAAATGTAGTTACTATGAGTTGAAGTCAACTCTACAGCAATAACAACAAAGGGCTTACAGAGATCATCTACAGCCAACAGAGTCTAGCTCCAGTTAAATAGGGTATATTTTGAGAAAATAATTTGAAGTTAATGAACAACATATAACAAGTCATTGTGCATATTGTATTTGACATTTATATTTGGAAATGTTGGTTTAAGATTATATGGCACTATTTTCAAAACTGAAATCCAACTCATAGAGACCATTCCTTGGGTTTCTGAGGTGGTATCACCATGGAAGTAGATTGCTCAGGCTTCCTTCCAAGGAGTAGCTTGTGGGTTTGAACCATCAGCCCTCTGGTTAGCAGTCAAATGTCTTAGGCACTATGCCACCAGAGGTCCCATTATTATCAACATGTTTAATATCATGAGTTACTCTCATGGATCTGAAAAAGATACACGTACTATTATTTTGCAGTTATCCTCAATTTTATTTCTTCTATTCTTGAATTTCAAGGATTATGTTTTCTATCATACTAGCTAAATAAACTACAGAATTTTACAATACCCTACAACATTTTGCAGTTCTAGTACTTGGTAGCTTTAGAATATTTTATAAATAACAGAGTTATTCTGTTTTTTAAAGTAAAGTTTATGTTCCTTTAATCTTTTGCTTTATCATCAATGTATATATTTTTCATGCTGAGCATTTCTCAACCTGAAAGAACTGAGGAAAAAAAAATAAGCCTTGAATTGCAATATTGAAATATATCATGGGCAATATGGAAACTGTGGTAGCCTAGTGCCTAAAGCAGTTGACTGCTAACTAAAAGGTTGGTGGTTCAAGCCCACCTGCCACTCCTTGGAAGGAAGGTTGGGCAATCTACTTCTGTAGTGATACTGCCTCAGAAACCCAAGGAGAGGTTACTATGAGTTGGGTCCAACTTGATGGCACACAACAACAACAACAATGGGCAATATGTTGAATGATGCAGGAAACATCAAAAGAAGCTGGATGGAATACACAGAGTCACTATACCAAAGAGTTGGTAGTTGATCATCCATTGCAGGAGGTGGCTTGTGATCAAGAACCAATGGTATTGAAGGAAGAAGTCAATGCAGCACTGAAGTAATTGGTGACAAACAAGGCTCCAGGAATTGATGGAATACTCATTGAGATGTTTCATCAAATGGATGCCATATTGGAGGCACTCACTCAGCTATGCCCAGAGATTTAGAAGACAGCTACCCACCCAACTGACTGGAAGAGACCCATATTTGTACTCATTCCAAAGAACAGTGATTCTGAGTTCCAGTAAGGTGGAGGAATAGGCAGACAGGCTACACAGACCCTCTTCGATAAAGAAAAGGGGAGCTAATTCACACAGATACAGAAGATAATCCTGGAGCCTGGACTTTGAAGGGAAGGATATAGAAGTGGACTAAACACCAACTAGTAGAAGAACTTGCATGAAAACACCAGAAAAGGAGACATATGAGCTGTGGTCTGTCAGCTATCCTAAAGGAACAGACAGCTTGGATATTGCCCAGTGGTGTTAGGACCTAAGAAGTAACCTAACAATTGGCCATGCTAGTCAGGGGCTACACAGAGGACTGCACTGGTGGCTGGTGAATAAAAGGGGAAGCAGCAAAGAGGAAGGTGGGGTGAGCTGTGGACTTTTGCCTGTCTAGAGGGTGCAGCCATTTTGAATGTTTACAAACTTTTCAGCCATTTTGGGTATTTAAAATGACAGTGTTCTTCCGGATTCCAGGGACTTACCAGGAACCACAAGGACATTCAGATGCCAATGATTGGAAAGGTTCTAGTTTTCAGCTTTTTCTCTCTTCCCTGTTCCTGGTTCCCATTTTTTTTTTTCTTTCTTGTGGTTAACCCCTCTTGTTGGTTTTCTTTTTGCATTTTTTCCTTTTTTTTGTTCATTAATTTCCTACTCTAACTTTTTTTCTCTTATTGCTTTCTCCTCTCCCCAGATACCGCAGATTTATTTATTTATTTATTTTTATTGTTCCTGTGTGTTTACATGGTGTGTTTTTTTTCCACTTGCTTTTATTTTTTTATGGTTATTCGATTGTTGTTTTTGTCTAACAGACTGGGAAACAGCAAAATTGCTCATACGATATGACTACACACCCACTTCTTGCAGATTAACTTACTGAGTGAGAGCCAATACTTCCTTCTCTATCAATGGGCCAATGATAAATAACCACCAAAGTATAGCTTAACTCACCCTTGGCTTCTCTTCACAAGCAGTTAACAGGGATCTAAATACAACAATGTCACAATGTCTTAGAGACAACTGACCATTACAGTCCATATAAAGAAGCAAGATAAAGAAACAAAGGAGCAGGATACAGAGCTAGAACACATCCCTGAGGAAGAAGCAGCATTGGAAATCCCTGATAAGGAATTCAAATAATTATATTTAGGTATCTTCAAAGGATTGAGAGACAGATTAAGGGAAACACTGACAAAATTAAGGAAAACACAGTCAAAACCCTGTTTCTGAACAATTTCAGAAAAATACAAGGATATAATGACAAAATAAATGAAAAATTAGAAATTATTCAAAACCTACAGATAGAAATCCAGAAGACTAAGATTTAAATTTCAGAAATAGATAACACATTGAAAGTGTAAAGAAGTAAAATTGAATCACTGGAAGACAGAATTAATGAGATTGAAAAGAATCACATGAATACTTCTTTGGAAAGGGATCAATCAGAAGAAAGATCAAAGAAAAATGAAGAAAGCCTAAGGTTACTGTATGATACCATCACAAGGATTAACCTATGTAAAATTGGAATTCCAGAACATGGAAGAGAAAAAGAAAATCACTGAGAAATTTATCCAAGATTTGTTAGAAGAGAACTTCCCTGATATGATGAAAGATGAGAATAAATCCATTCAGGAAGTCCAACAACTCCAAACAGGATAGACACTGGAAGAAAATCACCAATATATATCATCATCAAACTCACGAAGACAAAAGACAAAGGAAAAATCCTGAAAGCAGCATGGGAAAAATGAAATGTTAATTAAAAAGCGCATCCAATAAAAATAAGCACCTATTTCTCAGCAGAAACCACGCAAGCAAGAAGGCAATGGATGGTATATAGAATCCTGAAAGAGAAAAATTTCCAAGCAAAATTATATACCCAGCAAAATTATATACCCAGCAAAATTGTCCCTCAAATATGATGGTGAAATTAGGAGATTTCCAGATAAGCAGAAATCAAAGCAATTTGTTAAAACCAGACCAACCCATTGAATGTAAAACAAGCTCTTATAAAATAAAATGAAATAAAATTGAAAATTATGACACAAGTAAAAAAAAAAAAAGAAAACCAGACCAACCTTACAAGAGATAACAAAAGGCTGGATTCACGGTAAGATGGCGGACTAGGCAGAAAGACTGCACAGATCCTCTTCAACAAAGAAACGGGAAACCAATTGACACAGACACAGAAGATAATCCTGGACCCCTGAGCCTTGAAGGGAAGGATATAGAAGTGAACTAAACCCCAACAAGCAGAAGAATTTGTGTGAAAATATCACAAAAGGAGACAGACACAGCTGTGGTCTGGCAGCAATCCTGAGTGATCCTGATGGCACAGACAGCTTGGAGATTCCCGAGTGGTGGTAGGACCTAAGAATTAACCAAAAAAATCAGCCCTGCTAGCCAGGGACTGCACAGAGGACTGTGCACAGTGGCTAGGGAATAAACGGAGAAGGTGAAAAGAAAGGCGGTTGAGCTGTGAAATTTTGCCAGTCTGGAGGTGCCGCCATTTTGAAGGTTTAAAAAGCAGCTTGACTATTTTGGATATTTAAAGAGACAGTGCTCTCACAGATTCCTGGAGCTTAAGAATATGTTCTGCTTTCCAGCAACCCCAAGGACACTCTGGACCCGCAAGACTGAAAAGGTACGACATTCCTCTCATTACTCTTATACCCCACTCCCACTTGGTGAACGGAGGTGCGGCCATCCCCCACTGGCACCTACCTCTGGACCAACAGGAACTCCATCACAGTCTGTGTGCTCAGATGGAGCCTGGGTGACCTGCTGTGTCCTCCACTGATTCTTTTTTTTTTTTTTTATTTTTTTCTATTTTGCGTTCTTTTTTCTGGTGATTAGTTTCCTTGTATTTGTCAGTTTTAAA
>NW_006922163.1:818769-823273 GCF_000298275.1 Orycteropus afer afer
CTCCTCCTCCTCCCAGTAATTTCCCCAGTCTTAGGGTTGTGTATTTCGCTGTAACGCCTCACAGAACTCACAGACACCCAAGGGTTCGTATCAAGTAGTAGTGGTGGAGGTTGGCAGGCTGGAGAGTCCCAGGTCCCTGAGTAGGTCTGGAGGATCCTCCCAATTCTCAGGGTTTGATGAACCTTGATCAGTAGATCAGATGATGACTGCTGTCCCAAATCCAGGGGTGAGATGAGGATGATACAAGACACAAAGCCGGAGCAAGAGGAGATTGAATCTTCCCAGGAGATTCATAGGTATATCCTCAGGGAAGCTAAGGGGTGGTGATTTGAATTATACCCTCCAGCCAGGCAAGACTCAACATACATTCCACCTGTGTTGCCCCAACAGAAATAACCTAAATCCCATCACAGAGTCGATTGCCAGTTATTATAGGGGATGACTACTACCAGCTGCCCAGCCAAGTTGATACCTGACCTTAACTACCACACCACCCCAAACAGGCATGGATAATGGGATTTACAAAACATCACAGAATGGAGGACAATGGCTAGAAGGGCCACATCAAGCAACTCACTGCAGTCCGTTATTGTAAAAGTTAAGGAAAGGTTTATCTATAGAAGGACATTTTTTTTTGTTAGTTACCAGGGGTGGGAGGGGAAGGGAGGGAATGCTGTTAGATAGCTAGAGATAAGTATTGAATTGGGTGAAGAGAAGGGCAATGTACCAAATGTGAGTGAGCAATATGGCACCATTGAGGATGAGAAAGACATAGAGAGGTACACATACAGTACTGTGTTGTCAGTGAAGGAAAACATGGGTATATGGGTGGATAGATGGGTGAACAGGCTGAAAGATTAGGCATGTCTATGAAATGGAGAAGGTATCCAAGAATATATATAGGGTTGGCAGACAATGGTCCTATAAGTTTATGTGATTGATCAGAATTCCCAGGTGTATAGTAGAGCTGACAAGGGGCAAGGTTGTGGTCACTACTTGGTCACAGCCAGCTACCCAGAGGGACTGAGTAGTTGAACCTGCGGGCTTGGGACCATAGTCGCAGGGGACATCAAGGTCAATTGGCATAACGTACTATACAAAATATTGTTCCACCTCCTACTTTGGTGAGTAGTGACTGGGATCTTAAAAGCTAGCAAGCTGCCATCTAGATGCAAAGATGGGTCTTCCCTCGTCCAGAGCAAAGAATGAAGAAAACCAAAATTCATGGAAACAATTAGTCCTAGTGACTGGTATACCATCCAATCTGCAGCCTATATGACTATGAGAGCAGAAGAACTAGATGGACCCGGGTACCACTGTCAGCCACTTGGAAGGGGATCTATGTAAGAGATCCTTGATGGAGAGGGAGAACAATGTAGAACAAAACTCAAAATCATTTGGAGGAAAAAAAAGGGGGGGGGACCAGGTTTGCTGGGCCAATAGAGCCTGGTGGAACCACTGAGACTATAGCCCCTAACTTCCCTTCAGGTCTGGAATGGAACCCACACTTGTCATTTCCAGCCAAACTAAATACAGGCATATGAGTTGAACATTTACCTCAAGTAGATACTCTGCTTGGAGAAAACAATCATGGGAGAAAGAAGGGCTGTTTATGCACAGGGAGACAGCTCAGGGGGCAGGAGTCCATGGAGGGATGGACACAGGGAAGAGATAACTATGGGGAGGAAGTGGGAGGGGAGCTGTTGCATTGTGGTAAACTGTAGTCAATGACATGAGACAAAGTATATGTAAACTGCTGTATGGAATGTGAATTTGCTCTGTAAATCTTCACCAAAATCACAATTTAAAAAAAAAAAAAAAAAAAGGAGATAATAAAGGGAATCCTTTGAACAGGGAACCAATAATAGCAAACAACAACCAACCATTAATACAAAAGATGACATGACCTAGAAACCAACACAGTTATGGACATATCCAAAGTAAAATAAGCTTACAAGGTTGTAAAAAGGGAACCAAACACATCAATTAGCAAATGAGGACAACCACAAACCAAAAAGAGGGAAAATAAAAAGTGTAGTTATAGAGCTTCTAAATAGTGAGGAAGACAAGACAGTTGCAAGATAGAATAGACTGTTATAAACTTGGGAAGAAAATTATGAATCACAGGGTAACCTCAAAGAAAAAAGGTTAACCTTCACATCACAGTAATAAAGAGGTCAAGCACAAATATTTAGCAAAAAGTAAAATGATAGCTACAAAGGAAATGATAACATGAATTATAAAATAATGAGCTCAGCACAGAAAATTATATACAACAATGAAACCAGGAACACTATGAAAAAAACCCATATCAAAAGGACAGCAAGCAATTCACAAACCAAAAAAAACAAACTCACTGCTGTGGAGTCAGACCTGATTCATAGTGACCCCTCCTTCTGTTTCTGAGGCAGTATCACTACGGAAGTAGATTGCCCAAACTTCCTTCTGAGAAGTGGCTGTTGGGTTTGAACTGCCAGCCTTCTGGCTAGCAGTCAAATGCTGTAGGCACTACTCTACCAGAACTAGGGTACACTGCACAGTTTAAAATAAAGAAGGGAGGGTGTCATACCATACTTATTTAATCTGTGTGCTGAGCAAATATTCCGAAAAGCTGGACTATATGAAGAAGAACATGACATCAGGAAGGGAGAGAGAATCATTAACAACCTGTGATATGCTGACGACACAACTTTGCTTGCTGAAAATGAGGATGACTTGAAGCACTTACTGATGAAGAGTGAAGAATACAGTCTGCAGTGTGGATTGCATCTCTATATAAAAAAAAAACAAAAGTCACCACAACTGGACCTATAAGCATCATCATGATAAATGAAGAAAAGATTGAAGTTGTCAAAGACTTCTCATTGCTTTGTTCTACAATCCATGCCAATGGAACCAGCAGTCAGGACATCAGACAACATATAGCACTGGAGAAATTGGCTGCAAAGGACCTCTTTCAAGTGCTGAAGAGCAAAGGTATTTCCTTGAGGACTAAGGTGCGCCTGCCACAAGCCATGGTATTTTCAATCACCTCATATGCATGTGAGAGTTGGACAATGAATAAGGAAGACCAAAGAAGAACTGATGCTTTTGAGTTGTGGTGATGGCAAAGAATGCTGAGAGAACCACTCACTGCTAAAAGATCTAACAAAGCTATCCTGGAGGAATTGCAGCCAGAATGCTCCTTGGAGGCAAGAATGGCCAGACTTTATTTCACCTACTTTGGTCATGTTGTCAGAAGGCACCATTCACTGGAGAAGGATGTCATTCTTGTAAGATGAATGGTCAATGAAGGAGGGGAAGGCGCTCAATGAGATGGATTGACACAGTGACTGTGGCGATGGGCTCAAGTATAGCAAGGATCATGGAGCTGGAGTGGGACCAGGCAGTGCTTTGTGTTCTGCTGTGCGTAGGGTTCCTATACAAGGAAAAGCATAAAATATTACTTCAAGAGACCATAAGAGATCCTGGAAATGACTCAAAGACATCTAACAACAACAAGAACAATAAAATTGAAAAAATTGGCAAATTGATTGAAGGAAAAGAGGGAGAGAATACAAATAACACAAATAAGAACCAAAATGGGTGACATGACAACAGAACCAACTGAGATAAAAAGGATAATAGCAGGCTACAATGAAGAACTGTACTCCAACAAATTTGAAAAACTTGAAGAAATGGACAGATCTCTAGAAACACACCACTTAACTAAACTGACACAGACTGATTTGGAATAGTTGAACAGATCCACAACAAAAGAAGATATTGAACAGGTCATAAAAAATTACCAACCAAAAATGTCCTAGCCTAGACAGTTTCACCAGAGAATTCTACCAAAAATTCAAAGAAGAACTGACACCAATCCTCCTCAAACTATTCCAAAACATAGAAAAGAATTTTATTCTGTCTAATTCACTTTATGAAGCAAGCATAACCTTGATACCAAAACCAGAAAAAGATATCACTCAAAAGGAAAACTACAGAGCAATATCCCTCATGAATAGATGCAGAAATCTTCAACAAAATCCTAGCCAATAGACTCCAACAACATATCATAAAAATATTTTTTTATGATCAATAGGGGTTCAAATCAAGTAAGCAAGGATGATTCGGTACTAGAAAAACAATCAACATCATCCACCACATAAACAAAAGAAAAGAACCACATGATCATATTAATCAATACAGAAAAGGCATTTGATAAAATGCAACAACCATTCTTGATCAAAATAGGAATAAAAGGGACATCCTTCAACATAATAAAGGGCATATATGGAAAACCAACAGCCAACATTATTCTCAGTGGAGAGAGACTGAAACCATTCCCCTAACAAACAGGAACCGCACAAGGAGCCCTCTATCACCACTTCTATTCAATGTTGTATTGGAAGTCCTAGTGAGGGCAATAAGGCAAGAAAGCGAAAATAAAGCCATTCATGTTGGTAAGGAAGAAGTCAAACTATCCCTATTTGCTGATGATATGATCCTGTTGTTGTTGTTGTTA
>NW_006922163.1:826596-828586 GCF_000298275.1 Orycteropus afer afer
GGGCTTTTATCCCCTTTTTCCTGCTCTCCGGTCCTGCTACTCTGGGTGGGCCTGAGTTGCCTCTCCTCACCTAATCCCTTTGGCTGACTGCTCTTCCCTCTGGCTTCCTGGCTTTTAATCCCCTTTCTTCTGCTCTTCCCGCTTGCTACTTCAGGCATCCCTGAGTTGTCTCTCCTCACCTGTAACCCTGGGGATGATCCTATACCTAGAAAACTCAAGAGACTCAGTAAAAAATCTACTGAAACTAATTAAGAGATTTAGCATTGTAACAGGATACAAGATCAACATCCAATAATCAGTTGGATTCCCCTACAGCAGAAAAGAGATTGCTGAAAAAGAAATAAGGAAATCAATACCATTTACAATAACAAAAAAAAAAAAAAATACTTGGGAATAAATCTTATCAGGGACACAAAAGACCTAAACAAGGAAAACCACAAAATATTACTGCAAGAGACCATAAGAGATCTACATAAATGGAAGAATATCCCATTCTCATGGATAGGAAGATTGAACATTGTGAAAATGTCAATTCTACCCAAAGCAATCTATACATTCAATGCAATTCCAATGCAGATCTCATCAACATTCTTTAAGGATATGGAGAAACCCATCACTAACTTTATATGGAAAGGAAAGAGACCTCAGATAATCAAAGCACTATTGAAGAAGAAGAACAAAGTAGGAAGTCTCACACTGCCAGATCTCAAAACCTACTATACAGGTACACTAGTCAAAACTGCCTGGTATTGGTTTAATGACAGATACATAGATCAGAGGAATAGAACTGAGAACCCAGAAATAGGTCCATGGTCAGCTGATCTTTGACAAAAGACCTAAATCCATTAAATGGGGAAGAGAATGTTTGTTTAATAAATGGTGCTGGCAAAACTGGATATCCATTAGCAGTAAAATGAAACAAGACCTATACTTCACACCATACACAAAAAGTAACTCTAGATGTATCAAAGACTTAAATGTGAAACCTAAAATATAAAGTTCCTCAAGGAAAATTTAGGGACAAATTTAGGGGCAGTAATATAGGGCATAAATGGACTATCAAACATAACCCAAAATGCACAAACAGCAGAAGAGAAACTAGATGAATGGGACCTTCTCAAAATTAAGTTTTTATGTGCTTCCAAAGACTTTTCCAAAAGAGTCAAAAGAGAACCTACAGATTGGGAAAAATATTTGGCAATGACATATCTGACAAGGCACTTGTCAGAATTTATAGAATTCTGAATATAGAATTCTATAAAACTTATAGAATTACAGAATTTATAGAAAACTCCAAAATCTCCACAAAAAAAAGAGAAATAATCCAGTTAAAAAATGGGCAGAAGACATGAATAGACACTTAACCAAAGAGAATATTCAGGCAGCCAGCAAACATGAGAAATGCTCACGATCATTAGCCATTAGAGAGATGCAAATCAAAACAGCAAAAAGATACCATCTTATCCCAACACAAGTAGCAAAGTTCAACAAGATAGAAAATAAAAAATGCTTGCAAGGATGCAGAGAGATTGGGACTCTTATACACTGCTGGTGGGACTATAAAATGATACAACCACTGTGCAAAGCAGTATGATGGTTCTTTAAAAAGTTTGAATTAGAAAGACCATTGACCCACCCATCCCATTACTAGGTATTTATCCTAATAAAATGAAAAACATGACAAGAACAGATATTTGCACACCCAGGTTCATTGCAGCACTATTTACAATAGCCAAAAGATGGAAACAACCTATATGTCCATCAACTGAAGAGTGGATAACCAAACTGTGGTACATACACACAGTGGAAAATTATGTTGCCCTAAAGAATAATGTAGAATCTGCAAAACATCATATTACATAAATGAACTTAGAGGACATTATGCTGAGTGAAAGAAGTCAATCACAGAGGGACAAATATTGTATTAGTTGGTTATTGTAAAAACTCAAGGAAAGGTTTATATATGGAAGGAAATTTTCTTTGTTGGTTA
>NW_006922163.1:829306-837803 GCF_000298275.1 Orycteropus afer afer
AAAAAAAAAAAAAAGGGACCAGGTTTGCTGGTCTGATAGAGCTGACTCTGAGCTCTATGACACACTGAGACTATGACCCCTAGCTGACCTTCAGGTCTGGAATTGAACCCACACCTGTGGCTTCAAGTCAAACAAAGGACAGGCATATGAGCTGAACATTTACATTAGGTAGACATACTCCTTGGAGAGAACAATCACAGGCGAATAGAAGGACTGTGTATGCACAGGGAGACGACTCTGAGGGTAGGAGTACATGGAGGGAAGGATCCAGAGAAGAGGTAACTATGAGGAAGCTGTGGGAGGGGAGATGCTGCACTGTGGTAAATTGTGGTCAATGTCATGAGGCAGTGTATGTGAGCTGCTGTATGGAAAGTGAATTTGCTCTGTAAACTTTCACCCAAATCACACACACACACACAAAAAAGATCCAACACAATGTGGAAATTTTCAAACAGTATCACTGATATCACACACAAGTAAAATCTTGCTGAAGATAATTCAAAAACAGTTGCAGCAGTATATTGACAGAGAACTTTCAGAAATGCAAGCTGGATTCAGAAGAAGATGTGGATCGATGGATACCAATGCTGATGTCAGATGGATATTGGCTCAAAGCAAAGAATATCAGAAATATGTTTACTTGTGTTTTATTGACTATGAAAAAACATTTAATTGTGTGGGTCCTAAAAAATTGTGGATAATATTGAGAAGAATGGGAACTCCAGAACACTTAATTGTACTCATGAGGAACTTGTACATAGATCAAGAGGCTCTCATTCGAACAGAACAAGGGGACACTGTATGGTTTAAAATCAGGAAATGAGTAAGTCAGGGGCGTATCCTTTCACCATACCTATTCAATCTGTATGCTGAGCAAATAATCTGAGGAGCTGGATTACATGAAGAGGAATGTGGCATCAAGATTGCAGGACAGTTCATTAACAACCTGAGATCCACAGATGACACAATTTTGCTCGCTGAAACTGAGGATGACTTGAAGCATTTACTGAGGAAGATTAAAGACTACAATCTGCACTATGTATTTTATCTCAATATAAAGAAAACAAAAATCATTACAACTGGACCAATAAGCAGCATCACAATAAATGGAGAAAAGATTGTAGTTGTCAAAGAGTTCATATTGCTTTGTTCTTCAATCAACAACTATAGAAGCAGCAGTCAAGACATCAGAAGATGTATTGCACTGGGCAAATCTGCTGCAAAAGACCTGTTTCAAGTGCTGAAGAGGGAAGATATATCCTTGAAGACTAAGATGTGTTTGACCCAAGCCATGGTATTTTAAATCCCCTCATATGCATGTGAGAGCTGGACAATGAATAAGGAAGACCAAAGAAGATTTGATATTTTTGAGTTGTGGTCTTTGCAAAGAATGCTGAAAGTACCATGCACTGCTAAAAGAAGGAGCAAAGCTGTCTTTGAAGAAGTGCAGTCAGAATGGTCCTTAGAACCAAGAATGGCCAGACTTCATCTCACCTACTTTGGTCATGGTGTCAGAAGGGATCATTCTCTGGAGGTGAATATCATGCTTAGTAAAGTGTAGGGTCAAGGAAAAAGGGGAAGGCCCTCAACAAGATGAATAGACACAGTGGCTGCAGGGAGAACTCAGGTATAGCAGTGATTGTGAGGGTGACACACATCCAATCAGCGTTTCATTCTATTGTACAGAAAGTTGCTAGGAGTTGGAGATGACTCCCTAGCACAAAACAATAACATATTTTTCAACATATATATGTGCTCAATTTTACAATTGTTGTTGTTATGTGCTGTCGAGTCGGCCCCAACTCATAGTGACACCCCCCACCCTTGGGTTTTTGAGGCGGTATCACTACAGAAGTAGATTGCCAAACCTTCCTTCTGAAGAGTGGCTGGTGGGTTTGAACTGCAAGCCCTCTGGTTAGCAATCAAGTGCCTTAGGCTCTATGCTACCAGAGCTCCCAATTTTATAATTACCATGCTTAAACTCTTTAAACATTTTAAATAACTTACAAGTATTTTCTGTATTTATTTAAAAGTTATAGAAGCAGCATGGTAGCACCTGACCTTCTCTAATTTCACACAAAGGAAAGAGAATCAAGATCAACAGCCTAAAGTGATCCCTATGAGGAAAGGTCAGATCTTTTTCTTTCTTTTCTTTCACCAATTCTGACAGCAAGCTACAGCTCCCCACCTCCTCCTCCAACTGTTTTACTAATTCTGACATCAAACCATCTCTCCAATGGCACTCTATTTCTCTGCAGGGTTTGATAATTTGTTGAGTGACCACATGGACTTCAATACTCACAATTGTGGGGCTTATTAGTAAAGTATCAAGTTACAATTCAGGATCAGGAAAGACCTAGGAAACAGTTTTTGTCAGGACAGCTTCTTTGCTTATGGATAGGTCTTTCTCTGGTCCTTGGCCTCTTTTCCTAGTCTCCTCAGGCCTCTCAGTACTGTCTGGCCTCTTCCCTGCTAAGACAAGTGTTTTAAAGCTCTTCAGTTCTGCCTTTAAATGCTTACAAGTACTCCCATTCTGCCACTAAGCCTTGGTTAAAAGATACTCAGCTATCTAGCTCCAGGGGTCTGCGAGCCTATCGCTACCTGGTGTTTGGAGGCACCTCACTCTGTCAGCAAGCCTTCTGCTTGAAGACATTCAGCTTTCTTGCTTCAAGAAATCCACCTCTCCATCTCCTGCCTTTCTTCTTGTTCTCCTGTCTCTGCTGCTACTTTTTGTCTGCCTCTGTTTCTTGCCACCTCTCACCAACTCTTGTGTTATAGTTCCCTGTCTCCTGTGTCTAGCAGGTTGCCAGTGCCAGGAACCAAGCCCAAAGAAAGTGTTCTGCTCCCATCTCTTCTTTCGGAAGGGTAGTGATGTCCCCCCAACACACACTTCTGTTCTGGGATTGACTTTCTGGGATTAGCAGAATGACTAAATTGACCAATCCCAATGTTAAAATTCCAAACAACTTATTTGCATGGACCAACCCCCACATTAAAAAGGCAAGAAAGGAAGAAAAGACCAAAATGGATGTCAGAAGAGACTCTGAAACTTGCCCTTGAGTGGAGAGTAGCTAAAGCAAATGGAAGAAATGACAAGATAAAAGAACTGAACTGAAGATTTCAAAGAGCAGCTTGAGCAGACAAACCCAATTACTATAATGAAATGTGCAAAAGCCTGGAGTTAGAAAACCAAAAGGGAAGAACACACTCGACATTTCTGAAGCTCAAGAACTGAGGAAAAAATTTAAGCCTTGAGTAGCAATATTGAAAAGTTCTAGGAGCAAAATATTGAATGATGCAGGAAAAGGAAGATGGAAGGAATACACAGAGTCACTGTACCAAAAATAACTGGTCTATCTTCATCCATTTCAGGAGGTGGCATATGATCAAGAACCAATGGTACTGAAGGAAGAATTTGAAGCTACACTGAAGGAATTGGCAAAGAACAGAACTCCAGGAATTGATGGAATACCCATTGAGATGTTTCAACAAATGGATGCTTTGCTGGAGGCACTCACGCAATTATGCCAAGAGATTTGGAAGACAGCTACCTGGCCAACTGATTGGAAGAGATTCATATTTGTATCCATTCCAAAGAAAGGTGATCCCACAGAATGTGGAAATCATCTAACAATATCATTAATATAACATGCAAGTAAAATGTTACTGAAGATAATTTAAAAAAAAACAGTTGCAGCAGCATATTGACAGAGAACTTCCAGAGATGCAAGCTGGATTCAGAAGAGGATGTTGAACAAGGGATATCATTGCTGATCTCAGATGAATCTTGCCTCAAAACAAAGAATACCAGAAAGTTGTTTACCTATTTTTTATTGACTATGCAAAACCATTTGATTATGTAGATTATAACAAATTGTGGATAACATTGAGAAGAATGGGAATTCCAGAACACTTAATTGTACTCATGAGAAACCTGTACATAGACCAGGAGACTGTCTTTCAAACAGAACAAGGGGACACTGCACGGTATAAAATCAAGAGAGTATGTCACAGTTGTATCCTTTCCCCATACTTATTCAATTTGTATGCTGAGCAAATAATCCAAGAAGCTGTACTATATGGAGAGAACGTGGCATCAAGATTGCAGAGAGAATCATAAACAACTGCAATATGCTGATGACACAACTTTGCTTGCTCAAAGTGAGGATGACTTGAAGCACTTACTGTTGAAGATTGAAGAATACAGTCTGCAGTATGGATTACATCTCAATATAAAGAAAACAAAATATCTCCTGACTGGACCTATAAGCAGTGTCACGATAAATGGAGAAAAGATTGAAGTTATCATAGTTCATATTGCTTGGTTCTATAATCAATGCCAATGGAAGCAGCAGTCAGGACATCAGGTGACTTATAGCACTGAGCAAGTCAGCTGCAAGGGACCTCTTTCAAGTGCTGAGGAGCAAAGATGTCTCCTTGAAGACTAAGGTGAGCCTAACCCAAGCCATGGCATTTTCAGTTGCCTCATATGCATGTGAGAGCTGGACAATGAACAAGGAAGACCGGAGAAGAGCTGATGCTTTTGAGTTGTGTTTGCTAAGAATACTGAAAGTACCATGGACTGCTCAAAGACCTAATAAATCTGTCCTGGAAGAAGTGCAGCCAGAATGCTCCTTGGAAGTGAGAATGGTCAGACTTTATCTCACCTACTTTGGTCATGTTATCAGAAGGGACTATTCCCTGGAGAAGGATGTCATGCTTGGTAAGGTGGAGGGTAGATGAAAGAGGAGAATACCCTCAAAGAGACGGATTGACATGGTGGCTGCGGCGATAGGGTCAAGTATAGCAAGGATCGTGGAGCTGGTGTGGGGTGGGGCAATGTTTTGTTCTGCTGTGCATAGGGTCTCTATGAGTCAAAGAGGACTCCACAGCACCTAACAACAACAACCACCCCCACAGGGATTCCATGTAATGTTATTTTTATGATTAGCCAGACTGTCTAATCCCCTTGGCTGGGCCACAGGCACCTTATTTGCATAGTCTTACCCAATCATTTGATGGGGTACAAGATCATGATGTGAAAAGCTATGTAAATGGGGTCCATTATACTGCAGAAGTATACAAGTTCATCTAAATACTTTTGTTTTCTTGAAAATGATAATAAAGTCAAGAAACAGCTTCTTTAACTTATGTGCAATATCCTTAGCTTTTTTGATGATAAGTTCCTTTGGACAATATTAAAACAAACTATTCATCAATGGCTTTTCATTTTTTATATGTGACAACAGCCTGTCAAATGACAAAACCTGTAGGAAAGCATTTCATTACTAAGTTGACATTATAACATGATGAGTCCTATATTTCAGTGACAGTCATTTTCTGCCTTTAAACCAGCATATTCTAGTTGGAATTCAGTACAAGACACATTATGATAAAGGTCATTAGTTTAAATATTCTGTGCCCTTTCAGTGTCTTTTTAAAAATGGAAAACACAGATGCAACTTCTCACATTCAGAATTTTTCATTTTCAGAATAATTCGATTAATTGGCTATATAATTGCAAATATTTTAAGGCTATGTAAAATCAATATCCTACTGTCCAGAAGAGATAGCTGCAGAAATATTTACTTTGATATACATCAGCAAAATGATTACAAGATGAAAACTAACTTGGGAAAGATAGAATACATCTTTTTCAAATCTCTAGATTTAACAAATGAAATAAAGTAGACTTATTACACATCATCTTAAGGCATAATTTCATGTAGAAAATTAATCATGTCACCAGAATAAGATATACAATATCCATAACTGATTTTAAATTAGACCATATTCCTTTTGAGCCTTCAAATTTCATGGAATTCCATTTCTGTCAAGGATATCCACTGCTTCTACTTAGCATTTGATTGACTAGTTTGTACTTGAATTTGCTTTGATGGAAGCTCTACATAATCCCATATTTATTAATGTTAGGTAAGGTTATTCTTGTTAGATTCCTTGTCACAGAAAGAAGGACAAAGCTAAAACTCTAGGGAAGTAGCTCATAAAATGTATCTAGAGAACTGAATGAAATTTATGACTTTACAAAGCTGTGAGGATGATGACAATTATATAGAAGGGACTGAGATGCTGAAACTATCCCAAAAATATCTACTGAGAATGAGAATTATTTATCCATTCTGTGTTTTATTTAAATAATGCCTAAAAGGAACAACATCAAGGAGAAGCCCGTACTTAATTGTAAAAATATGTTGTAAAACAATGCCCCTGAAAACATGTATATTTGTAGAGCAAGGCAAGCTGTTTTTGCAGCTAATTTCATGTTTAAGAGCAAAGGCTTTAAACACAGAAAGACCTGAGGTTGAATATTTGCCACTAATTAGTTTTATAAACTTGGGCAAACCATTGTTATGCTCTGAGCTGCTATTTCCTAATCTATGTGTAACTGCATTTCCCTAGCAATAATTCTCTGGATTATTGTCCATGCCCACATATAACAGAACATCTAGCCCCTTTGCAAATGCTCCCTCAATTATTTTTTGGAGGTCATGAGAATGTCTCAGATGTGTTCATGAAGAGAGCACTTATGTTCCTTGCCCTCCAGTCCTCTTATGAATTGCTATCATTGCAAATAACTTTATTGAGGCTTCTGCTGCTGCCCCCTGTAATCCTTATTGAAGACTGCAGTCTTTGATCTTCTTTAGTAAGTGCTTCAAGTCCTGTTCACTTTCACGAAGCAGGGTTGTATCATCTGCATATCACAGGTTCTTGATGAATATTCCTCTAATCCTGATGCTGCATTTTTCTTCAAATAGTCCAGCTTCTTGGATTATTTGTTCAGCTCTTGTTGTTCTTAGGAGTCGTCAAGTCATCTCCAACTCATAGTGACCCTATGCACAGCAGAACAAAACACTGCCTGGTCCAGTGCCTACACCACAATCCTTGCTATACTTGAGCCTGTCACTGCAGCCACTGTGTCAATCCGTCTTGTTGAGGGACTTCCCCTCCTTCTTCGAACTTCCACCTTACCAAGGATGACATCCTTCTCCAGGGAATGGTCCCTTCTGACATCATGACCAAAGTAGGTGAGACAAAATCTGGCCATTCTCACTTCCAAGGAGCATTCTGGCTTCACTTCTTCCAGGACAGATTTGTTAGTTCTTTTGGTAGTCTATGGCACTTTCAGCATTCTTCACCAGCACAACTCAAAAGAATCATCTTTTTTTTTTTTTTTTTAACCTATGTTTTATTTTTTCCTCTACCTATCTGTGTTCCCTCCCCTCTCCTCCCACCCCTGTTATCCACCCTTGAAAATTTCCTTGCATATATAGACCTTTCTTTGACTTTTACAATAACAGACTAATACAATATTTCTCCTTCTGTGACTGACTTATTTCACTCAGCATAATATCCTCCAAATTCATCCATCTTATGCAGTGTTTTGCAAATTCTAGGTTATTCTTTAGGGTGCATAGTATTCCATGGTGTGTATGTACCATAGTTTGGTTATCCATTCCTCAGCTGATGGACACCTAGGTTGTTTCTATGTTTTGGCTATTGTAAATAGTGCTGCTATGAACATGGGTGTGCATATGTCTGTTCTCGTCATGGCTCTCACTTCATTCATGGAATGGCTGAGTCAAATGGTATTTCTAATTCCAACTTTTTAAGGAATCATCATATTGTTTTCCACAGTGGTTGTATCATTTTATGGTCTGACCAGCAGTGTATGAGAGTCCCAATCTTTCTACATCCTCACCAGAATTTATTATGTGTCTTATTGAACTTTGCTACTAGTGCTGGGACAAGATGGTATCTCATTGTTGTTTTGATTTGCATCTCTCTAATGGCTAATGGTAGCGTAGTGCCTAAGGCACATTGCCTGCCAACCAGAAGGGGGGCGGGTCCAACCCCCCCAGCCACTCCTCGGAAGGAAGGTTGGGCAATCTACTTCCGTAGTGATACTGCCTCGGAAACCCAAGAAGGGGTCGCTATGAGTCGGGTCCAACTCGACAGCACATAACAACAATGGCTAATGATCATGAGCATTTCTTCATATGTGTGGTGGCTGTCTGAATATTCTCTTTGGTGAAGTGTCTCTTCATATCTTCTGCCCATTTTTTAAGTTGTATTATTTGTCTTTTGTTATTGGGGTATTAGAGTTTCCTATAAATTCTAGGGATAAGTCCCTTGTCAGATATGTCATTGCCAAATATTTTTCCCAATCTGTAGGTTCTCTTTTAACTCTT
Source organism: Orycteropus afer afer (assembly GCF_000298275.1). Taxonomy (NCBI): domain Eukaryota; kingdom Metazoa; phylum Chordata; class Mammalia; order Tubulidentata; family Orycteropodidae; genus Orycteropus; species Orycteropus afer. The sequence goes on from NW_006922163.1 coordinate 837,517, forward strand.
TTGGAGAAACCTTTGGAAGCATATAAAAATTTAATTTTGAGAAGGTCCCATTCATCTAGTTTCTCTTCTGCTGTTTGTCCATTTGGGGTTATGTTTGATAGTCTATTTATGCATATATTGTTGTTGTTGTTATGGTACCATATACCAATATATGGTATATGCCATATATTAGAGCCCCTAAATTTGCCCTTTGTTTTTCCTTGAGGAACTCTATAGTTTTAGGTTTCACATTTAAGTTTTTGATCCATCTGGAGTTAGTTTTTGTGTATGGTGTGAGGTACAGATCT
>NW_006922163.1:837998-847098 GCF_000298275.1 Orycteropus afer afer
TCTTCTTCTTCGATAGTGCTTTGCTTATCTGAGGTCTCTTTCCTTTCCATATAAAGTTAGTGATTGGTTTTTCCATATCCTTAAAAAATGTTGATGGGATGTGGATTGGGATTGCATTGAATGTATACATTGCTTTGGATAGAATCGACATTTTCACAATGTTCAATATTCCTATTCATGAGCTTGGAATGTTCTTCTATTTATGTAGATCTTTTATAGTTTCTTTTCTTTTTCTTTTTTTTAAATGAATTTTATTGAAATATAATTTAGATACAGTGAAATACATAAAACTAAAGTGACATGGGTCAATGATTTTTTTTGTTTCTTTGTTTTGCAGTGTTCCCTTCCCTTCCCTCCCCTCTCACCCCTGGAAACCAGCAAAGAAAGTTTCCCTTCATATATCAACCTTTCCTTGACCCTTCTGTGATTGACTTATGTCACTTAGCACAATGTCCTCCAAGTTCATCCATATCATGTGGTGTTTTGCAGACTCTACATTATTCTTTAGTGCTGCAGAGCATTCCATTATATCTATGTACCATAGTCTGGTCATCCACTCTTCCGTTATAAATCTTAGAGATAAATCCTTGCCAGATATGTAATTATTGGCAAATATGAATTTGTTGCTGTGTTTTTTGTTATGTGCTTTTTCATGGTGTCAATATTTTTGTTCCATATAATTTTCTATGCTGAGCTCATTTTGTTTATGAATCATGTTATCACTTCCTTCATTGCTATTGTTTTAGTATTTGCTGAATATTTATGCTGGTCCTCTTTTTTGATGTGAAAGTTTATCATTTTTCTTTGAGGTTATCCTGTGATTTATCGTTTCCTTCCCAAGTTTAGAACAGTCCATTCTATATTATAGTTGGCTTGACATCCCTACCATCTAGAAGTTCTGTAATGACACCATTTTTTCCCTCATTTTGGTTTGTAGTTGTCTTTATTTATCAATTGATGTCACTGATTCCCTGTTTACAATCTTGCAGGCTTATTTTCTTTGGATACTTCCATAGCTGGGTTGGTTTCTGGGTTATATCATCATGTGTGTTCATGATAGTTATTGTTGGCTGTTGTTGCTTCTCTGTTCAAAAGGATCCCTTTAGCATCTCTTAAAAGTTTGGTCTGGTTTTAAAAAATTCCCTTAATTTCTGCTTATCTGGAAATGTCCTAATTTCACCATTACATTTGGGAGACAATTTTGCTGGGTACATAATTTTTGGTTGGAAATTTTTCTCTTTCAGGGTTTTATATATACCATCCCATTGTCTTCTTGCCTGCATGGTTTCTGTTGAGAAATCCAAGCTTAGTGTTATTGGTTGCCTCTTGTAGGTAACTTTTCATTTTTCCCATGTGCTCTCCTAATTCTTTTTTTGGCTTTGATTTTAGTAAGTTTGATGATGATATGTCTGGGTGATTTTATTTTGGGGTCTATCCTGTTTGGGGTTCATTGGAATTCCTGAATGGATATATTCTTATCTTTCATATACCAGGAAAATTCTCTTCCAACAAGTCTTTGACAATTTTCTCTGTGGTTTTATTTTTCTCTTCCTATTCTGGAATTCCGATTACACGTAGGTTATTCCTTTTGATGGTATCCCACATGAACCTTAGGCTTTCTTCATTTTGTTTTGATCTGTTTTCTGATTTTTCCCTTTCCAAAGAAGTGTTCTGGTATTTGCCTTCAATCTCAGTAATTTTGTCTTCCATTGATTCAATTTTTCTTCTTTGCCCTTCCAATGTGTTATCTATTTCTGAAAATTTAGTATTAATCTTCTGGATATCTGTGTGTAGATTTTGTATGATTTCTAATTTTTCATTTATTTTGTCATTTTGTTTTTGTATTGTCTTTCAAAATTGTTCTAGGGTTTTCTCTGTGTTTTCCTTGATCTGTCTCTCAATTTGTTGAAGATACCTAAATATAATTCTTTTGAATTCCTTAACAGGGAGTAACAATGCTGCATCTTCCTCAGGGATGTGTTGTTTTGGTCTGTATCCTGGTCCCTTGTTTCTTCTGCTTTATCTTTCTTCTTTGTGTGGACTGTGATGCTCTGTGGTCTCCCATGCATTGTGACATTTTTGTCTTTATAGTTAATTAGTGACTTTATGTTGGAGTGACTTGCCCATGATTTTCATTTCTTTGTATGTTATCTACCCAAGCAGGTTACTGTGCTCCTCTATTAGCTAGTTGACAGCATTTATACCTTCACCACCTGTCTCCTTACCTGTTGTCAGCCTTTTGTATGTCCCTGCCAAACTTGGCAAACAGAACCCATTCTTAGGTCCCTTGAATCCAAATGAGAATACTATCACTTTAAAATCCAAAATGATTGCCACTTGTAAAGATTCAAAATGGTTGCACCCTCAGTCACTTTAAATATCCAAAATGGCACCACTTGTAAACATTCAAAATTGCTGTGTCCTTGGTCACTTTAAATATCTAAAATGGCTGCCACAAGTAAACAGTCAAAATGGCTTCACCCTCCAGACAGCAGAAAGTAAACATCTCAGTTTGTCTCTCTCATTGCTGTTTCCCTTCCTAGTCATAGGCCACCAACGCAGTCGTCCTTGCAGCCTTGGTGACCAGGGTCGATCTTTAGTTCAATTCTCAGGTACCAACACCACTTGGAAATATTCAGTCTGTTGGTCCCATCAGACTAGCTGACTGTCCACAGCTCCAACCATATTTGTACTCACTGTTTTCATACAGGTTTATCCACTAGTTGGTGCCTAATCCACTTCTGCATAGTTCCTTTCAAAGCTCAGGGCTCCAGGATTATCTTCTGTATTTTTGTCAATTGGTTTTTGTTTTCTTTGTTGAAGAGGATCTATGTCACTTGCATGCCCATTCCTCCATCTTACCAGAAGTCCCTCTTATGGTTTCTTGAAGTAGTTTTTAATAGTTTTCTTTGTACAGGCCTTTTGTGTTCCTGGTAAGATTTATTCCCAAGTTTTTTTTTTTTTTTTTTTTTATTGTATTTTTGGTAGCTATTGTAAATGGTAGGAGATCTGGTAGCATAGTGCCTAAGGCACTCAACTTCTATCCATAAGGCTGGCAGTTCAAACCCAACAGCCACTCCTCAGAAGGAAGGTTGGACAATCTACTTCCATAGTGATATTGCCTCAGAAACTCAAGGAGGGATCGCTATGAGTCAGGTTCAACTTGACAGCACCTAACAACAACAACAACAACATTGCAAATGGTATTGATTTCCTTATTTCTCTTTCAGCAATCTCTTTGCTGGTGTAGAGAAATCCAACTGATTTTTGGATGTTGATCTTGTATCCTGCCACAATGTTAAATCTCTCAATTAGTTTCGGTAGATTTTTGACTGAGTCTCTTGGGTTTTCTAGGTATAGGATCATATTATCAGCAATAGGGATAGTTTAACTTCTTTCTTACCAATTTGGATGGCTTTGATTTCTCTTTCTTGCCTTATGGATGAACCTGGCTATGATTTCCAATACAATGTTGAATAGAAGTGGTGATAGAGGGCATCCTTGTTGGGTTCCTGTTCGCAAGAGGAACGGTTTCAGTCTCTCACCATTGAGTATAATATCGGCTATTGGTTTTGCATAGATGCCCTTTATTATGTTGAGGAATGTCCTTTCTATTCCTATTTTGATGAGAGTTTTGTTGAAGAATGTCCTTTCTATTCCTATTTTGATGAGAATTTTGATCAGGATTGGGTGTTGGATTTTATCAAATGCCTTTTCTGCATCAACTGATATGATCATGTGATTCTTCTCCTTTGTTTTATTTATGTGGTGGATGATGTTGATTGTTTTTCTAATGTTGAACCATCCTTGCATAACTGATATGAACCCCACTTGGTCAAAATGAGTGATTTTCTTGATATGTTGTTGGAGACTCTTGACTAGGATTTTGTTGAAGATTTTTGCCTCTATATTCATGAGGAATATTGGTCTGTAGTTTTCCTTTTGAGTGATGTCTTTGCCTGGTTTTGGTATCAAGGTTATGCTTGCTTTGTAAAATGAGTTAGGGAGGATTCCATCCTTTTCTATATTTTGGAATAGTTTGAGTAGGATCGGTGTCAGTTCTTCTCTGAATGTTTGGTAGAATTCTCTGGTGAAACCATCTGGGCCAGGACATTTTTGGTTGGTAATTTTCGGATGACCTGTTCAATTTCTTCTTTTGTTCAACTGGATCTGTTCAACTTTTCCACATCAGTCTGTGTTAGTTTAGGTAAGTGGTGAGTTTCTAGAAATGTGTCCATTTCTTCCAGATTTTCAAATTTGTTGGAGTACAGTTCTTCATAGTATCCTGATATCCTTTTTATTCAGTTTGTTCTGTTGTGATATCACCCATTTTGTTTCTTATTCATGTTATTTGTATTCTCTTCCACTTTTCCTTTGTTAAATTTGCCAGTGGTTTGTCAATTTTATTGATCTTTTAAAAAAACCAAAATCTGGTCTTGTTGAGTTTTTCTATTGCCTTTCTATTTTCTGTTTCATTGATTTCTGCTTGAATCTTATTATTTCCTTTCTTTTGATGACTGTAGGATTTTCTTGCTGTTCTTTTTCTAACTGTTGGAGATGTTGGTTTAAAATGTTGCTTTTGGTTCTTTCTTCTTTGTGGATGTGTGCGTTTATTGGTATAAATTGGCCTCTGAACACTGCTTTTGCTGTATCCCAAAGATTTTTGTATGTTGAGTTTTCATTCTCATTTGATTCAAGGAATTTTTGAATTTCAATTTTTATTTCTTCTCTTACCCAGTTTTTCGTAAGGAAGATATTGTTCAGTTTCCATGTGTTTACTCTTTTTCCGTTGATCTTCCTATTGTTGATTTCTAATTTGATATGTTTTCCTTATTCATTGTCCAGCTCTCACATATGTATGAGGTGATTGAAAATACAGTGGTTTGTGTCAGGTGCACCTTCATCCTCAAGAAGATATCTTTGCTCTTCAGCACTTGAAAGAGTTTCTTTTCAGGCAGTTTGCCTAGTGCTATACATTGTCTGATGTCCTGACTGCTGATTCTATTGACGTCAATTGTAGAACCAAGAATGTGAAGTCTTTGACTACTTCCATCTTTTCTCCATTTATTGTGATGCTGCTACAGGTCCAGTTGTGAGGATTTTTGTTTTCTTTATATTGAGATGTAATCCATACTGGAAACTGTATTCTTCAAACTTCATCAGTAAGTACTTCAAGTCATCTTCACTTTCAGCATGCAAAGTTGTGTCATCAGCATATCACAGGTTGTTAATGATTATTCCTCCAATCTTGATGTCATGTTCTTCTTTATATAGTCCAGCTTCTCTGATTATTTGTTCAGCATACTGATTGAATAAATATAGTGAAAGGTTACAACCCTGATGCACTCCCTTCTTAATTTTAAACCATGCAGTGTTCCCTTGTTCTGTTTGAATGACAGCCTTCTGGTCTACATACAGGTACCTCATGAGTACAATCAAGTGTTCTGGAATTTCTGTTCTTCTAAGTGATACCTATAATTTGTTATGACACACAGAATCAAATGCTTTTGCATAGTCAATAAAACATAAATAAGCGTATCTTTCTGGTATTCTTTGCTTTCAGCTAAGATCCATCTGACATCAGCAATGATATCCCTTGTCCTGCATCCTCTTCTGAATCCAGCTTGCACTTCTGGATGCTCTCTGTCAATATATTGCTACAACCGTTTTTAAATTATCTTCAGTAAGATTTTACTTGCATGTGATATTAACACCTTTCATTCGAATGGGTACAAATATGGATCTCTTCCAGTCAGTTGGCCAGGTAGCTGTCTTCAAAATCTCTTGGCATAGCTGAATGAGTGCCTTCAGTGGGACATCCATTTGTTGAAACATCTCAATGAGTACTCTGTCAATTCCTGGTGCCTTGTTCTTCACCAATTCCTTCAGTGCAGCTTCAACTTTGTCCTTCAATACCATTTGTTCAGCATACAGTATACAGAATGAATAGATATGGTGAAAGAATACAATCCTCAGACATACCCTTCCTGATTTTAAACCACGCAGTGTTCTCTTGTTCTGTTTGAATGAATGACAGACTTTTAGTGTATGTACAGCTTTCTCATGAGCACAATTAAGTATTGTGAAGTTCCCATTCTTCATAATGTTATCCAAAATTTCTTGTGATCCATACACATCCTTTTCATAGTCAGTAAAATGCAGGTGAATATATTTCTGGTATTCTCTGCTTTCAGCCAAGACCCATCTTACATCAGAAATGATAGTCTTCATTCCATGTCCTCTTCTGAATCCAGTTTGTGTTTCTGGTGGTTCCTTGTCAATATACTGCTGCAACAGTTTTTGCATCTTCAGCAAAAAAAAAAAAAAAGCATAGTTATTATATTTCAAATGCTGTAAGAGGTGCTTTCTGTATATTAACTCATTTAAAACTGTAGTAGCACAGGCTAGTCAGAGTTATAATTTTCCCTATTTCATAGATAAGACCATCGAAAACTTTGAAAAATCTGTCCAAATTGAAAGAGCTAGTAAATAATTGAGCAGTATTTAACACCTTATTTTCTGTCATCTATGTTGTTGTTTTTATGTGCTGTCGAGTTGGACCCGGCTCATAGTGACCCCTCCTTGGATTTCTGGAGCAGTATCACTCCGGAAGTAGATTGCCCCATCTTCCTTCCTAGGAGTGGCTGGTGGGTTTAAACCACCAGCCTTCTGGTTAGCAGTCAAGTGCCTTAGGCACTATGCTACCAGAGCTATAGATGAGTCAGTATAGCCAGCTCAACTTTTCTCTCTCTGCTTCTGTCTCTTTCTATACTTACTGTAAGCCATATGATGATATATATCGAACAATGCTAGTGCTATGCAAAATTGTGGTTTGTGCTTGACTATGAATTGAAGGGTTGACAGTTCAGACCCACCCACTAATGCACTGATATGCTTCTGAAAGTATTACAGCCAAACAAAAGCCCTATGGAGTTCAGTTCCACTCTATAACATGTGGGATCACCATGAGTCAGAATGAACTGCATAGCAAAGGATTTGGTTTGGTTTTGCTTACCAGCCATAAATGGATCTAGTGATAAAATTTTGAATTCAGGCAGCTCAATCCTGCTTTCAAATTCTGTCCATCACTAGCTGTATAATTTTGACAGTTTCCTGACATTGCTGGTATGTGTTTCCCTTCAATAAAACCTAGATTATTATGGGGAGTAAACAGTAAAACATTGGGGAAGAACCTGACTCACTGCCTGACCTATAGAAGATAGTCAATTATTATTAATTTTCATATTTATAGCTGATTGTGAGTGCTTGGTAATTATTACTTTCCTTACTAATGTTCTGGAATTGCATATTATAAGGGAGTTACAAATTAGAGTTAGGGAATATTCAAATGAAAATTTGATTTAAAATTTCTGTATCTAACCTGGCTTTTACATTTGTCTCCTTATCCCCATTGGTTAAAATGTGAAATATTAAGGTGTCACGTCAAACATACCTCAGCTCTTTTTCTCCAAAAATTATAAATTATTAGATATCCATGACTTCATAGTTTTAAAAAAATAAGAATTTTTTAAAGTTCATATATGTAAATAGTGATGTAATAATGTAAACAGTATATAAATAGTATATTATAAACATTATGCTAGCAAAACCAGTATAAAAAAATTGGGACAAAGCCAGCTAAGCAGACTATGCAATATAAAACTGGGTTTAAAAATATCTCACTACCAACTTTATAGATATTTCACCCACTTCATTTCTTATTTTCCATTATAATGTCACAATTATAATGTTAATTATAATGTTATTTGCATTATAATGTTACAGTAACATTTTACTGGAAAGTGGGTCAATATCAGACTTTGAAGGTCACTTTGATAATTGAAGGTTAAGTCTCCCAAAGTGATGGCAATAAGAAAGCACAACATTTTACTTTCATGAATGTAATGATTTAGTTCTTTGACCTCTAGTTGGTTAAGAATGATATATAGCAGAACATTTTACTTTTGATATATGCACATGAAACCCTGACAAGAACTAAAGGCACAGTTCAGATTTAGACCGTTGACATTCAAACTACTCTGCTTGAATAATCACTAAAGGTTGAAGTACTTTGGGATAGAACAAAAATGTTTAAAAAAAAAGAAAGGGAAAGAAGAAAAAGGCAAATTAAAAAAAAAAATCTCAGAAAAGGAGTAAGAGAAAAAAAGAAGAAGAATTGCAGGGGAGAGTGAGAGAAGAAAGGAAAGAAAAAGTCATTTTGATTACCTTCTTTCAAATGCATCCTAAAGGAAAAAAAAAAAAAGATAGGCCTTTAAGGTAAACATGGGCAGCTGTTTTAGACATTGTAGCATGCAAGTTTGAAAGATATATCATGAAAAAAAAATCTTCCTGAAATGTCAATTTTATTACTCTAAGAGAGAGGTCCTGAGGTTTAGAAGTTAAAAGTAAGTTAACTCTTTGCTTATTTGAACATTAAACTGTCAGCATGGAAGTAAGTTTAAAACTTATGATGGCCTGAAAATGTGGTGCTAAATGAAGTCTGAAGACCTATTAACCTGCGTGAGCTGTAAACCAGGAACTATTACGGTCTGTTGTTCAGCCTGTACTCAACTATTTTAGAGCAGTATGCAAGCTATTCAAGAGGTGAACAATAAAGCCAAATATCATCTCATTTTTCCTAAATATAATGAAAATGTTAGCTACTTGCAATATTCATTTAGCAATTACATGCTTATAATAAATGGAAAACTTGTTTGAAAATGATCCAATATTCTTTTAGGTTTTTGATAGTAACAATGCAGAACTGAGAATTCTTTAACAATTTGACCAATAATCAACCTCTTCCTTGCTTTTGAGTTTTATAGAGATTTAAAAACTCAGCATTTGTAAGTATACCTATATTTAGGTGGTAAATACTCCAAGCATTTTTGACAAATTAATTGTTCTTTTTATTCATAAAATATATATGCATATATATCTATGTGTGTGTGTGTGTGTGTGTATTTGTTGTTGTTATTTGCCCTCGGGTCGGACCTGACTTATAGTGACCCCTCCTTGGGTTTCTGAGGCAGTATTACTATGGAAGTAGATTGCCCAACCTTCCTTCCGAGGAGTGACTGGTGGGTTTGAATCGCCAGTC
>NW_006922163.1:847634-848905 GCF_000298275.1 Orycteropus afer afer
AAGCAAAGACACTCTTACTTCTCTTTGAGTTTACAATCAGCCTATGGAGATGAGATGATGAAAGCTAGGAAAAGACTCAATGCCACTAGAAATCCAAAAACTCATTGGCATTCAGTTTAACTCTGACTCATAGTAACCCTCTAAGACAAATTAGAACTGCTTCACAGGGTTTCTAAGGCTGCAAATCTTTACAGAAACAAGCTGTCAAAACTTTCTCCTACTTAGTGGCTGGTGGGTTCCAACCTCGATCATTTGGTTAGTGGCTGAGCACTTAATCACTACACCACCAGGGCATTAGGTGCCTAAATGTGTGATACACACAGTAAATACTATGAAAAGTGAGAGGGAAAAGATTAGGCCAGCTTGTTGGGTCTTACGCAGGCTTTGGAGAGTGGGTGAGATTGTCATCCATTTTAATGGGATAGACAAAGAATTGATCTGTGATATTTGTCCAGGAAGACAATGTATTGCCAAGTATTGAAATTATGAAAAGACCTCAGTGACATCTGAGTTTCAGTCTTGTGGGATACTCTGTTTATAATGAGGGTCTTGATGCCTACAGGCAGGTCAACAACAGAAACAAGAGACATTGTCAGCACTTGATTGAGTAAATGCCTTTGTTGTCATCTTTTATTTTTCTAAACCAATTGCTCATTTTGTATGGATAAAATGCACATTTATTTGATTTTGAATTTGTTTAGATATATCCTGTATTTCTACAGAAGTGATTTATGGGAGTTTTACAACATTGCTTTGTCAGTGATGGCAAACACTGATCTATGGGTGGATAGATGGGTAGACACGCTGAATGACCTAATATGTCTAAACAGGGGGGAGTGTACCCATGTCCATGTTTAGGGTTGGGAGACAATTTTTCTACAAGTGTATTTGTATGTTACATAAGAATTTCCACGTATACAGTAGAGCTAATAAAGGATAAAGTTGTAGTCACTTCTTGGCCACAGTTGGACATGTGGGCTTGGGATCATGGATGCAGGGGACATCAGGCTCAATTGGCATAACATACTACACAAAAAATTGTTCCACATCCTACTTTGGCAAGTGGCAACTGGGTTCATAGAGCTTGCAAGTGCAACAATGAGTCTCTGCTCGTCCAGAGCAAAGAAGAATGAAGAAAACCAAAGACACATGGAAACAATTAGTCCAATGGACTGGTACACCATGCAATCCTCAGCCTATATGACCATGAGACTGAAGAACTGGATGGTACCTGGCTACCACTGTCAACCTTCAGAGAGGGGACTACGTAG
>NW_006922163.1:849125-857139 GCF_000298275.1 Orycteropus afer afer
GTAGCGTAGTGCCTAAGGCACTTGACTGCTAACCAGAAGGCTGGTGGTTCAAACTCACCAGCCACTCCTCGGAAGGAAGATGGCGCAATCTACTTCCATAGCAATACTGCCTCGGAAACCCAAGGAGAGGTCTCTATGAGCCCGGCCTGACTCGACAGCACATAACAACATCATGATCTGAACATTCACATTAGGTAGATGCACTCATTGAAGAGATAAATCTTGGGAGAATAGAAGGGCTGTGTATGCACAGGAGACAGCTCAGTGGGCAGGAGTGCATGAGAGGGAAGGACACAGGGAAGTGGTGGCTATGGGGAGGAAGTGGGAACAGAGCTGTTGCATTGTGGGAGATTGCAGTCAATGTTATGAGACAAAGTGTGGTTTGTCTCATTAAAACACCTTGTTTTCAAAGTAACATCTTTGCTCTTTAACACTTTTAAAAAGGTCTTTTGAAGCAGATTTGCCCAGGGCAATGTATTGTCTGATTTCTTGACTGCTGTTTCCATGATGTTGATTGTGAATCCAAGTAAATTAAATCCTTAACAACTTCAATCCTTTCTCCATTTAGGCAATAAGACTAGATGGCAGTTTGTTGCTTATTGGTCCAGTTATGAGGATTTTTATTTTCTTTATGTTAAGGAAATTCATACTGAAGTCTATAGTCTTTGATCTTCATCATTAAGTGCTTCAAGTTCTCTTCACTTTCAGCAAGTATGGTTGTGTCATCTGCATATCATATCACACGTTATTAATGAGTCTTCCTTTAATCCTGATGTCCTGTACTTCTACAATTAGTCTAGTTTATCAGATTATTTGCTTAGCATACAGATTAATAAGTATGATGAAAGCATACAACATTGACACATATCTTCTTGATTTTAAACCACGCTTTTAAAAATATCTTCTTGTTTCCTTTAAACTACTGCCTATTGGTCTGTGTACAGCCGCCTCATGAACACAATTAAATGTTTTGTAATTCCCATACTTCACAATGTTATCTATAATTTGTTATGAATCACACAGTAGAATGCCTTTACAAAATTAATAAAACACAGGTAAATATTTTTTCTGGTATTCTTTGCTTCCAACCAAGATATATCTGACCTCAACAATGTTGTCTCTCTTTTCACATTGCCTTCTGAAAGTAGCTTGAATTTCTGCTAGTTTCCTGTTGACATAGTGCTGAAAACTTTTAAAAATTATTTTCAGCAAACTTTTACTTGCACTGATATTAATGATAATTTCTACATTCTGTTCAATCACCTTTCTTTGGAATGGACACAAATATCAATCTTTTCTAGGTGGTTGGCCCAGTGGCTGTCCGATAATTTTTTTGGCACAAACAAGTGCGGGCTTTCACTGTTGTATCCATTTGTTGGAACATCTCAAAGGGTATTCTGTCAATTCTTAGAGGCTTGTTTCTTGTGGATTCTGTCAATGCACCTGGAACTTCTTCCTTCAGTGCCATCAGTGCTTGATCACATGCTACTTCCTGAAATGGTTGAAATTCGACCAAAATGTTTTGGTACAGTAACTGTGCATTATTTCCAACTTCTTTTGATACTTCCTGCATCATTCAATATTTTGCCCATAGAATCTTTCAGTATTGCAACTTGAGGCTTGAATTACTTCTTCAGTCATTTCAGCTTGAGAAATGCCACATGTACACATCCCTGTTGGTTTTCTAACATCAAGTCTTTACACATTTCATTATAATACTTTACTTTGTGTTCCCGAGCTGCCCTTTGAAATCCATTCAGCTCCTTTGCTTTAGTTACTCTCCATTCAAGAGCAAGTTTCGGAGTATCTTCTGACATCCATTTAGGTCTTTTCTTCCTTTCCTGTCTTTTTAATGATGTTTTGTTTCCTCTGTGTATAATGTCTTCTTGTCATCCCACAACTCATCTCGTCTTCAGTCATTGGTGTTCAATACATCAAATCTATTCTTCAGATGGTCTCTGAATTCAGGTGAGATATACTCAAGGTTGTATTTTGGCTTTTGTGGACTTGTTTTAATTTTCATAAGCTTCAGCTTGGACTTGCAAATGAGTAATTGATGGTTTGTTCCACAATCAGTACCTGGGCTTGCTCTGACTGATGATTTTGAGCTTCTCCATCATTTCTTTCCATAGATGTGGTTGATTTGATTCCTGTATATTTCAACTGCTTAGATCTTTGTGTATAGTCGCATAGATGCTGTTGAAAAAAGTATTTGCAATTAATAAGTCATTGAACTTGCAAAATTCTATCCTAGACTATCTGATGTCATTGTTTTTATTACCAAGGCCATATTTTTCAACTACTGATTTTTTTCTTTACCACATACCTTCAAAAAAAAAAAAAAAAGCCAAACTCACTGCCATCTAGTCAATTCCAACTCACAGTGATTCCCGTTTTGTTTCCAAGAATTTAAATCCTTGTGGAAGTAGATTGTCCTATCTTTCTTCCATAAAGTGGCTAGTGGGTTTGAACTGCTGACTTGCTGGTTAGCAGTGAAATACCTCAACGACTATACCACCAAAGCACCTTACCAAATACCTTGGTAGTTCTTTTTCTTTGTCTACTCAGTTAACCATTTTTTATAATAAATTTTCTTTGTTAAAAATATTAGCTATAGGTTGTATTGATTAGGTAAAATAATTTCATCTAATTACTTGATGTTAGTTTGAGTTCATCACAGTTCATTGAGGTTTTCTGTCCTTTGTTACAGCTTCTCTCCTTTGTCTTGGTTATTAACCTTGGCTATTTCCGTCATTCTTCTATGCTGTTATAGCCACTTTTATTCTCATACTTTCCCCGTTCTATACGTTTACTATGAAATTATTATCTTCTAATATATATCACTTAATTTTAAAGTTCACCATCAATGCATAATTAGTTCTTTCAAAGTGTATTTTTATTTGGTGAAATACTCCTCTTGTCTAGATACGTGCTATTTTATGAATACTAAATGTAAATGCCAGATTTTTATGTTAATATTAGTGATTCTGTGGGCCTAGAGGTTTATTAACAGGAAAGGGGGAGTAAAGCTCAGCTTTTCAATGCAGAGATGTAAAAGAGACAAAGTCAAAGTTCAGGGGGCAAAATTCAAATATGGGAGAAAATTTTCATTGAATTAGCTGGAACAAAAAGAATTATATTTTAATAGAGGAAGCGATGGCAAAATAATCACTTATATATTAAGCATATCTATAAACCTTGTAAGGAAGGTTGGGCAATCCTACTTCCATAGTGATACTGCCTCAGAAACCCAAGGAGGGGTCGCTATGAGTCGGGGCTGACTGGACAGCAAATAACAACAACAACAACATAAACCTATGAAGAAGTCTTTTTAAAAGTGATTTTTTTTCACAGTTTATATGATCTCATTCGTTTTTCATACTTCTTGAAGATAAGCTGTATTTTTATGCCAGTGAAAGCAGCAGAAGAAAAGTTTCTTAAACAGTGACTAGGAATACTTAAAGGGGGAGAAAAAAAAGAAAAGTGCAACTATTCCTCAGAGTTCAGGGCTGAGAGAAATAGGTCATATTCACAAGCTGTGTCTGAGGATGGTGTTCTCCTTACAGGTCTAAATCAATGCAATTTTTAGAAATGAAATCAAGAAATTGACAAATAGCAAGACAAATTGCTAGTTCTTTGGCATTGTGTCCTCTTCACTATCTATTAGCAGAGATTTAATCATTTACTAAAACTAGAAAGATGAATGAAAGACCTGCTTCTTGAATAGAATTATTGTATTCAATAATAATTTGATTATAATGGATTCCAAGACTTGTGTGTATAAAATTGGATGTATTACCATCAAATTATATAACAAATTAAAAATGACAAGTCTATCCTAGATGGATTAGAAATTCATTAGTCAGTCTAAATCCTTTTAAAACCTTATATGTTTATGGACCAAATAATGAATTATGTAGATAATTATACCTGGGCAGGGCTGTACTAATACTTTTAAAAAAAATTTTTTTTAATTGTAATTTATGTGATAGTTTACAGAGCAAATTGATTTTCCATTCAACAATTCATACACATTTTGTTTAATGACATTGATTGAAATCCCCATAACATATCAGCTTTGGTGGCACAGTGCATGAGGCATTTGACTGCTAACCAGAAGGCTGGTGGTTTAAACCCACCAGCCACTCCTCGGAAGGAAGGGTGGGCAATCTACTTCTGTAGTGATACTGCCTCGGAAACCCCAGGAGGGGCCACTATGAGTTGGATCCGATTCGATGGCAGTAAGATTCCCACTTCCTCTGTATGCATTCCTGCCCTCTGAGCTATCTCCCTGTGCAAATACTGCCCTTCTCTTCTCCCATGGTTGATTGTTCTAAGGAATGTACCTACCTAGTATAAATGTTCCTTCACCTTATATGCCTGTCTATTGTTTTGCTGGAAAAAAGTAATGTATTTTCATAAAATTTGTATTTTAGATGGCACATAGAACGAGGGCACATAAAATGAGCAAAAAAACTAGATATTTCTTGCACTGTATTACTATGGCATGATAGAGTGTTGAGGAATGAAGTATATTAGATTTTCTATAACTTTGTACCATGGTCTTCTTTCTCACATCTTGTTCTTTCCTTAGGTAATGTCATCTGTCCCTAAGTAACAATTATCAACTACTTCCAGATGAATCACAATTTATAGCTCTATCTTAGATATTTCCTCTACTATTCAGGTTGGAATGATCAGCTGCTTGCTTGACATCTCTACTAGATCTGGCAAATTATCATTAAAATTAACATGTCCAAAATTGAGCGCAGGCTGAGATCCTTCAAATCTTATTCAATTCCAGTGTTCTCTAATTCAATAAAAACCATCACATACATCTATCTAGATGTACAAACCAGAAACTCAGTACTCATTTTTTATGATACATGCTGTCTTCACTTCTTATATCTAATCAATTAACAAGTGCTTTGGCTTCTTAGCTATCTCACCAATTTCCCCATTTCTCATTCTCTTTGTCCCCCACCCTACACATTCATCACAGTCTCTTCTGAACTGGACTACCAGACTAATCTACTGAACAATTTCCTTTCATATGCTTGTCCTTTTCTACCTTCTTCCCTGTTTTGGTTATCTCTAATGCTGCTCTAACAAAAATACTCACAAGTGGGATGACTTTAGCAAACAGGGATTTATTTTCTTACAGTTTAGGAGGCGAGAAGTCCGAGATCAAAGTGCCAGCTCTAGGCCAAGCCCGTGACCTTGTGCTTCAGGTCTGCCTCTTGCTCCTGGCCCACTGAAGCTGGAAGCTTTTCTTAACTCAAGCAGCTGCTGAGGCTGACAAACCCAAAGCTGACAAATAAAGTGGAACAATACCACAATACCTAAACAACATGGCAGGCCACTAGTTGTAGTCCAAAGACAGTCCCAAGATCAGCAGGAAACAGGGCAGGCTGCTGAATGCAGACTCGGCTACATGCGTTTCAAGGGTATCAAAAGCTGCAGAAACCTTTCTCAATACTTCTCTTTATATATTGGAAGTGGACCACATCCCTAAGGCAGATACTCAGTTGCTCTAGTAGATTCCACAATGGAGTTGATTATCATTCTCATCATGGGGAATAACTATATCCAGCTGCCCAACCACTCAAAATCAGGCCCAGCTATGATCACACATAACCTTAACTATCACACTCCCCATCTGTAACCAGGTAATTTTATCAAAATGCAGATATGATATAACATCCTCTTACTTTAAATGATTCAGCAGCTTTCTATTGTTATTGTGGAAATCATAATCTTTAACATGGTTTACATGACCTTCATGATCTGCATATCTCTTCTTACTTCATCTCATTACAATGATCAGTGTTTTCTTTCCCCTTCTTGTGTTTCAGGCAAGTTGTTTTTGTTTATTTCCTTGAAGATGGAATGCTTACTATGGCCACAGTACCTTTACATTTGCTGTTTTCTTTCCTTCTGCCAAGACTGTTCAAACATCTTCATCTTAATAACTCTGGCAGAGCCTATAGATTTCATGCAATCATCACTTCCTCAGGGAAATCTGGCCATTTTCCACCTTTAGTCTGTATAATGAACCATGTCTCATCATGCATTATTCCTATTTATAGTCTCCTACATTAGACAGGTTTCAGCAGAGCTACCAGACTAAGACAGACTAGGATGAAGGATATGGTGGTCCACTTGTGAAAAAATTGGACTCAGAACTTTATGAACAGCAGAGAAACATTTTCTTATATAATGCCAGAAGATGAGCCCCTCAAGTTGGAAGGGACTCAAAATGAGTGAAGAAGACCTGCCTTCTGAAAGCACAGTTGATCTTAATGATGTAGATGGATTAAAGCTTTCAGAACTTTCATTTGATGATGTGGCATGACTCAAAATGAGAAGAAACATCTGCAAACATCCACTAATAAGTGGAAAATGGAACGTACAGAGTATTTAGCTGGGAAAATTAGAAGTTGTTAAAATGAAAAGGAACTCATAAATGTTGATATTGTAGGAATTAATGAGCTGAAACAGACTAGTATTGGGCACTTTGAATCAGACAATCATAAAGTCTATTGTGCTGGCATTGACAAATTAAAGAGGAATGGTATCACATTTGTCATTAAAAAGAGCATTTTAAGATCCATTATGAAATATAGTGCTGGCAGTGGTAGGGTAATATCCATATACTGACAAAGAAGCCCAGTTAATATTACTATTATTAAAATTTATGCACCAACCACTAAAGGCTAAGATATAGAAATGAAGATTTTTATCAAAAATCTTGGTCAAACATATAATCAAGATGGATTGATAATTACTTGAGATTGCAATGTGAAATGTTGGAAACAAAGAAACATTGGTAGTTGGAAAGTAAGGCCTTGGTGATTGAAAGGACACTGGAGCTCACATGGTAGAATTCTGTAAGACCCATTACTTACTCATTGCAAATACCTTTTTTCAACAACATATGGTGACTACACACATGACCTCGCCAGATGGAATACACGAGAATCAAATAGACTACATCTACACGGAAAGAGACAATGGAGAAGCTCAATATCAGCAGTCAGAACGAGGCCAGGGACCGACTATAGAATAGATCAACAATTGCTCATATGCAAATTTAAGTTGAAGCTGCAGAAACTAAAACAAGTCCATGAGAGCCAAAATACAACCTTGAGTATATACCACCCAACTTAACAGACTACCTGAAGAATAGTTTTGATGCAATGCACTCCAGTGACTGAAGACCACATGAGTTGTGGGATGATATCAAGGACATAATAGAAAGCAAAAGGTCATTAAAAAGACAAGAAAGAAAGACCAAAATGGAAAATTTTGGCCTTTATTGAATTCTTGCTTGTCAACTTCTTTTTCCTGACCTTTGAGTAGTGGTGAAACACTGTCTGATATATTACTGGAAAAGTTTATGAATAGCAGTGAAACATTGTCTGCAAGTATAGCAAGGATCGTGTTGCATGGCACAGGGCCAGGCAGTGTTTTGTACATACAGTTGCTATGAGTTGAACCACTGGAGCGACCTAACAGCAACAACATCAAAGGGATTACTATGGGTTGAAAATGGCTTGAAGGCAACTGGTTAAAGGCTCTTCAAATGGATATAACATTTATAGATGCAACAATGTCTATAATTTTTCATATCAAGTTTCCTTTGGCATAGATAAACTATATTGATTTTCCAGACAATTATAAAACCTGATACTTTAAAAGGAAAATTTTGGTTTTACAAAAGGTGCTTTATAGCTACAATGAGATTATACAGTTAAAATAATTAATAATTCATTCTTACATTTGAACAATTCCTTCACATTTCTATACCATGTACTTGAGGTTTGTTGATTACTTGAGTAAATACAGTCTTCCATGGCTTGCTACTTAATTAGAAATGATAATTGTTAAAGATGTGCTATAAGCTTCCATGTTAGTTTTAATTGATATATGTAACTCATTATGGCATTTCCCATATAATCAGCACTGATCTACTATTGAAATAAATGTGTTTACCATAGAGGTCAAATTTGGT
>NW_006922163.1:857620-865931 GCF_000298275.1 Orycteropus afer afer
CACTTTCTCTTTATGTTTCTATTCATCTTTCTTTCCTAGCCCTTCCTGCCTTCTAAACTTTGTCCCTGGACAAATGCTGCCCCTTTGATCTCAACTGTTTGCCTATTCTAAGGAATGCGTACCTTCCTGGTGTTATTCTTCACCTTATAGACCTGTTTACTGTTTGGTTGAAGGTTGAGCCATGAGGGGTGAGTTTAGTTCTAACCTTGAAGGGCCATATTCTCAGGGTTTCACCAATCTCTATCCAACCAGTAAGTCTGTTTTTTTTTTTAATGGATTTCAGTTTTGGTCCTCATTTTTCTCTCATTCTCTCCAGGACCTTCAAGTGTGATCCCTTTGTGAACTGTTTGTAGTGGTGGTCAGGCATCTAGTGCTTCTGGTCTCAGGGTTGTGGAGGCTGAGGTTCATGTGGTCTTTGTACAAGTTGTTTCCATGAATCTTTTATTTTCTTTACTCTACTTTGCTCTGAATGAGGAGAGACCTATAGTTGTACCTGAGATGGCTGCTCACAAGCTTTTAAGACCCTAGTCACAACTCACCAAAGTAGGATACAGAACATGTCTTTGTAGACTATGTTGTGCCAATTGAATGTAGTGTCCCCTATGCCCTATGACTTATTCCTTCAAGGTGTTTGGTTATAGCTAAGTAGTTTTCATAACTTTGTCCTTGTACGCTCCTCTATCAAACCTACATATACTCATTGGTATAGTCCCATTCACTTTCTCATACTTGTTCAGCTTGCAAGTTTATCTGTGAATCCACTCATACATTATTGTTATTACTGTTATTGAAGGATTGTGTATGTCATAGTACTTACCTCTATTGTCTTCGAGAGTCTGTTTGTGTTTGCCTTGATCTTTCTGTGTTCCCTTGATCTTTCTCTCAATCCATTGAAGGTACCTAAATACAATTTTTTGAATTCCTTATCAAGTAGTTCCAATACATTTCTTCATCAAAAAGGTTTTCTTGCTCTGTGTTTTTGTCACTTGTTTGAGCCACCTTGTCTTGTTTCATTGTATTAACTGAGATTGTCTATTTTCTCTACGATGTTATTGTATTTCTATTTAATTGATGATCATATATGGTTGTGTTCCATCTTTATTTTGTTTTGATATATCCAGGTGAGTGTGTTAATCTGCTTGTTAGTTTATCAACACTTATGTGTTCACCATCTGTGTCCTGGTGGTTGAAATAGAGGATGGGAATATGTGTACAGTTCTCTGTTTGCTGTTCATGGAGAACAGTTGAAGCCAAGCTAGGTTGCTGCTGGAGACCATCTGTCATTGATCAGTTGGTGGCATTCACTCAGTGAGTGGGGCTGCAGAATGTACAGGTGTGTCTGGGAATTGTGGATGCTGTTGTTTTCTCCTGCAGGTTGGTGGGGGAAAAAAAAAGAAATAGAAAAAATATATATATTGATAACAAAATATAAAATAGAAAAAAAATGAAATGAAAAAAAAAAAATCCAAGGGAAGCTAGAGAAGAAAAGAGGAAAAATTAAAAAGAACAAGGAAAAAACAAGAGAAGGGATATTAATGATATTGTTTGATAATTTCTTCATTCTGTGGTATCACCTTCCTTTGGAATGTTTACAAATAAGTACCTTGACCAGTCATTTGGCCAGGTATCTGTCTTCCACATTTCTTGGAATAGACAAGTAAGTGTCTCTAGCATGGCATTCATTTGTTGAAATATCTCAGTTGGTATTCCTTCAATTCTTGGAGCCTTGCTTTTTGCCAATTCCTTCAGCCCAGCTCTGACTTCTTCTTTCAATGTCATTGCTTCTTGATAAAATCCCACCTCCCGAAATAGATGAACATTGACTAATTTTCTTTGTTACAGTGACTCTTCTTTTAATGTTTCCTGTATCATTAAATATTTTGCCCATAGAATCTTTCAATAATGCAAATTGAGGCTTGAAATTTTCTTCAGTTCTTTCAACTTGAGAAATGCCAAGTGTGTTCTTCCCTTTTGTTTTTCTTACTCTAGGTTTTTGCACATTTTAGTATAATAATTAACTTTGCCTTCTCAAGCTGCTCTTAGAAATCTTCTGTTCAGCTCTTTTGTCTTGTCATTGCTTCCATTTGCTTTAACTACTCCCATTCAAAAGTAAGTTTCAGAGTCTCTTCTGACATCCATTTTGGTCTTCCTTTCCTGTCTTTTTAATGACCTTTGGCTTTCTTCAAGGATAATGTTCTTGATGTCATCCCACAATTCCTCTGGTTTTGAGTCTTTGGTATTCTATGCATCAAATCTATTGTTTACATCATCTCTAAATTCAGGAGATATATAATCAAGGTCACATTTTGGCTCTCATGGACTTGTTTTAATTGTATTCAGCTTCAACTTGAACTTGCATATGAGCAATTGATGGTCTTTTCCTCAGTCAGCTCCTGGCCTTGTTTTGGCTGAAGATATTGAGTTTCTCTACCTCCTCTTTCCACAGATGTAGTTGATCTGACTCCAGTGTATTCCATCTGGCAAAGCCCTTGTGTATAGCCTTCGTTTATGTTGTTGTGAAAAGATATTAGCCTATCTATCATGTGATCTATCATTCTATCATGTGATATCTGGCATAATTTCTATCATGTGATCTATCTATCATGTGATCTCTGGCATAATTTCTATTACCAAGGCCATGTTTTCCAATTACTTGTGATTCTTCTCTGTTTCCAGCTTTTGCATTCCAATCACCAGTATCAATCAATACATCTTGATTTCATGTCTGGTCAGTTTCAGACTACAGAAGTTGGTACGTATTGTTGATTTCCTCATCTTTGGCTTTGGTTGTTTGTGCATAAATTTGAATAATATTGGTCTTACTGGTCTTCCTTGTAGGACTATGGATATTGTCCTATCAATGACAGCATTGCACTTTAGGGTAGGTCTTGAAACATTTTCTGTGATGATGAATGCCACATCATTCCTCTTCAATTTGTCATTCCCAGCATAGTAGGTCATATGGTTGTGTGATTCAAAATGGCCAAAACCAGTCCATTTCCACTCACAAATACCTAGGATATTGATCTTTATTTATTTCATTTCATTTTTGACAACTTCCAGTTTTCCTACATTTATAGTACGTACATTCTATGTTCCAATTATTAATGGATGTTTGCAGCTGTTTCTTCCCATTTTGAGTCATGCCACATCAGCAAATGGAGGTTCTGAAAGCTTTACTCCATCCACATCATTATGGTTGAATCTACTTTGAGGAGGTAGCTCTTTCCCAGCCATATTTTGAAAGCCTTCTAATCTGAGGGGCTCATCTTCTGGCACTATATTGGACAGTGTTTCAGGAGTATCCATGATGTTTTCCAGTAATATATTAGACAGCGTTTCACTGCTATTCCTAAGGTTTCCACTGGCCAATTCTTTTGAGAAGTGGATGGCCCCTTACTTCCTGTGATTCTGTCTTAGTCTGGAAACTCCATTGAATTCTGTTCACCGTGGGTGACCCTGCTGACATTTGAAATACTGGTGACATAGCCTCCAGCCTTACAGCAACATGCAATCCACCAGTATAACAAAATGACAGATGAGTGATGCATAAAAACAAGGGAAGGTGAAAAAATGAAAGGACAAAACTTGGGGAGTAGGGGTTATCTGGTCAATGTTTCTGCTGGTCTAGGAAGGTGGTTTGCCTGGTCCAAGCCGATATGCTCTGCTGGCCATGGGCACAGCTGGGGGTGGGCTGTCTGGGTGGGACAATGCTTTTGCTGGTTTAGAAGGAGGCTGCAGGCAGGGCACCCAGTGGAGGATGGCATGCTCTTCCAGACAAGGAAGCAGCTGAGGGTAGTGTGCCTGGTCTGGGATGGTTTCTCTGCCAAAGATTATATAAATTGGTAGCAACCTTGTTTCATCAAAAATTCTGTTATATAATAATTTTATCTACAAATAATAGAGTAAGAATAGTATTCTGGGCCTTGGATTTAAGGTTACCACCTAAGGTCATAAAATGTCTCTTAAAATCACCTCAGAATCAACATTTTCCCACCTGTGCATGGCGGACTATTCCATTCTTAATTTTATTTTTGTAATTATTTTAAAAAAGAATTCTTGACAAACTGATTTTTCAAATGGTGTCACATCTTTATTGTGAGTATTTGTGTGTGTGTGTGTGTGTGTTTTTCCTAAGTGAATATAGAGTCAATCACAAAGATAATGTCAGCTGAACTGGGTTAGAGTTTAAAAGTCTTACTGTGATTTGAAAGAGAATGGTTGATAATGCTTTTTATATGGTTTCTATAGAAGGAGCTTATCCAAGATGTTGCCAATGATAGAGAGCATGGCAATAGCATTATGAGTCCTGTAGTCCACTTTTTAATTTTTTATGTGATGAAATATCTATCACAACACTGCTCCCAATCTGTCACAGAACTCAGAATATTATGTGAATTAAATTTTCCTTGGTGTTCCAACTTTGATCTAAGCTTTTCACAAGTATGGAGCAGAATATGCCAACAGTATTGTCCACAAGAACAGAAAATTGTCACAACCTCTGGAGTTTATATTTTGCTAAAGATAATTCAAAAATGTTTGCAGCAGTTCCTGGATAGGGGAACTGCCAGGAATTCAAGCTATATATGGAAGAAGATATGGAACAAAGGATATCATTGCTGATGTCAGATGGATGTTGGCTGAAAGCACAGAATGTTTACCTATATTTTATCGACTATGCAAAGACATTTGACTGTATGGATCATGAAAAATTATGAATAACATTGTGAAGAATGCATTGGGAAAATCTCCTGGAAAAAGACTTATTTAAGGTTTTAAAAAGCAAAGATGTCACCTTGAGGACAAAAGTATACCTGACCCAGCCATAGTATTTTCAGTCGCCTCATATGCATGTGAAAGCTTGATAGTAAACAAGGAAGACTGAAGAAGAATTGACACATTTGAATTATGGTGTTGATGAAGTATGTCGAATATACCATGAACTATGACAAGAAGAAGCAAATCTGTCTTGGAAGAAGTACAGCCAGAATGTTCTTTGGAAAGGAGGATGAAGAGACTTCATTTACATACTTTTATATATACATATTATATCTATATATTACATATTATCAGGAGCAATTAGCCCCTGGAGAAGGACATTATACTCAGTAAAGTAGAGGGTCAACAAAAAAGAGGAAGACACAATGAGATATAGTGACACAGTGGCTACAATAGGCTCAAATATAGCAATGATTGCAAGAATGGTGCAGGAACAGGCAGTCTTTTGTTTTGTTGTACGTAGGATCACTAACAGTCCGAATGAACTCAGTGGTACCTGGCAACAACAAGAAAGCACTGTAGGAAGTGTCTGATTTCACAGGAGGAAGTTCATATACCTGAAAGTAACTGATCCATGTCCCACAGTTGTGTAATGGTTACAAAAGTTGGGTTGACACAGTGTTATTATTTTGATATATAAATTTCCTGTGACTTTCTCATGAGAAGTTTCAGATAATCATGATCAATCCTTATGACCCAACATCCTTTAGAACAGATGCTTATATATTTAGGAACTTGTTTTATTAATATGATTTGTTGTCTTCTTAATGAAATGGAGTTTAGTGTGACTGAAAATACCATCCTACTATTTTTGGTAAAACATATCGGCAACAATTCCTTTCTTTTGTTTTTAAAGTTTTAATTGTTTTAGAGGGACAAAATCGAAAGCTAGGAATAAGAAGGCTGAGGAAGTAAATACAGTAGAGAATTGATATAAAAAAGTTCTCTTAAGCAAAAATAGAACTGGTTAAACTATTCTGTATAAATTAAACCTACAATACCACTTGCTTGCACTTACCAAAGCCCCAGAACATATGATAGCACATAATAAACGTGAAAAACGAGGGTCTTTAAAATTCTACTACAAGGTCAACTGTCAATTATCAATAAAAAAAATAAAAGAAAAATAAAGGTTTTCTTTTTTATTATTGGATATATTGGTTGTATTATACCATAAATAAAATAAAAATAGTATTGTTGTTGTTGTTATTTGCCGTTGAGTTGGCCCCGACTCATAGCGACCCTTCCTTGGGTTTCTGAGGCAGTATCACTACGGAAGTAGGATTGCCCAACCTTCCTTCCGAGGAGTGGCTGGTGGGTTTGAACCGCCAGCCTTCTGGTTAGCAGTCAAGTGCCTTAGGCACTATGCTACCAGAGCTCCTAAAAATAGTATTAGTATTCCCTATTTTAACTCCAAACACTTACTCATACAAAAAAAAAAGTATATCTTTCCCATACTTAGAAAAAAATGTACTCCGTATTTTCTTAAACTGTTTTATTGGATCATTAATTCAATTCTAGACTGTTAAATTTAAAATACTTCATTCTTTTTTACATAGGTAGTTTCCTTAAGAAAATATCTAAAGAAATCTGTGAAGTGTGTTGATGTTAGGTGCCATTTAGTCAATTCAGACTCATAAGGAGCCTTTGTACAAAAAAAAAAAAAAAATGACCCGATCCTGTCCTACCCCACAATCATTGCTATGTGTAAGGTATTGTTGCAGCCACTCATTGAGGAGCTTCCTCTTTTTTTTTTTTTTGCTCACAGTCAGCTTTACCAAGTCCTTTTTGAGGCATTCGTTCCTCTTGATAACAAGTCCAAAGTACATAAGACAAAGTCTTAACCATCCTGCCTTCTAAGAATTTTGGTTGGACTTTTTCCAAGACAGATTTCTTTATTCTAGTGGCAGTCCATAGTATTTTCAATATTCTTCCTCAACACCATAATTCAAAGGCAACAATTCTTCCTTTGTCTTTTTCATTCACTATCCACTCTTCCCATGCCTATGAGGTTGTTGAGAATGCCATGGGTTGGAGCAGATGCACCTTATTCCTCACAGTGGCATTTTTCTCTTTAACACTTTAGAAAGACTTTTGCATTAGATTTACCCAATGCAATATGTCATTTGATTTCTCGACTGCTGCTTCCATGGGTATTCATTGTGGATCCAAGTAAAATGAAATATTTGACAACTTCAATCTTTTCTCTATCATAACACTGCTTATTGGTCCAATTCTGAGAAATTTTATTTTCTTTATGATGAGGTGTAATGCATACAGAAGTCTTTGATTTTCATCAGTAAGTGCTTCAAGTCTTCTCTTCCAGCAAAAAATGTTGTGTCATGTGCATATCAGAGGTTATTAATGAGTTATCCTCCAATCTTGATGCTATATTTTTCTTCATATAGCCCAGCTTTGCAAATTACTTGCTCAGCATTCAGGTTGAATAAATATGGTGAAAATATGCAACCAGACACACATATTTCCTAATTTTAAGCCATGAGGTATCCCATTGTTCTGTTTGAATGACTCCTTCTTGAACTGTGTACAGGTTCCTCATGTGCACAATTAAATATTATGGAAATCTTATTCCTCACTATGTTATCCATAATTTTTTATGATCTACACAGGTGATTTTGCATTTCCTTAGTTAATAAGATAAGGTAAACATTTCTCTGGCATTTTCTGCTTTCAGCCAAATCCATCTGATGTCAGCAGTCATATCCTTCATTTCACACCCTCTTCTGAATCTGGTTTAAATTTCTGGTAGTTCCTTGTTAATGTCCTGCTACAACAATTTTTTAAATCATCTTCACACTTTTACTTAGGTGTGATATTAATGATATTGTTAAATAATTTCCAAATTCTGTTGGATCGTTTTCTTTGGCATGGACACAAACATGGACGTCTTTCATTTGGTTGGCCAGTTGTTGTCGTTACGTGCCATCAAGTTGTCTCTGACTCATGGCGACACCTTGGGTTTCTGAGGCGGTATCACCATGGAAGTAGATTGCCCAATCCTCCTTCTGAGGAGTGGCTGGTGAGTTTGAACCACCAACTTTCTGGTTAACAGTCAAGTGTTTAACTTTAAATAATACAGTATTAATTGGGATTTCTTGTAGGTGTATGGATATTATCCTATCACTCACTGACAGCATTATACTTCAGGATAGATGACAGAATGTTCTTTCTGACAATTCCTGTCCAATTTGTCATTTCCAACACAGTAGATTTTATAAGAGTCTGATTCAAAACAGCCAATATCAGTCCATTTCAGCTTACTAATACCCAGGATATTGATCTTTATATGTTAAATTTCATTTTGATGAATTTCAGTTTCCTTGATCCATGCTTCATACCTTTCATGTTCTGATGATTAATGCATCTTTGTAGCTGTTTTTTCTCATTTTGAGTTATGCCACATCAATAAATGAAAATCTTGAAAGCTTTACCCCAGTAAAACTATCTCGATTTGCAGATTATATGATCTCTATATATAAAATCTTAGATGCTCAACAAGAAAACTACTAGA
>NW_006922163.1:869145-869636 GCF_000298275.1 Orycteropus afer afer
GTGTGTCTCTTGTAGGCAGCATATTGATGGGTTTTATTTTCTTATCCAATCTACAACTCTCCATCTCTTGAGTGGTGCATTTAATCCATTGACATTCAGTGTAATTATCGACAAGTATGAATTGGTTGCTGTCATTTTGGTATGTATTTTTTCATGGCATCCCTGGTTTCTTTGTTTCATATTATTTTCTGTGCTGAGCTCATTGTGTTTATGAATCCTGTTATCATTTCCTGTTTTGCTGTTGTTTAGTATGTACTCAGTATTTGTGCTTGTCCTCTTTTTTATTGTAATATGAAGGTTTATCATTTTTCTTTGAGGTTATCCTATGATTTATACTTTTCTCCCTGAGTTTAGAACACCCATTCTATCTTGCAACTCTCTTAACTTCCTCACCATTTAGAAGTTCTGTAACTGCACAGTCTTTTCCCTCTTTTTGTTTGTAGTTGTCCTCGTTTGCCAATTGATGTCTCTGGTTCCCTGTTTACAATCTT
>NW_006922163.1:871689-873143 GCF_000298275.1 Orycteropus afer afer
GGTCTGAAGAGTTCTTGGGATTACTGGAAAGCAGAACCTCTTCTTAAGCCCTTGGTATCTGGTAGAACATTGTCTCTTTAGGTTGTCTCTAGGTGCTGGTTACGTGTTGATTTGTTTTGTCTTGGTTTTATGGTTTACTATTTTGAAAAGGTGAAGCTGGTGTGTTTTATCTTAATATTGATTCAGGTGTGTTGGGTCCCTCTGCTGTTTTCTTTGTGATGGTGGAATCACTGTGTGTATTGTGGATATGAAGGGGAAGGGAGGGTTAATCCTTCTAGAAGATATACTTGTATAATTTGGATGAAGGGAATGGCAATATGCAATAAGGGGTTCAACACAAAATGATCAAGGAAGAACAAGACACTGAGAGGAGCACAAGAATTAAAGACCACAAAGATAAGTACTGTTGCATAAGCAATGATGCAATAGCAACAACAACAACAAAACACCTCATTGCCATGGAGTTGATTCAACTAATAG
Organism: Orycteropus afer afer; assembly: GCF_000298275.1. Taxonomy (NCBI): domain Eukaryota; kingdom Metazoa; phylum Chordata; class Mammalia; order Tubulidentata; family Orycteropodidae; genus Orycteropus; species Orycteropus afer. The sequence goes on from NW_006922163.1 coordinate 872,170, forward strand.
TGACCCCTCCTTCAGTTTCTGAGGCAGTATCTCTATAGAAGTAGATTTTTCAGTCTTCCTTTTGAGGAGTGGCTGGTGGATTTGAACCACCAGCCTTCTGGTTAGCAGTCTAATGCCTTAGGCATTACGCCACTAGAGTTCCCTCCTGCAATAATAGTCACAGTAATTATCTATGAGTGCATACATAGATACATACTCATGATGAACAGGGTGCGAAGGCAAATGGGACTATCTCCATGACTATATATATAATTGACAGAGGATATTTCCACATGTGTATTTACATATGCTGCAAGTATATCTGTGATTACAGTAGATCACACAGAAAACAAAGATGAGAAAACTTTTTAGCCATAACCAAATACCATGAGGGCATGAATCACTGGGTTTGGGACTCAGGATCATAGTTTTGGAGGACACTAAGGTACATTGGCATAACACTGTCCAGTAAAGCAAGCTTCTATATCCTACATAGGTGAGTAGTGACTGGGGTCTTAAAAGCTTGTGAGTGGCCATCTAAGGTACAACTATTGGTTTCTCCCTATTCAGAGCAAAACAGAGTGAAGAAAATCAAAGACATGAGGAAACAATTAGTCCACAGGACTAATGATCTCTTCATGACCCTGAGACCAGAAGAACTAGATGGTTTCTGGCTACCACTGCTGACTGCTCTGAAAAAGAGTGACAATAGCAAGTATCAGATAGAGTGGAAGAAAAATGTGAAACAAAACACAAATCCTAAAAATTATTATGCTTCCTGGTCTGGTAGAGAGTGGTGGAATCTTGAGACTATAGTGCTTAACAACCTTCAAGCCTGGAATTGAACTCCCCCTTCTGACTCCATTTTTAGCCAAAGGATGTTGTTGTTATTGTTGTGTTTGCCATTGAGTTGGATCCAACTCATAACCACCCTTCTTTGGGTTTCTGAGGCAGTATCACTATGGAAGTAGATTGCCCAATCTTCCTTCCAAGGA
>NW_006922163.1:874028-886959 GCF_000298275.1 Orycteropus afer afer
AGGCTGGTGGTTCAAACCCACAATCCACTCCTCGGAACGAAGGTTGCCAATTTACTTCTGTAGTGATATCACCTCGGAATCCAAGGAGGGGTCACTATGAGTTGGGTCCAACTGGACGGCACATAACAACAACAACAACATTGTTATTAATATTAATCATATGTTCATATTTATCAATTCATTTGATGGTTCTGTTATAATAGTCCTTTCTTTATATAAGAGCAAACAGAACATTTAGACAAGTTACATGATTTATCTAAGATTACATACCTCAACAATGGGACTGCTTGGATTAATTTTTTTTTTTAAATGCTTTTGAATCCAAGTCTGAAAAATTGTACTTCAAGGAAGATTAAAAAAAAAAATAATAATATACAAGTCTTGTGCCTAAGATGCTATTTCCCCTGTATTTATTGTTGCAAAGAAGCAGTTGTTTATTATAAGGAAAACAATAGTTTGAGTGTTGCTTGATCTCTTCTTCCTTTGCATTTCTCACAGACAAGCTGTGAATCAGATGAATGATCTTGGATAATTAACCTACATGAATTTGTGCATCTGTAAGTAGTATGAGGGACCTCTCGTAGTGTAATGCCTAAGGCATTTGACTGCTAACCAGAGGCTGGTGGTTCAAACCCCCAGCCACTCCTCAGAAGGATGACTGGGCAATCTACTTCCATAGAGATACTGCCTTGGAAACCCAAGGGGAGGTCACCATGAGTCGGAATCAACTTGGTTTTTTGGTTTTGATAAGTAGTATGAAGCTGTATTGGCTATTACCTTTTCCAATGGCAGCATAACACTGCTTCTGATATATAGGATATGCTGGGAATGCAACAAGCCCAAAGATAAAAGTAATAGTTCCTATTTTCTAGGACAATGAATTTCAGTTCATAGTAATGTAAAAAACTGTTTTTATATGATTAAAACAACTAATGTTGCTATATTTAGATAAATTCTTTTTATTAACCCTTTATCTTTTTGCATCTTGATTAGGATAATGGGTGAGGCAAAGAAATGAAAGAACAAAGTAAGATGACATCGCATTTTGAATGACATCTGAAGTTCTTATTACATTATTTGTAATAATGATATATATGTCTGTGGCCTCACGTTTATGCTTTTCAGAAACTATAGGTTGCTACTGTTCTTCAAACAAAGCAAGCAACTTTCTGCCTCAGGGACTTTGCATTGCTGTTTTTCTTCCTGAAATATGCTTCTTGTCCCGTTGTCATAGGCTTTAAAATCCCCTATTCAAAATGGCCTTCAAAACCTAACATTTTTGTTTTCTATGTTGATTTGCTAAATGTCTAATTTCTTCATGAGAATGTTAAGTTTCATGGTGATAGAGATTTTTGTTTTGTTCACCCATGTAAACCTACTTTTAAATACCCTCTGGTATAGACAGGTAAACAAGATTTGTTCTTAAATGTGTCTTTAAGTCTAAGTAAGTCTTTAAGTCAAATTTGTTAAGTTGTAACAGGTGCATATAGTTCTTATTTAGTCTTACTTTAAAGCAAGAGAAGGTTCAAAGCCTTTTCATGGAGTTAAAAGTTGCATGTGCGGCAAGGGAAGGTGATTTTGCAGAAGAATTTGTCACCAGTAGGAGTTGTTATGATCATTTCAAAGTGAGAGAATATTTATATAACATTAAAAGGCAAGTAGGACTTATTCGTATGTTGCATGTTCATAACTCAGGGACTGCCTGTATATAGTACCAAACCCAACCCAACCCACTGTTTTGAGTAGATTCCTATTCATAATACCCTATAGGATAGACTAGAGCTGCCCCATCAAGTTTCCAAGGCTGTAAATCTTTACAGAAACATACTGCCTCATTTTCTCCTACAGAGCAGCTATTGGCTTTGAACCACCAAACTCTTGGTTAGGAACCAAATGCTCTAACTACTGTGCAACTAGAACTGTGTATATATAAAAAAACCAAACTCACTGCCATTGAGTTAATTCCAACTCATAGCAACCCCCTTTGGTTTTCTGAGGTGGTAAATCTTTACAGAAGTAGATTGCCCAGGTTTCCTTCTGTGCAGTGACTGGTAGGTTTGAATTGCCAATCATCTGTTGTTGTTGTTATGTGCCATCAAGTTGGCCCGACTCATAGCGTCCTTGGGTTGCCGAGGCAATATCACCACAGAAGTAGATTGATTGCCCAGTCTTCCTTCCGAGGAGTGGCTGGTGGGTTTGAACTGCTAGCCTTCTGGTTAGCAGCCAGTCTTCTAGTGAGCAGTCAAATGCCTTAGGCACTACACCACCAAAACTCCTTCTTTTCTATGGACTAAGCACTTAACAAATACGCATTGTGAAACTTGGTTAAATTGAACCCGGAAAAGTATAGAGAGGAACTTACTAGAAACAATCAAACAAACAACAACAAAAAAAAAACCCTGCTGACTATATGGAGATTTAAGGTAGTTTAGTAGGAGAAAGGAATAGGTGAGAAAGCACTCATTACAGAATATTTATTTATGTGGTACAACTAGTATGCTATTACCATTCTCTGAAAAAGATCAGTGAAGATTTAAATTGCTTTTTCATTACATTGACTGATAGGAAGTTACTTCTTTGAATAAATAAACTCTGTTTCAAGATTGATATCTAGGTGCAAGCAAACCAGTCTATCTTTTCATGTTAAATCAATATTAAGACACAAACCAGATATATTATGCAGTAGAATTCCAAATTAATATGAATATTTAGGAGATAATATGGTATGGCAATGGGAGCGCTGGTAACATAGTACCTAAGGCACTTGATGCTAACCAGAAGGCTGGAGGTTCAAACCCACTAGCCACTCCTCAGAAGGAAGATGGGGCATGCTACTTCTGTAGGGATACTGCCTGGGAAACCCAAGGAGGGGTCGCTCTGAGTCGGGTCCAACTCGACGGCACATAACAACAACAACAACATGGTATGGCAAATTGCTGCTGTGCATTTGATTGTAGATTGACTGAAGATTGCTGCCCTTTCATCATTTGCCTTTTGTTGATGATTTGCCTTTACACCCCCTCAAAAAAAAAAAAACCTCACTGCCATCCAGTCAATTCTGACTTGTAGCAACCCCCATTGCGTTTCAGAGGAGACAAAACTTTACTGAAGTAAATCACCCCATCTTGTTTTTTGTTTCTTCCCACAGAACAGCTGATGAGTTTGAACCATTGACTTTCTAGTTAGCACCCAAACTCCTTATGCACTATGCCACGAGAGCTCTTTAGTCCACTGTTTTTTGCCGCTGGGGAACTCTCCTGGAAACAGGTAGGCATTATTGGGCCAGAAACTTATATTCCGCTTTTAAATATTTTTAAATTTTCTATAATATTATCTTAAATATTTTTAGTGGGTAATGAAATTATTTCTGTATGTAATTGTTATAGACAAAAATGTACCCACACATTCATAAAGTAGAATAAAAATGCCATTTTATTTGGAACAGTGGAATTATGATTTGTTTCCTTCAAATTTTCAAATTTAACCTTTTTTCATGTCCTGGAAGAATAAAATAGTCATGTTTCCTACAATGTCCTAGTGTAACCTTAGCACATGTAACCTTAGCCTCTCTGCCTTCAGCTTAGTAGCAAGTTGTTCATCTTTTTTTTGTAGGTTATACCTCCCTTGGTTCATTTATATACAGGATTGACTTTGTATGCTTTTATTTCTGTTCCCTTTTTATGAATATGTTGCCACTAATGAATCCCACAGTGACCTACTTGAATCACATCTACTACCTGCTGTTCCACCATTGTAATAACTGTCAAAAACATGTATTTCTCCTTTTCATTCATCTGGGAATTGGAACAGGAACAGATAATTCCTGTTATCCCTGAGTTCAGGAGGAAAGAAGAGTCAAGTACTAGGTTTCTGTCTCACCCATTAATTAAAAGAATAGCTATTTTAGCGAAGCCTAAGTGTGAACTAACCTAATCCTATCATTTATATATACGTAAGTGAAAGATGTGAATAAGATAGTATTAACATTTTTAGGAGTTCCCTAGCCCCATCTCCAGTACCTCAAAAGTCCTGCTTGGATGGGAGTTCAAATTCCTGCAATAATGGTTTGTAAAGATATTGCTAAGCAAAGTTCAGAAAAATCAAACCTAACTCATTGCTATTGAGTCTATTCAAGCAAAGTTAAAGTGATCTTTATAAAGAGTTAAATTTTAGTTTTGGGTCATGTAGAAAGTGAGAAGAAAGAAGAAGGGAGATGAAAACATGGCTTCCCCGTGACATTATGGAAGCTGGAACCCATAGAAAATGCTGACTAATGAGAAACTCATGATGAGGTGACCAAAGGATTTGTTGTTGTTGTTGTTATGTGCCATCGAGTCGGCCCCTACTCATAGCGACCCCTCCTTGGGTTTCTGAAGCAGGATCACTATGGAAGTAGGATTGCCCAATCTTCCTTCCGAGGAGTGGCTGGTGGGTTTGAACTGCCAGCCTTCTGGTTAGCAGTCAAGTGCCTTAGGCATTATGCTACCAGAGCTCAGCCTGACAAATTCATTTGGAGCTCTAGTGATGTAGTGCCTAAGACATTTGACTGTTAACAAGGTGATTCAAACCCCCCAGCCACTCCTCTGAAGGAAAACTGAGCAACCTACTTCTGTAGAGATATCTACCACCTTGGAGACCAATGGAAGGGTCACTAATGAGAAATTCATGATGATGTGACCAAAGGATTTTTTAGGACAGAGAAATTTATTATTCAGTGTTAATTTATCTGTGCTGATGCAATTCAGATTCCCTTTGCTTTAAACTTTAATAGAGGATACCAAACAAATTCCTTGTTTGAATGAATGAGAGGAAGACAAGGACTTTTATTTCAGTGATTTACAACATGTGTGCCAGGATCAATAGTATCAGTATCATCTGGGAACTTTGTTAAAAATGCAAATTATCAGACCCCAAACCAGACCTACCAATCAGAAATTCTGCAGGGTGGAGCTTAGCAGTCTGCTTTAAGGAGTTTTGTATCCGATTCTGATGTATGCTACAATTGCGGGAACCACTGTTTAATCTGTTACCTGTGTTTCTGTGGAACGGCTGTTGGAGAGGTGCTGGTGATATTAAGAAATCTTTTGAGATTTGGTGTCAAATTGACTGTTGTTATTAGTTGCCATCAATTTGGCTCACGACAACCTTATATGGAACATAATGAAACGCTGCCTGGTCGTGTGCGATCTTCTTAATCGTTGGTATGTTTGAGTTCATTGACTAGATCCACATAAATTGATTGTTGTTGTTGTTGTTATGTGCCGTCGAGTCGGCCCCGACTCATAGCGACCCCTCCTTGGGTTTCCGAGGCAGTATCGCTACGGAAGTAGATTGCCCCACCTCCTTAAATTGATTAGGATGCACTTAAGTCATGGAAGGGTTTTTGGTTCTTGGGAAAGGCACCGCATACCTTACTATGTGGTGGATAGGACTTTGTGTACTACATTATTTTACCCCAATAGTAGAAAGACTTTTAACAGCACTAGATGATTTTATCAATAAGATATCTAATATGGTCTATCAGTTTGTACTTTTTTCTAATAAAAAGCTGGAAGATTTTTTTTAATAAAACGTTCAAAGTTTCTTTCAATGTTTTAAGAGTATCTTTTGCAATTGTGCAAACAATCATTTAATTTTAAGGTGCAATTTTAAGACTTTAACGTTTTTGATGAAACATCTATTTTAGATAAAAAGTATCCTTTAAAGTATAATTTGTACTGTTCAATATTTTTATTTATCTTTCTTTTTATAAACCTAGAACCAATCATTTCTACTAGGATATATTTTTCTCTGATGCTATTATATTGAGAAATGATCTGTTAATTAAAATAGACATTACAATGGAGTATTACAACGGATTCAACATGAATGTTAAAATACTTAGTTTTATTTTAAACTATTAAAACGCAGTTTACTTATCAATTATTTGGCGAAGATTCATGAGAAATTATTTAAAGTTTGAATCCACTGATAAGAAATTTCATGTCAGGTTTGGTATGTAAACCACACCGAAAGTGCCAGTTTTTTATTTCTTCAGAGTAGACAAAAATTTAAGACACAGTGTGAAACAATTTGAATGCAGAATGATTTAAATGTTTTATTTTTCCTCAAACTTTTAATGTGAACTCACCCACGGTTAATTAGACAGAAATTTTTAAAATAGGTCATATTTATTAAGCCTTCCAAAACATTCAATTTAGTTGCCATAGAAATAATATATTTTTCCTTTCAGTTAATATAGTATTTAATTGCGTTACATAATTAAAATAACAAGTTTAGCTAATATAAAAGAGTTTGAGGAACACACACAAAGTCTATTGGTAGACATTCGACTTCCCTAGACACAGTAGAAGTTACTGGACACTCTAGAGAGCAAGCCCCACTATGGGACTGCCTGGGCACTAAAGCATGGTCGCTAAATCTTAAGGAGGGAATGGAGTGTGTTAGTTAATCGAATGAGTCTGGAAAGTGTTTCTTCTGTATTGATATTTTTATAAGTTAAAATTCTGATGTTTATACTTCTAAAAATCTCTGAGTATCACTACTTTTAAAATTATTTTCTGAATATCTAGATGAATTGGGTTTTAAATGAATGCATTTTATTTATCCTAAATTGTAATGATCTTTGAAATAACACTGAGGGTATACCAATAATATGGGAAAAAATAAGGTTGTTGGAATGGATTGATATTATTTTGAGAGAGCTATACTCTGTAGAGCTCTGGTGGCATAGTGCCTAAGGTACTTGACTGCTAACCAGAAGCCTGGCGGTTCAAACCCACCAGCCACTCCTAGAAAAGAAGATTGGGCAACCTACTTCTGTGGTGATACTGCCTCGGAAACCCAAGGAGGGGTTGCTATGAGTCAGTCCAACTCAACCACACATAACAACAACAGTACTCTGCGTGAGCTTTGCTACCATTCAAAAGGTGCTGCAAGACCTGTCACAGGATCTTCTGATAGACAGGAGCCTTGAAGGCAAGATCAAAATGTTGCTCATGCTTCTTTCATAAGTATCTAACCCAAAGATTAATAATGCAGTCATGGAGTAAATGCTGAATAAACAAAGAAGGATGGAATGATGATAGTGATTTTTTAAAAAAATGTTTTATTAGCTTTTCCTCTAATATTTTTATTCCTTTTTTTTTCCCCTCTCTTTTTCACTATACTATTTCCTTCTTTATGTAATGTTCCTTTCTTCCAATCTCAATCACAAAGTAATCATTCCATCCTATTCTATTGTTCTGACTTGGAAGAGAAGTAGAGGTCCTACTTTGGCTATTGGAATAAAAATAGAAAAAATGGCCCATCAATGCCAATTTATAACAGTTCCAGTAAATGCTGTGCCTTGCTCTGTGGTCCATAACCTAAAGAACAATTTTTCCTTAGAAAACTACTTGTTAGAAAAATAATTCATTGTTTTGGGCAACTCCTAATATTTATAGGTTTAGAGAAGATTTTGTGTAGAGCAATGATATGTTTAATTAGAAATATTTTTGTTTGAGTGCAGATTCACAAGTAATTTATAATATATGACAAAATATCTGGTTTCTGGATCCTAGAAACAAAATTTTCTTTTCTCAATTTATGGAGAGAAATAAAGTTAATAGAAAGATAATTGTCAAATAGATCTGATTTTCTAGTATTCATCCTGTAACATTATTAAATGTATCATCATATGTATTAAACTTTAAATGTTAAATAGTTTGCAAACAAAGTATAGTCATGGTAGTTCAACATCACTTTTTAATTTTTATACTTATCTCTCTGCTGTTTGTATATGTTTACAAAATTCACAGGTGGAGTCTACACAGGTGGTCCCTTTTTCCACATTATAAAATCCCTCCATAATCTCTTAAAATCTGCTTTCTCTTCTGAATTGTATAACTAATTATTATATTTAATTTTCATAATAAATATGGCATATTTTATAAAAGTATAATTTAGTTTTCAGAATTATCATTATTAAAATTATTTTGAAATATTGAGAAAAATTTGAGAATAATTAAGAATCATTATGCAATGAAATGATACCAACTGAAAAAATTTGTACCAAAAATTTGGAAGATTAGAACTAGAAAAGCCCTGACTAAAAATGAATATGTCCTGGAGGAAGAATCTGAGCTCAGAAAAAAGGGTAACTTCTGATCTTCTACTGGTAAGATGATATGTAGCTTGTTTGTACAGTCTTCCTGCATCTACACTTAAAATTATTCTGTTCATTTTCTCCATAGTGTCTAGAGCCAGGTACAAAATTTGTGAAAGCCAGTGCAAAATGAAAATGTGAGACCCCTGTTTATAAAGCAGGAAATATGCAGTTAATGGTACTAAAATATGAAGTTTTTTTCTCTAAAAATATGTTATCACGTATAAAACACAATTAAAGGTTAAGTGGTATATGAATGATAATATAAACTTATACATTGCAAAAAAAAGTAATATTTTTGGTGTCCTAATTTTACATAGTAAATAAGTAACACTACTGCATTAATGTGCTATCTTCATTAGTATATATGTTTTATATATTTTTCTTTTCTGTAAATTCATTTGTTACACAATAAAAATTTCTGTTAGCTACTTCATTTTCAATAGGCACAATTGAACGTACTCTTAGCAGTTGGGAGCAACTTTGCAACATTACACACATTGATTTTGATTTGAGAAATATTTTATGCAGATGCAACTCTTCTTCAAGCTGGTAATTTTATAGGCTGTGACAATATTAGCACACATATTTGATAAATTATTTCTAAATATTAATTTCAGTACATATAGAGTGATTCTTGTAGAACACATTTGCTAAAAAGGTTTAACTCTTCACACAAATCAGTGTCCAAAACTAAAAACCAAACTCACTGCCATGAAGCCAGATCTGACTCATAGTGACCCATCCTTGGGTTTCCAAGGCAGCATCACTACGGAAGTAGATTGCCCAACCTTTCTTCTGAGCAATGGCTGGTGGGGTTGAACCATCAGCCTTCTGGTTAGCAGTCAAGTGTCTTTGGCACTTCATTACCAGAACTCTTAAATCAGTGTAAGGCAATTCTAAATTTAATTTTAAATGTAAATTTTTACAGTGGCATTTTAATATTTATTCTGATATTTTCGCTAACTTGTAGAAGTATACAAGAACTAAAAGTGGCTTAATAATTTTCATAATTCAAAACAACTGTGTATGTATCATATCATTGTCTTTTTTGTTACAAGAAGAAACTTAATTTTAAAATTTTGTTCATCTAAAACTTGAAGTGAATATAGTATTCTTTTACATCAAAAGCAACAATTATTTATTTTTTTAAAATTTCTATTTTTAAACTTGTGCATATTTGCTTTGCAATGTTGCAGCATTATTCAAATCAGAGATTATAATGTCATTAAAGAATTTTAATAACTCCATAATAGCTTTATGGGAATGTTCATGAGTATGATTTTCCTACATTTTTCTTGTTTATTATGATGAAAATATTCAGAACAAAACATACACCCTATATCTATAATTTCTACATAGACAATTCACTGAGTTTGATTACATTCAAGTAGTGCAACTATTCTTGCTATCATTTTCCAAATTATTTTACCACTATTAACATAAACTCAGGAGCTCTGGTAGCATAGTGCCTAAGGCACTTGACTGCTAACCAGAAGGCTGGTGGTTCAAACCCACCAGCCACTCTTCAAAAGGAACGTTGGGCAATCTACTTCCATAGTGATACCACCTCAGAAACCCAAGGAGGAGTTGCTATGAGTCGGGTCTGACTCCATAGCACATAACAACAACAATACCAACATAAACTCAGTATCCCCTAGGCAAAAACTTCCCCTTTCCTCTCCCTGCCTCCCTAGTAATCACTAATAATCTTTGGTTTCTATATATTTGCTTATAATTACATAAGTGAGATCACATATATTTGTTCTGTGATTGACTTATTTCACTAGCATGATGTTTTCAAATTTCATCATGTTGTAGCATGCATTGTCTTAATTTTTCTTTATGGTTGAGTAGCATTCAATTGTTTATTTGAATTATATTTTGTTTATCCATTTATCTGTTTATGGACATTTTGATTATTTTGACTATTTAGCTAATGTGAAAAGTGCTTCAATGAACATTGATGTACAGATTCCATTTGCACTGGCCTTCACTTCTTCTGTGTATATACTTAGGATTGGAAGTATGTTTGTCGTAGTTATGTTTGTGTGTCAATTTGGCTGGGCCTGATTGAGTGGCTGGGCAGCTGAATATAGTTATTCCCCATGGTGAGATTGGTGATTAACTCCATGGTGGAATTTAATGGAGCAGCTGAGTAGCTGCTTTGGGTATGTGGTCTGCTTCCTGTATATAAGAAGCAGCTTTGGGAATGATCTCTAGCTTATGGCATGCTTGGCCCCTACATGTAGCCTGCTGACCTTGGGACTTACAATGGACTTGAATTAATGGCCTGCCATGTGGTTCAGTAACATCAGGACTATGCCCTAGCAGCCAGTAGCTGTCTGAGTGAAGAGATGCCTCTAGCTTCAGTGGGTCAGGAGCAAGAGACAGAGCTGGAGCCCAAGGTCAATGAGCTTTCACACAGCCCTTAGATTCTGTCACTTTGAACTTGGACTTAAAGCCTCCTTCTTTATGAAAGAATAAACTCCTGTTTGTTAAGCCCATCCCATTTGTGATATTTCTGTTAGAACGGTACCAGGTAACCAGAACAATCTTTTTTTCTTTTTAAACATTTTATTAACAAAGTGTAGTAGTAGAGCACCAGCGGTTCCCATGCTAACATTCAGGATGGAGAGTTGACATTTTTGCAGACACTGCATGTCCTGGTTCTATCGAAGCATGGGCTTTGGGGAAGCATCGGCAAGCCAGCATCCCTCTCCTGCTGCTGTAGCTGGTGCTTCTTCTGCCACTGAACCTACTCAAATCTGGGCCCAGATGTTGATTAACTGCCCCTGCAGGATCCACAGCACCCCAGACAGCATCCAGCTCCCTGTAGAAGTCTTGGTAGACAGCTGGCTGCTGTCTTCTGCCCTTCATGCCTGTGGCCTTGAGTCTGCATATATGCACAATGATATCTGGAGTATCTCTTTTGCTCATCCATGTTCCATTTTTCCACCTGACTTCACTTACCAAATACAAGTTCATTGACAAAAGACTTTCAAGATAGTGATAACAAAACATTGAACCTAGCATGGAGCCTCTTGTGATGGTGAGTTCTGTGTGATTAAAAAGGTCACCTGCCCTAGAAACTGGATAGTCAGGTGTAACTTTTAGAAACGTAAATTTGGTTTATGTTATTCTCCAGTCTAACATATTTATATTGCTCCCCTTCACTTTTAGAATGACATCTTCACTTCGTACAACATCCATGATCTCCCTCAAACCTACCCTTCTGTTTCAACTTGAGTCACATTCCCCTTTACACACTACACTCAGTGATGCTGACCTTTGCTATGTTTGTTGAGTTCACTCTCTACCTCAGAACTAAGGATTTTTGCCAGGTTTTTCTCCATTCTACTCTCTCCATTTGATTTGCAGTTTAAAAGTCACTTCTTTAGAACAAGTATTTTACTCTTCACATGTATCATTTACTTTATTTAAACACTCTTTATAATTATAAGTAATTATTTATATAATAATGTAATGTACTGTAACTCACTGAATTATAATTATATGAACACATTGTTTTGTTCTTCACTCTCTTCCTAGAGCCTCATCTAATGCCTGGTACATTTTGTTGTTTTATGCCCATGAGTGGATTCTGATTTACAGTAATCCTACATGACAGAGTGTTCTTATTAGGTGCCATCAAGGTGGCTCTGACTCATAGGGACCCTATATACAACAGAATGAAACCCTGCCTGGTCCTCTGTCTTCCTCATAATTTTTGCTATGCTTGAGCCCATCATTGCAGCCATTGTGTCTATCCATCTCGTTGAGGGTCTTCCCCTTCTTTGCTGCTTCTCTACTTTACTGAGGATGATATCCTTCTCTCTAGGGAATGGTCCCTTCTGACAACATGGCCGAAGTAGGTGAGATGAAGTCTGGCTATTCTTACTTCCAAGGAGCATTCTGGCTGAACATCTTCCAGGACAGGTTTGTTCATTCTTTGGGTGGTCCATGGTGTTCTCAGTATTCTTAGCCAACACCATAATTCAGAGACATCAAATCTTCTTCAGTCTTATTCATTGTCTGGCTTTCACATGCATCTGAAGCATTTAAAAATGCCATGACTTTGGTCAGGTGCACCTTAATCTTCAAAAAGAGTAGAACAATCTAATAGGATTTCCTAGGCTGTGATACTTTCAGGAGCAATTCACCAGATTTTTCTCCTCTGGAGTCTCTGGTGGATGCAAACTGGCTGGCACATAGTGGATCTTAATAAATATGTATTCAATAAATACACTAATGGATTAATGACAAAAAAAAAAAAAAAAGAAAGAAAGAGAAAACACTGTCATTGAGTTGATTCTGACTCATAGTGATCCCATTGGATTTCTAAGACTGTAAATCATTACCGAAGTAGATTATCTAGTCTTCCTTCCACAGAGCAGCTGGTGAGTTTGAACCACCAACCTTCTGGTTAGCAGTCAACTGCCTTTGGCACTGTATTACACTTAAGGAGAAGGCTGTGGATCATATCAGCAAACAGCCACATCTAATTTACACATTTACACAGCCCCACTACTCACTCTGGGAAGAGACTACTATGTGACACCACTGAATGATGATTAAAGTATTTTTATCACTCTGATTCCTTGTTTTCAACTTTATGAAGCAGGAAGTAAAAATGGAGCTGAAGAGATTCAGAGAGGCATCTGTCATTATCATTTATGTATTTTTATTCTCAGAGGAGTTAGCCACAGGGATTCTGGTGAGGGGAGAGAACCCGGGCCACACCCTACAAGCCACAAGGCTGGAAAGCCAGTGAGTACAAGTCAC
>NW_006922163.1:887644-888242 GCF_000298275.1 Orycteropus afer afer
TATGAAGTATGAATCTAGGAAAATTGGAAGTTGTCAAAAATGAAATGGAACGCATAGAGATTGATATCCTAGGCATTAGTAAGCTGAAATGGACCAGTTTTGGCCATTTTGAATCAAACAACCATATGATCTACTATGTTGGAAATAACAAATTAAAGAGGAAAGGCATGATATTTATCATCACAAAAGATGTTTCAAGATCTGTCCTGAAGTACAATGCTGCCAATGATAGGATACTATCCATATGCCTACAAGGAAGACCAGTTAATACTATTATTATTCAAATTTATGCACCAACCACCAAAGCCAAAGATGAGGAAATAGAAGATTTTTATCAACTTCTACAGTCTGAAATTGACCAACATGCAATCAGGATGTGTTAATTATCACTGGTGACTGGAATGCAAAAGTAGGAAACCAAGAAGAATCACCGGTAGTTGGAAAATTTGGCCTCAGTGACAGAAATAATGCTGGTGATCATATGATAGAATTTTGCAAGACCAATGAATTATTCATTGCAAATAACTTTTTTCAATAACACAAATGATGGCTCTACACTTGGACTTCACCAGATGGAACCCACAGGAATCAGATTAAC
>NW_006922163.1:889421-891032 GCF_000298275.1 Orycteropus afer afer
TAGATAACATTGAGAAGAATGGGAATTCCTGAACACTTGATTGTACTCATGAGGAACCTGTACATTGACCAGGAGGCTGTTGTTCGAACAGAACAAGGGGGCATGCATGGTTTAAAATCAAGAAGGGAGTGTGTCAGGGTTGTATCCTTTTCCCATACTTATTCAATTTATATGCAGAGCAAATAATGCCAGAAGCTGGACTGTATGAAGAAAAATGTGGCATCAGGATCAGAGGAAGAATCATTAACATCCTGGGATACACTGATGACACTACTTTGCTTGGTGAAAGTGAGGATGACTTGAGGTACTTACTGATGAAGATTGAAGAATACAGTCTGCAATATGGATTACATCTCAATATAAAGAAAGCAAAAATCCTCACAACTGGACCAATAAGCAGCATCACAACAAATAGAGAAAAGATTGAGGTTGTCAAACAATTCACATTGCTTGGTTCTATAATCAATGCCAATGGAAGCAGCACTCAGGACAATAGATGACATATAGCACTGGGCAAGTCGGCTGTAAAAGGAACTTTTTCAAGTGCTGAGGAGCAAAGATGTCTCCTTGAGGACTAAGGTGCGCCTGACATAAGCCATGATATTTTTCAATCGCCTTAAACGCATATGAGAGCTGAACAATGAATAAGGAAGGCAGAAAAAGAATCGATGCATTCGAGTTGTGGCTCTGGCAAAGAATACTAAAAGTATCATGGACTGCTCAAAGAACTAACAGATTTCTTCTGGAGGAGTACAGCCGAATGCTCCTTGGAAGCAAGAATGGCCAGACTTCGTCTCACCTACTTTGGTCATGTTGTCAGAAGGGACCATTCTTTGGAGAAGGATGTCATGCTTGGTAAGGTGGGGGGTCGACGAAAGAGGGGAAGGCCTTCAACGAGATGAATTGACATGGTAGCTGTGACGATGGGTTCAAGTATAGCAAGGATCATGGGGCTGGCGCGGGATCATGTGGTGTTTTGTTCTGCTGTGGATAGGGTCGCTATGAGTTGGAAACTACTTGACAGCACCTAACAACAACAACACTTTTATTCTTAGCTAAGACATAAATGTTGATGATTATATCTACCAACTCAAAAAGAGAAGAACTAAATAACTGTCATTAGAAAATTATTGAATGTGTTGAGAAGACAGTAACATGGTGGCAGTGACAACAGCTAATATGGAGGGAAAGGGGTATCATTGGTGAATTCTGTGACCATGGCCCTAGAAAAGACACAGTGGGAGTCTGCAGTTAGCCTTGGAAGCACACCCTAATGTCCTAAACTACAAATAAAGATGCAACAAATCAAGCGTCCAGGAAAAATGTCAGATATTAAATTGATTTTGGAGTCAAGGAAAACTGGAGTAAGTAATATGGGGTACAGAATTTTTATTTGCATATCATGGTAGTTCAGTTTGTGTGTCAACTTGGCTGGGCCTGGTTGAATGGCTGGGCAGCTGGATGTAGTATTCTCCTTGATGAGACTGGTAATCAACTCCATGGTGGAATCTACTGTGAGCAGCTGAGTAGCTGCCTTGGGAAATGTGGTCTGCTTCCTGTATCTAAGCAGAAGCCTTGGGGAATGGTGTCTAGCTTATGGCATGCTTGGAC
>NW_006922163.1:891392-892569 GCF_000298275.1 Orycteropus afer afer
ACTTTTGATGCAATTAAACCTTTGAGACTTGGTCTATTGTAAATGATAATTGACCAAGATAATGGAACTTATTTTGGAACATATACTATAATTTTTATAATGAGTGTAGTTTGCCACAAATTCATGTGATAAATTTTAGGTGAAATGCCATGATTATTTCGGAATACATAATTGTTTTACCTGTTTTTTTTTTTTTTTCTTTTTGATATTACATTTGCTGCCAAATTTTTCACAGAAGTAAAAAAAAAATTCTCAAAGCAATGCAATATTTTGAAACACTTTAAATTTATAGCATCTAAGAATAAAAAAAGGTCAAATCTTTCACTTGCCTACTACTCCACTATAAAACTAGAATATAAAGGTCTTGATTTTGAACCTACCTACTCTTTTATGATTAAATTGAGAAGGAATGTTATACAAAAGAGTTTCTTCAAACACCCCTTCTTTAAATTTAAAATTAATATTATTTTTGATAATTATGTATGTATATATGTGTGTATGTGTGTGTATATATGTATATATATACATACACATATTTGCTATTGCAGCAGTTTTCACATTTACGTTTAAGTAATATTAATTCTATTCATCATGTGCACAGCCATCAGCACTATCCTTTTACAAATATTTTGAGTGCATCTTTACCTATGCTCTGCCTTCAGATAATTTAAAGGGGCTTCAGTAAGGATATCCATTTCTGGAGTATGTTTCCTTAAATGCAACACAATTGTGGCACCGAACTGTAGATCTCTCTGCTTCATAAGCTTACACTCTCTTACTAAATGATTAGTGCAGTAGCAGAATTACTTCCTTAGGCCAATTAATCAAGGATCAATTGGGTATCCTGTAGCTCTCTTTCTAGCGACAGCACAGAGTAATAATTCGTCTTAAGCAATTAAGAACTTACTCTTGGAATGGTTCATTTTTTTTTTTTCTTTTTATTTCCTGAGTTCCTCTACTGTATGCTGTATATAAATTGTATTTACTTCATAGTTACACAAATTGGATTTGCCCTGTGTAGTTAGAAGTATTATCTACTTCTGCACTAATTTGATAATTTAATTCTGGAAGTGGTCTGGAATCTTTTGATGTGGTATTTTTATATTTTGCATGTTATTGTATTTCCAATTTATTTTATTTTCCAGGATAGGGAATGCTGATGGTGCAATGATTAAGT
>NW_006922163.1:894129-897211 GCF_000298275.1 Orycteropus afer afer
AAGAAAATTGATGCCTTTAAATTATAGTGTTGGTGAAGAATATTGAATATATCATGGATTGACAGAAGAACCATGCCACAGTTAAGGTTGTGGGTAAACTTGGCTGCACCTGGTTGGGTGCCTTGGCAGCTGGTGGTGCTTATTCCCCATGATGAGATCAGCAGTCAACTCCTTGGTGGGATCTACCACAAGCAGCTGAGTAGCTGCTTTAGGGATGTGGTCTTCTTCCCATATACAAGAATCAGCTTTGGGAATGGTCTCTAGTTTATGGCTTGCTTGAACCTTACATGTAGCTGAGTCATTGTTCAGCAGCCTGCCATGGTCTGCTGATCTTGGGACTTTCAATGGACTTGAATCAATGGCGTGATGTTTTGTTTGGTAACATTGGAAGTGTGCCTTTTTACTTGTCAACCTTGGGTCTGTCAGCCTTAGCAGCCAGCAGCTGTCTGAGTGAAGAACATCCTCCAGCTTCAGTGGACTGGGAGCAGGAGGCAAAGCTGAAGCCCAAGGTTGAGGGGGTTTCACCCAGCTCCTAGAACCTGGCAATTTTAATTCAGACTTTTAGCCTCCAATCTGTAAGAGAATAAAATCCTGTTTGTTAAAACCATCCCAGTTGTGGTAGATTTCTGTTAGAGCAGCACTAGGTAACAAAAACAAATGGACAAATCAGTCTTGGAAGAAAACAGCCAAAATGATCCTTGGAAGAAACTATGGTGTGAGACTTTGGTTCACATCCTGTGGACATGTCATAATGATAGACCAGCCTCTGGAAAAGGATAGCATGCTTGATAAGGCATAGGGTTAGTGAAAAAGAGGAAGACCTTCAATGAGGTAGATTAACACAGTGGCTGCAACAATGTGCTCAAACGTAGCAATGATAGACAGGCTGGTGCTAGATCAGCTATTGTCTCATTCTGTTGTACATTGGGTCATTATGAGTTGGAACCACCTTGGCAACACTTAAAAACAACATAGATCAATAGATCTTAATATTTTTGGAAATTTTCTGAAAATATGTTTCTAGAAATACACTAAACAAAACTAAATATATGATCCATTACAAGTAACATTTATTGTCAAAACTCTATTTTTAATAAAAATAGATTAAAATGCCATCTCTATTTTCAAATAATTGAAAGATTTTCAAATATTCCTTGATGAACATATTGCCAGAGCTCTGTATTCATTTAGAGAGACAAACAAAATAACAACACATATTTATAAGATAAGTGTTCTGTCATTATTTATTGTAACATAAATCATTTTTTAAAAATACCATTATTATATTTTCTATAATGCCTAAGGCACTTGACTGCTAACCAAAAGTCTGGCAGTTCAAATCCACCAGCCACTCCTCAGAAGGAAGATTGGGCAATCTACTTCCATAGTGATTCTGCCTTGGCAACCCAAGGAAGGGTTGCTATGAGTCAGGTCCAACTGGACCGCACATAACAACAACAACAACGTGAGTTACACAGAATGTTATAAAATTTCAAGTACTTGAGTCAATGTCTCCATTATACAACCTTCTTTTGTATCATGTTAAAATTAGTATAGATGATGTGGCTTATTGGGCAAAATTCTGAAAGTGTAAACTCCCTTTATACTTTTTAATTGAACACATTACAATTTTTTTTTTTTTTTTACCATTAACATTAAAAATTTACCCAGACTTAAAATTTTAGCAATCTACAGCTAGGTTTAACATACAATTACATATTTATTACATCAAACTTCAGAAAAGCAAATTGGGTCAATGACATCAATGAAGTAGTACAGTTGCTAAAGCACTTGGCTGCTAACCAAAAGGTGTAAGGTTGAACCTGGCAGTCACTCTGCAGGAGAAAGATGAAGCAGTGTGCTTTCTCAAGATTTACAGCCCTAGAAACTGTATGTGGCAGTTGTACTCTAACCCATAGTGTTGTTATGAGGAGGAATCAACTCAAAGGCAGTGGGGTTTATTGCTTTTGGTTTTAGTGTCCTTAAAATGTATCGGCAATAGAAGACCCTCTTAAGTTCTTTCATATCCAAGTTCACACTTCTACCAATTCCATAAGAGATCTGGATGTGATTTTCAACAATTCTTCATCATAAAAAAATACATATAGTCATTTTTGAGAGGAACATTTCATACTGTTTTTTTAATGTCAAATAATTTATATTTTAATATCATTTACAAAAAGACTTTAAAAAGTCTAATAAATATGCTTTTAAAATAATGGAATAATTTAAAACTATATCAAAATTAGCAAGGTCTGTTGGTGTAGTGGTTAAGGGACTTGATTGCTAACTGCATGTTCAGTGGTTCAAACCCACCAGCTGCTCCATGGAAGGAAGACTGGGTAATCTACTTCCATAAAGATTTATAGCCTCGTAAACCCAATAAGGGTCACTCTGAAAATAGAAATATCAAACATTTCAAATGTGCTTGTTGTGTTTGTTTGCTGTCAAGCCTATGTGACAGATTAGTACTGCTCCACAGGGTTTCTTGTCTGTGATCTTTACGAGAGCCAATTGCCAAGTCTTTCTCATGGAGCTGCTGGGTGGGTTTAAACTGGTAACCTTTTGGTTAGAAGCTGAGTACTTGACCATTGCACCACCAAGATTCCTTAAAGATGCCTGTAATGATCCATATTTGTTCTGATTATATGTATAAATTTCTTTAGATATTCTTTACTCTTTATTATTGACAATTTTAATCATTTTTGTGTTTGTAGAAGTCATAGGAAAAAGGAGGTGAAATCTGAAATATTTAAATTTTGAGCTGAAGCAATATGAGGATATGAATTACAGCATTTGAATTTATTTTTATTGAAGTAAGTGGTTTTAGTTTTTGACCCGATGTATGGGGACACAAGAAGTAGGAGGACACAATCCCTTCCCACCTGTCAACACTAATAATATTCTCAGTGTTTCTTCTCTGCTCTTTGGTATGTTCAACCAAGTAGATGTTAGGGGAATAATTTATATTGCTTTTACAATGAATCTACTCTTCACTGATGCATTCTTTTTTAAACTGTATACATGAATTTGTCAACTTCTTACTTGTCAATGATATTGCCTTAGTTTTAGAAACACTGGT
>NW_006922163.1:898503-899544 GCF_000298275.1 Orycteropus afer afer
TTTTTTTTTTTTTTAGTGATTTAAAGAGATCCTTTGCAGCAGGTTTTCCCAATGTAATACATGATTTGATTCTAGACTGTGGCTTCCATGGGTGGTGTTTGTGGCTGCAAGTAAAATGTAATCCTTGATAACTTTAGTATTTTCTTAGCTTATCTTGATGTCTCTTATTGGTCCAGTTGTGAGGATTTTTTTTCTTTATGTTGAGGTGTAATCCATACTGAAGGTTGGAGTCTGATCTTCATCAATAAGTACTTCAAGTCCTCTTTGCTTTCAGTAAGCTAGGTTGTGTCATCTGAATATCAGAGATAGTGAAGAAGTCTTCCTCCAATCCTCATTCCTCTTCTTCAAGTATAACTTCACAGATTATTTGCCCATGACACAGATTAAGTAAATTTGGTTAAGGATACAATCATGATGCACACCTTTCCTGACTAGAAACCACATGCGATCCCTTTATTCTAGTCAAATGCCTGCCTGTTGGTATATGTACAAGTTCCATATGAGCACGGTAAGTGTTCTGGAATTCTCATTCTTTACGATGTTATCCACAATTTGTTAGGATCCACATAATCAAATGCCTTTGTGTTCCTTTTATCTTCTTTGATGCTTCTTATGTTGTTCAATATTTTGCTCATTGAATCCTTCAATATTGCAACTCAAGACATGAATTTGTTTGTTAGTTCTTTCAGCTTGAGAAACGTTGAGTGTGCTCTTCCCTTTTGGTTTTCAAATTTTGAAGATCTTTGTACATTTATTATAATACGTTTGTCTTCTTGAACTGTCCGTTGAAATTTTGTGTTCAGCTTTTAGTTTATCTTTTCTTCCATTGCTTTAACTAGTCTATCTTTCAGAGCATGTTTCAGAATCTCTTACTGTAGATTTTGAAAATACATCTCTTTATGCTCATTATACTCCAGGTGTTTATTTATTTAGTTAGTTTTATTATTTTATTTTATTATTTTATTTTGATTTGGGTGGAAATTTACAAAGCAAATTCACTTTCCATACAGAAATTCACATACACTTTGTCTCATGACATTG
>NW_006922163.1:921300-925857 GCF_000298275.1 Orycteropus afer afer
TGTAAATCTTCACCCAAATCAAAATAAAATTAAAAAAAAAATTTCAAAAAAAACAATGAGAAGTGTGAAATTTCAAAAGATAGGTTGTAGAATGAAAGTACTCTACTGCCATAATACTTGTAAAATAAAATTTCATTTTCTATGAATTATTTGATTTTTAAAAAATCAGTGGTAGTGATGAACAGTCATATTTGCATATCATGGAGACTAGACATAAAATTATATATTTTTTCATCTTTTGCTTTGAAATTTGTTTAGGTTCAAAGTATTATTAAAACAATTTTACTGATATTCTTATTTGAGAAAAAAATTACTACTGTCTGCTGTCTTTTGATGATATGTAAAACAAAGACCCTGAAGATTTGAAGTAATAAAATCACTCAAATTTTTATAGTAAAAGAATATTCACTTCATTATACTAGAAAATTTCTCATGTAGATAATTATGTTTTCTCTTGTTAATGTTTATGTTTTCCCTTTTTTCAAACTTAACAGAAGCCACAAATAATTGATAAGTTCATAGTTAAAGGACAAAAAGAAAATAGCATATTTTGAATGCATAAGTATAGGTTCATTCCATTTGTATTTTGTTCACAAAAGAAAATATACGGAATCTGAGAAACAATTTTGAATCTCTGAATTCTATTAGAACATTTTTATGTGCTTTGCTTAAATTATGTAGGTTAATTATTTCATTCACAAGGAAAAAGAGGCATATTTCTTTCTATGAAGTTTTTCTGAAGTCCATGAGGGTAATGATGGTTTCTGTCTTTCATTGCCCTAAACTTTTGATAACAATGAAATATTCTACTAGTAACATGTACTTGGCACTTGGCACTTATTTCATTTGCATTAAATCACTTAACTTTCACAACACTATAAGCAAGGTATTGTTATTTTTCTTACTTTATTGTCAGTGTTTTCTTTGTTGAAAAAAAATTGGCTTTCAGAGAAGTTTAGAAAGTTTTGAAGTGTTGTTGAAGGATGAGCAAAAGGCAAAGACAGATTTTAAACTAAAGCTTTTCAACAATAGACTCTCTGCTCTTGACACTACATTAAATAAAATAACCTCATTGATTCAGAATATGCATTTGGTGAATAAATGATTTTACATTTATTTTAACCTTAGGATGTTCCTGTAACTGGTGCTACTCTTATTCCACAGATGACAAAACCCAATAACTTAAGAATGTCAATGGTTTATAGAAGTCTATGACCTACAATTAGGTTAAGATTTATGATTATGCATTTGCCTTTTTACTTGATAAAACTATATTGATTTTGTTATATATAGGAGTGATTTTTATTATTTTTAATTTTAATTTTTAATCTATGATATATTAACATACAAACCAAACTCACAGCCACCAAGTTGATTCTGATTCTTAGTGACTCCCATTGGGTTTCCAAGGCTGTATATCTTTATGGAAGCAGATTGCTCAATCTTTCATCCATGGAGCAGCTGGTAGGATCTAACCTCTGACCTTCTGGTTAGCTGCCAAATGCTTTAACCACTGTAACACCAGAGCTCCTTCATACAACAATGTACTTGCTCCTATTATGTAAACATTTAACTCTTTCAAAACCAGATTAGGAGCTCTGGTAGCATAGTGACTGAGGCCTTTGACTGCTAATCAGAAGTTTGGTGGTTCAAATTGACCAGCCACAACTGGGAAGGAAGGTTGGGCAATCTACTTCCATATTGCCTGGGAAACCGAAGGAGGGGTCCTTGTAAGTCAGTCCAACTGGAGGGCACATAACAACAACAACCAAACAACAAATTATTTTCTACATTGATATTTTTTTGTTGTTGTTGTTGAAACCATGTGTTATCAGAAATGGAAGACATTTTGAATGAAATGAAAAATGAAACTTTTGACATAATATGCATTTTTATATAGTTCATGGGACACATATGTCCTGTGGGGTCTCTGGTAATGGAGTTGATGGAATGAGGCCAGTTTCTTCAGATTCACACAGTTATAAATGTCCCTATCAGATGGTAACATGCACTAAAAGTGGGATAACAGTTCCCATTAAACCCCAGGCATGGAAAATATACATGGACACTATGCTCCAATTTGAATTAAAGCATTAAATATTCAGTTTTATATAGTCAGTCTGTGATCAGGTGAGCAAAATGAAATGAATTTGGGATCATGAATTAGTTAACTGAATCAATAAAGTAAAATTTTAATGCCTATGTGTTGCTTTGCTACTGGTTATCTATTTAAATATGATAGTTTTGACCTTGATACTCATATGAAATCAAGCTTTGATCTTTGCCCTTTATAATTGGATACCATTTCCTTTACCTAAAGTAATTTAAAGAATAATAATAAAAGTTAATAATTCTATAGGTCATTCTTTGTGCCAAGCAGTGTTCTAAGAGCTTTACTAAATGTTACCTCATTTAATTTTCACAGTAATGATTTGTGTTACATTATGTTATTATCCTTATTGTATAAATGAATGAAGAAAGGAGAATTTTTTAAGCTGAGAAATCAATCTGATAAAATATTTGAACATCTAAGTTCTAGAAGGTCTCACAGCTACAGCTTCCTAAAGAGCCTTCTCGACCACTTCCATCTACTGATAACATGTAAGGAATAATCCAGTCTTAAAATTTTATTACAAAAGGAAGCATAGAATTTTAAGGAATTTATCCCAGCATATTTAGCTTACCTACTTTGGCAGTGTTATGTGTTCTCTCCTTTAGTCTTCAGTTGTTGTTGTTGTTGTTTGCCGTCGAGTCGGCCCCGACTCATAGCGACCCCTCCTTGGGTTTCTAAGGCAGTATCACTATGGAAGTAGGATTGCCCAACCTTCCTTCCGAACCGCCAGCCTTCTGGTGAGCAGTCAAGTGCCTTAGGCACTATGCTACCAGAGCTCCTTAGTCTTAAGTAATACAGGTTTTTGACTGAACTTATCAATACAGATATTTGTTCTAAAAATTGTCAAAACAAATTACCATTTGCTATGTAAATGACAAAACTGAAATCGGTCATACATCATCTGAGAAAGATTCACCCCACATGAGTTTTAAAAACTTTGTAAATTGCCATTCCTAAGTTGAGCTAAGTGTTTTTGTACACTGGTTAAATTAATTACTTAAGTTATTGATAAACCTCTGATTTAGCAACAAGATGTACCTGTACAGATATCTTAGTTTGATGTTGATATTAACAGCTGAGACAAGTAGATAATCTGTATGATGTCTGAATTCCTGCGACTGAGGAAGTTGTTTCTACTTTCTTTGGCTTAAAACACTTACATGTCACTCAGGGAAAACAAAAATGATATCTATCCCTCAGGCTACTACTTTGTAGGTTTCTCAACTGTCACTTGTTGTTAGGTGCTCTCAAACCAGTTCCGATTCATAGTGACCACAAATACAGCAGAAAGAAACACTGCCCAGTCCTATACCATCCTCACAATCATTGCTTTATTTGAGACCATTGTTGCAGCCACCCTGTCAATTCAACTCTTCTGTTTTTCACTAACCTACTGCTTTAACAGCACTGTGTTCTTCTCCAGGGAGTGGTGCCCCCTGATAACATGTCCAAAGTATGTGAGGTGAAGCCTCACCATCCTCTCTTCATAGTAGCATTCTGGCTGTACTTCCAGGATCCATTTGTTTTTTCTTCTAATAGTCTCTATTACATGCAATATTCTTTGCCAACAGCATAATTCTAATGCATCAGTTCTTCTGTGCTCTTCTTTATTCATTGTACTGTTTTTACATGCATATGAGGCTATTGAAAACACCATGGCCTGGGTCAGGTGCACCTTTGTTTTCAAAGTGACATCTTTGCACTTTAACACTTTACAGATGCTTTTTACAGCAGATTTGCCCAGTGTAATAATATGTCATTTGATTCCTTGACCACTATTTTCACAGAGGTTGATTATGGATTCAAATAAAAAGAAATCCTTGAGCACTTCAATCTTTTCTTCATTTATGATGCTGCTGCTTATTTTTCCAGTTGTGAGGATTTTTGTTTTCTTTATGTGGAGATGCAATTCATACTGAAGGCTGAAGTATCTGATCTTCACTAGTAAGTCCTTCAAGTCTTCCCTTTCAGCAATGTTGTGTCATCTGCATATTACAGGTTAATACATCAGCTGCAGGAATCCAGGTGAGGAGAGAGAATCCAGGCATGTTCAAAGCAGCAGGGTGGGAGAGCAGGGAAAGGGGATCAAAAGGCCCACGAACCAGGACAGAGCAGTCAGCCACAGGGATCAAGGTGATGAGAGGGAACACAGGCACGCCCAAAGCAGCAGGGCAGGAGAACCAGAGAGGGGAGCCGAATAGGCCCGGGGACTGGGACTGATGGGAGTGAGCCACAGGGATCCAGGTGATCTGAGGAAACCCAGGAACACCCAAAGCAGCAGGGCAGGAGAGCGGGAGAAAGGGATTAAAAGGCCCAGGAACCCAGACAGAGGAAGAGTCAGCTGCAGGGACCCAGGTAAGGGTGGTAGGAGAGGTTTCCAACAGGGAGACAAACTTGTCTGTTGGTTTGTCCTACCGTGGTGATGTGTTGATGTGAGTTTTGAG
>NW_006922163.1:927792-929698 GCF_000298275.1 Orycteropus afer afer
GGATTCAGAAGAGGATGTGGAACAAGGGATATCATAGCTGTTGTCAGATGGATCTTGGTTCAAGACAAAGAATACCAGAAAGATGTTTACTTCTGTTTTATTGATTATGCAAAGGCATTTGATTGATGGCAAATCATGGATAACATTGATCAGAATGGGAATTCCTGAACACTTGATTGTACTCAGGAGGAACCTGTACCTTGACCAGGAGGCTTTCGTTCGAACAGAACAAGGGAACACTACATGGTTTAAAATCAAGAAGGGAGTGCATCAGGGTTGTATCTTTCCCGCACACTTATTCAATCTATATGCTGAGCAAATAATCTGAGAAACTGGACTATATGAAGAAAAAACGTGGCATCAGGACTGGAGGAAGAATCATTAACAACCTTAGATACACAGATGATACAACTTTTCTTGCTGAAAGTGAGGATGACTTGAGGCAATTACTGATGAAGGTTGAAGAATACAGTCTGCAGTATAGATTACATCTCGATATAAAGAAAACAAAATCCTCACAACTGGACCAATAAGCAGCATCACAATAAATGGAGAGAAGATTGAAGTGTCAAAGAATTCACTTTACTTGGTTCTACAATCGATACAAATGGAAGCAGCAGTCAGGACTTTAAATGACATGTAGCACTGGGAAGGTGAACTGCGAAGGAACTGTATCAAGTGCTGAAGAGCAAGGATATCTCCTTAAGGACTAAGGTGCGCCTGACACAAGCCATGACATTTCCAATCACTTTGTATGCATGTGAGAGCTGGACAGTGAATAAGGAAGACTGAAGAAGAATTGATGCTTTTGAGTCATGGTGCTGGGGAAGAATGCTGAAAATACCATGGCTTGCTAAAAGAACTAACAGATCTGTCCTGGAGGAAGTGCAGCTGAGATGCTCTTTGGAAACGAGAATGGCCAGACTTCATCTCACCTACTTTGGTCATGTTATAGTGAGGACCATTCCCTGGAGAAGGATGTCATGCTTGGTAAGGTGGAGGGTTGACGAAAGATGGGAAGGCCTTTGAGGAGATGGATTGACACAGTTGCTGCAACAATGGGTTGAAGTTTACCAGGGATCATGGAGTTGTCATGGGATTGGGCAGTATTTTGTTCTGCTCTGCATGTGGTTGCTATGAGTCGGAAACGACTCCTTGGCACCTAACAACAAACAACAAGTCTTTCACCAATCTTGATGGTGCATTGTATTTCATATTGTCCAAAATAACAGTTTTATTTTTAAATTTTATATGAAATTGTAAAGAAAATTATTTGTTGGATTCTTACCATATTACTTTAAAAATTTTATTTAGTTATTTTACTCAGTTTTTTCCTATCTGTAATGAGCTCTAGTGGTGCTGTGATTAAGGCATTCGGCTGAAAACCAAAAGGTCCAGGGTTCAAACCCACCAGCCTCTCTGTGGGAGAAAGATGAAACCCTATGGGGGTCACTATGAGTGAAAATTAACTTGGTGACTGTGGGTTTGGTTTTTGGTTTTTATATCTATATTTTTGTATATCTGAATAGATCTCTAATTTCTCTCTTTATCGCTATATGTTTATGGTTGATCTCTTATCCTTAAAATTAAGGTGTGGTAACCTTTTCTGAAATGATTATATTGTTAGATTACTGGTTTTTCTGTCATTTTTTTTTTTTTTAATCATTTTCTATATCTACCAGATTGTGTTCTGATCAGGAATTACTCAATAATGATTAGTCTTGAAAGTATGATGTAACGAGTCATCTTATTAGGGAAGAAATGGTACTTTGAATGCTAAATCACCAAGAAAATATCTGTTTCCACATATGTAGAAGGCTGGCGGTTCAAACCCACCAGCCACTCCTCGGAAGGAAGGTTGGGCAATCCTACTTCCGTAGTGATACTGCCTTGGAAACCCAAGGAG
>NW_006922163.1:929838-943757 GCF_000298275.1 Orycteropus afer afer
ATAAACTACCTGCACCACAACACACTGCCATCGAGTGGAATCTGACTCATAGCGACCCCTCCTTGGGTTTCAAGGTGGTATCACTATGGAAGTACATTGCCCACCTACAGTGATAATATATATCTTAGTTCTAGTAGTCACATTTGAGGAAGTAAAAATACTATCACATTTTAAATTAAGACTTATTAGAGTTAATTAAACTAAGGTCTAATTTAGGTATGTTATTTGTAAAATTGTTTGGGAGGTTTTCTTTATTTGATATATAAAGTTTAATGATTGTGGCCAGCTATAAATAAATGATAAAAAATGTGTATTTTATCATTCTGTAGAAATTGTAATTTGAAATCGTCAATAGCACATCATATTTTCAATTCCCTTGCCATAATCCTAGAGCTTAAAACATTTACCATTAGCAGTTTTTAACTATATTCCAAAAAGCTTAAGAGATTCTAGAAAATATTATTTAAGAATCAAAATAAAAGGTCAAACAGAGATAATAAAACCTGCCACTCCCTAATAACTTGTTCATATCTAATAACGTGTTCAACTTTTACCTGTTAATTTTGTTGTCATACTTCATATTAAGATTTCATTTGAAAGACAGCATCTGCTGCTAAAGCAATTGAAAACCAATGGTGTATCTATTTGCAATGTATATATAACCTAAAGGATAAGCTTAAAATCAACACATTAAAGTATACTTTTCCTGAAATTCCATGTTCATTTATGGAGTTTATAGGTATAACTAGGATCTTGAGAATTATTTACACTAAACACAGGTGCCTAACAGAAGGGAAATGAAGATGACTAGGTATTTTGACTGCCTTTTTGAAGGTCACGAAACTAGTTAATGATAAAGTAAGGATTAGGAGCCAGATTTTCTGACATGGTCTTTACAAAATAAAAGTGTTTTTCTTTCCATAGAAATCATAGATTTCAAAATAATGAAATAGTCTGGTCAGTATGAGTTTTGTTACTTTCCACATTTCCTTTTATAAAAGAAGCTATTTTATAAGCAAAGTATGATTGCTTTTCTTTATTTTGAGTTCAGAGGAGAAAATGTTGTTTGGGATGGTTCTCTGTGATATACTTTCAATAAAAATAAGCACTTCCATCTTATACTGAATATATTAAATTTGGATATATTCTCAGTTATCAAAAGTCTTTATAAATGATTAGTTCCCTCCTGATAGGAAGTAGAATAGATTTATTATTTTGAACTGGAGACTTACTTAAATTTCTAAATGAATTCATCATTTTTTATTTGGCAGAGCTAAAAATTGGCTTTACATAGAAATTCCAGTATATTTTTATATTCATCAGCTGCCAAATTTCTTAACAAAATATAGTTAAAGCTAAATGCTAGAGCCGGTTGAAGTCAAAAGGTAGACATTATAAAATGATACACAGCTTCATCCAGTGAATATTTGAACATTTGAGCCAGGAAAGTAATGCAATGAGTACTTATGTGGCAATCACAGTGAATAAAATGGAAAATGACTTGGCTAATTAGGAAAAAAGAAAAGGATTGTGTACTTAGAAATTGTATAATATAAAAAGTAGGATGAATTTTGAGGAAGTTTGGCCTTTGTTGTTGTTGTTGCTTTGTGCCATCGAGTCGGACCTGACTCATAGCAACCCCTCCTTGGGTTTCTGAGGCAGCATCACTACGGAAGTAGATTGCCCTATATTCCTTCCGAGGAGTGGCTGGTGGGTTTGAACCACAAGCCTTCTGGTTAGCAGTCAAGTGCCTTAGGTACTATGCTACCAGAGCTCCTGCTTAGTATTTAAATAATCTTGGCCAAATATAACAATTGCCCATTGACCATAAGCCTTGAAGTTTTGGGATTTGATTTTCAGAATGTATGATACAACTTTTTTCCATCTGGCATTTCATGTATGATCGTAGTCTTTACTTGAGGAGGAGAAAAATCACAAGCTAAAATTATAGTTAATACAGCATAAACTGCAATAACATCTGTGCACATGACAATTATATTTAGTTGCATCAAACTCCTTTGGAATTCTAATGACCATTTTCAAATTTTACTAGTTTGTACGTTGAAATAACGTTTATTTTCCATGCTAATAAGTTTTCTCATCTGTATTCTTTCATTTCAATAAAAAAAAAAAAAAGGAGCAATCAGCTGCAGCTTAATTTAGAAGGTTTTCTTTGAATATTGTCAATCCTTTATAGACTTGAATTTAGAAATCAAGTTTTTTTTTTTTCCTTTTAAATAAATAAATAAATAAAGGACTAGCTTCACTCATTTCTGTTACCAAGTACTCTGAGATTTTCACAATGAACTAGCACAAACTTCCTTTAATTGCTCAATGCTTATGAGTTTATCAGTTTAAATAAAATTAAATGTATCTTTTCTGACATATTCACATAATAAACACCTAAAAAGTACACAGATCATAAGCACGTGACTTAAAATTTTTTCCCAAAGAGGAAATTTAAAAAAAAACAAAAACAACCCACCACCATTAGGTAGATTCCACCTCATAGCAGCCCCTATAGGGTTACTAAGGCTGTAAATCTTTATGAGAGTAGATTGCCACATATTCCTCCCCTGAAGCAGTTGTTGAGTTTCAACTGCTGACTTTCTGGTTAGCAGCTAAATGCTGGCATAATATCCACTCATATTAAGAAATAGAATTTCAACTACTTCCTTTCTGAAGCCCCTCTCACACTCTATCCCAATCTCAACCTCTCCCCTTTCTTAAAGTTTACTCTCTGGATTTCTACAATTATTGAGTGGTTGGCTTGTTTCGAACTCAATATAAATAGAAATATACAACAGACTTTATATTAAATATGACTACTTTCACTGTTGTTGTTGTGTGCCGTCGGGTCAGAACCAACTCATAGCGACCCCTCCTTGGCTTACCGAGAGGGTATCACTACGGAGGTAGATTGCCCAACCTTCCTTCCAAGGAGTGGCTGGTGAGTTTGAACTGTCAGCCTTCTGGTTAGCAGTCAAGTGCCTTAGGCACTATGCTACCAGAGCTCCTACTCTTTCATATTGTTATGTATAGCAGTAATTCATTCTGTACAGCATTCTGTGGTATGAGTGTAGAACATTTATCTTCTTTTGATGAACCTTATGATTACATCTTGACTGGGTAACTAAAAACAAGATGATAAAGTTATTCATGTTTTTGATGTATATACACATATGTATGTAGTTATTGTTGTTGATGCCATTGAGTCAACTGTAACTCAAGGTAATCTTATATATAACAGAAAAAAGCTACCCTGTCCAATGTCATCTTCATTATTATTGGTCTGTTTTAGTCATATTTGTGGCTCTCATGTCTTGCCATCTCACTGAATATTTGTTGATCCTCTACTTTTAAAACATGTTGTCCTTTTCTAACAATTGACCTTTCCTGATAATGTGTATAAAGTGTATATCACAGATGGGTATATTAAGTATTCCTCACCAACATGACCTTTTGAATGCATCAATCCTTCTGTCTCCTTTTTTCATGGTTCAGCTTTTGTATGCATGTAAGGTGATTGAAAAAGCATAGCTTGATTCAGGTACACTTTAGTCAGCAAAATGACATAATTGATTTTAAAACTGTAAAGAAGTGTTTTGTAGCAGATTTGTCCATGCCAATTCAATACATAGTTTCATATATTACATTTGTTTTCATAGATGTTTAATTTTTGATACAAGTAGAATGAAACTGTCGATAATTTCAATTTTTGTCCTTTTATTATGATGTTTATTGGTCCATGTATAATAATTTTTGCTTTCTTTATGTTCAGTACACATCATACTAATGGTTATAGTCTTTTACCTTTATCAGTAAGTGCTTCAAGTCATCTTTATTTTCAGCAAGCTAGGATGTGCCATCTGTATATTGCAGGTGGTTAATAAGCTGGACAATGAATAAGGAAGACCGAAGAAGAGTTGATGCTTTTGAGTTGTGGTGCTGGCAAAGAGTGCTGAAAGTACCATGGACTGCTAAAAGAAATAACAGATCTGTCCTGGAGGAAGTTCAGCCGAGATGCTCTTTGGATGCGAGAATGGCCAGACTTCGTCTCACCTACTGTGGTCATGTTGTCACTGGGGACCATTCATGTTCTTCATATACCACAAATGCTTCGATTATTTGTTCAGAGCACAGATTGAGAAATAAATAAAGTGAAAAGATACAACCTCTCCTCACAACTTTACTGCTTTTAAACTATGCAGTATCCCTTTGTTTTCCTATCTCTTAACCCATATACAGCTTCTGCATGAGCAGAATTAATGATTCTGGAATACCATTCTTTCTAATGTTAATCATAATTTGTTATGGTCCACACAGTTGAGTGCCTTCTTGTAGTTGATAAATCAGAGGTAAACATCATTCTGGTATTCTCTACTTTTAACCAAAATGACATAAACATTATATTCCCTTTTCTATGTCTTGTTCTAAATCCAGCTTGAATTACTGGAAGTGACTTCTCAATGTATAATTGCAGTCATTTCAGAATTATCTTTAGTAAAATTTTGCTCAAATGTTGTATTATTGATATTGTTTGATAATTTCCACATTCCATTTGATTGTCTTTCTTTGGCAAGTATACAAATATGGATTTCTTTCAGTTGGTTGGTCAGGAAGCTATCTGCCAAATTTCTTAATATAGATAAGTAAGCATTTACAGCATAGCATTGTTTGTTGAAGTCTTTCATTTGGTATTCCACCAGTTCCTAGAGCTTGTTTTATTATTATTATTATTTGCTAATACTTCAGTGCAGTTTGAAGATCTGCCATCAGTACAAATGGTTATTGATCATATGCAACCTCCTGAAATATTTGAATCTCAACTAATTCTTTTTGGCGGAGTGACTCTTCAGTCCTTCCATCTTCTTCTGCTTTTTCCTACTTCATTCTATGCTTTACCATAAAACCCTTTTATAATGCAACTCAGTACTTGGATTTTCTTTTCAGTTCTTTCAGCTTAAGAAATGCTGATTATGTTCTTCTCTTTTGGTGTTCTAACTCTAATATATACCTTAGAGTGAAATTCCTCAAAGACTATACGTTTGTTCAGCCAACATGTCTTCTAAATTATTTCACACAGTTTCAACTTGTTTCAAGTATGATCATATCAACTTACTCTCCCTTCAGCAATATATGAAAATTCTAGAAGTTTCTGTACTCTAACACTTGATAGTATTAATCTTTTTAATATTATATTTGCAAGTGACTGTGTCGTGACAGTTGTTTAGAAAGAAACATATTGTATAGTCCATTCTTAACTACTGTTATGACCACTAATTTTCTTATGCTCAATATCTACCATCCATCTCTCAGTTTGTCATATTGTGGTAGCTTGCATATTGCTGTGAAGCTAGAGGCTATGCTACCAGTATTTCAAATACCATCAAGGTCAACAGTGGAGGGCAATTTTCAGCAGAGCTTTTGGATTGAGACAGACTAGGGAGAAGATGGGGCCTTCCACTTCTGAAAAAAACTGGTCACTGAAAACAACTTATGATTAGAAGTGGATGATCAATATATTACTGGAAAACCTTATGAATAGCTGTGAAACATTGTCTGATATAGTGCTGGAAGATGAGCCCCTCAGGTTGGAAGGCACTAAAAAATCCAGGAAGAGCTGGATCTCCAAAGTACAGTCACTCTTAACTATGTAGAGGGAGAAAGCTTTCAGGACCTTCATTTGCTGATGGAGTATGACTCAAAATGAGAAGATACAGCTGCAAACATTCATTAATAATCAAAACATGGAATATACAAAGAATAAATCTAGGAAAACTGGAATTTGTCAAAAGTGAAATTGAATGCATAAAGATTGATGCATTACTAATTAAGCATTAGTAAGCAGAAATAGACTGCTGTAGGCATTTTGAATCACATAATCTTATGATCTAGTATGCTGGGAAAGACAGAATAAAGAAAAAAGTCATTGAATTCATTGTCAGAAAGAACATCTCAGTGTTCTGAAGTACAATGCTGTCAGTGATAGGATACTATCCATATGCCTATAAGGAAAGTCAGTTATTATCACTATTATTCAAATTTATATTCCAACTACTAAAGCCAAAGAAAAAGAAATTAAAATGTTTTACCAAATTTTGTTGTCTGAAATTGACCAAACATTCAAGCAAGGTGTATTGATAATTATTGAAGATTGGAGTGGGAAAGATAGAAACAAAGAAGCAGCATCAGTAGTTGGAAAATATGGTCATCGTGACAGAAGTGACACCAGAGAACAGATAGAATTTTGTAAGTCCAATGGCTTATTTGTTGCAAATATCTTTTTACAATAACATAAATGATAGCTATGCACCTGGATCTCACCAGATGGAGTACACAGGAATCAGATCAACTACATCTGTGGAAAGAGGTGATAGAGAATTTCAGTATCTTCAGCCAAAACAAGGCTAGGAGCTGACTGTGGAATAAACTATCAATTGCTCATATGCAAGTTCAAGTTGAAGCTGAAGAAAATTAAAATAAGTCCATAGAGTCAAAATACAACCTTGATTATATTCCACCTGAATTTAGAGATTATCTGAAGAGTATATTTGATGCATTGAACACCAATGACCAAAGACTAGATGAGTTCTAGGATGACATCAAGAACATCATACATGAAGAAAGCATATGGTCATTAATAAGAATGAAAGGAAGAATAGATCAAAATGGATGTCAGAAGAGAATCTGAAACTTGCTTTTGAACACAGAGTAGCTAAAGTGAATGGAAGATATGCTGAAATAAACTGAAACGAAGATTTCAAAGGCCAGCTTGAAAGACAAAGTAAAGTATTGTAATGACGTGCAGAGACCTGGAATTAGAAGAGCAAAACAGGAGAACAAGCTCAGCATTTCTCAAGCTGAAAGAACGGAAGAAAATATTCAAATCTTGAGTTGCAATATTGAAGGATTCTATGTGGGTCTCTATGAGTTGGAATGGACTCAATAGTAGTGAGTTTGGATTTTTTGGTATGGGCAACATATTGAAAGATGCAGGAAACATCAAAAGAAGATGGATGAAATACACAGAGTCACTGTGCCAAAAGGAATTGATTGATGTCCAACTATTTCAGGAGGTAGTATATGATCAAGAGCCAATGGTATTGAAGGAAGAAGTCAAGACTGAGCTGAAGGAATTGGTGAAAAACAAGGCTCCAGGAATTGGTGGAATACCACTGAGATGATTCAACAAATGAATGTAGCTCTGTAGGTACTAACTTGTTTATGCCAGTGAATCTGGAAGACAGCTACCTGGCCAACTGACTGGAAGTTGGCCATTTCTTTGCAATTGTTCCATTGCAAAGAAAGGTGATCCAATAGAATCTGGTAATTATTGAACTATATATTTAATGTCACACAACTAGTATCTTGCTGAAGGTAATCAAAAAATGGTTATATCAATATATTGACAGGCAACTTCCAGAAATGCAACCCAGATTTAGTAGAGGATGTCAAATGAGGGATATCATTGCTGATGTCAGATACATCTTAGCTGAAAGCAAAGAATAACAGAAAGATGTCTACCTTAGTGTTTTATTGACTATGCAAAGATATTCAACTGTGTGGATCATAACAGATAATGGATAACATTGTGAAGAATAGGATTTCCAGAACACTCAATTGTTCTCTTGAGGAATATAGACCAAGAGGCTGTGGTTGGAACAGAACAAGGAGATACCATATGGTTTAAAATCAAGGGTGTACATCAAACTATACGTCCTTTCACCATACTTATTCAATCTGCTTGCTGAGAAAATAATCCTAAAAGCTGGACTAAATGAAGAAGAATGCATGATGAGGATTTGAGGAAGAACAATGAACAACCTGTGATATGCAGACGATAGTCTTGTTTGCTGAAAGTGAAGACTACGTAAAGTACTTACCGATGAAGATCAAAGACTATAGCCTTCAGTATGGATTACACCTCAACTGGACCAATAATCAACATCATGACAAACAGAGAAAAGACTGTAGTTGTCAAGGATTTCATTTTACTTGAATCCACAATCAACACCCATAGAAGCAGTGGTCAAGGAATCAGACATCATAAGGCACTGGGAAAACTTTATGCAAAGGATCTCTTCAAAGCATTGAGAAGCAAAGATGTCACTGATGACTAAGGGACACCTGACCCAAACCATGGTATTTTCAATTAGTTCATAGGAATGTGAAAGCTGGGCAATGCCTAAGGAAGACTGAAGAAGAGTTGATGCCTTTGAATTGTGATATTGCCGAAGAATACTGAAAATACAGTGGACTGCCACCATAATTGTCAAATCTGTCCTAGATAAAGTACAGCTGGAATGCTCCTTGCAGGATATTGCTTGCTCCTGCTCCCTGTCCAAGATTTTTGATATGCTATCTTCTCATTGGATAATCTGTCAACCCATCTCACTGAGGCATTTCCCTCATTTTCACTGACCCTCTATGATGTCGTTTTCTAGTAATTGGTCTTTTCTGATAATGTGACTAAAGAGAGCAAAGTCAAATCTCACCATTTTCCTTTCTAAGGAGCATCCTTGTTGTATTTCTTCTGCGACTAACTTGTTCACAATATATTCAATAATCTTCATTAATACCACAGTTTAAATTTATTAATTCTTCTGTTTTCTTTATTCATTGTCCAGATTTTGCTACCTATGAGTTTATTGAAAAGACCATGTCTTGGGTCAGGTATACCTTAGTCATTAAAGTAACTAAGATAATTGTACAATCTGATTATTTTTCTCACATATTTATTTAGACAAGTTTAAGAAACAGTCTGAAAGACCTCTCTAGCTTCTTATACAGTTGCTTATTTTAAGTAGGTTGTTCTTCTTTTAAATCTCCCCAAATTATTTAATATTTGAATGGTTATAAATAACCACTTTCAACTCTCTCTTTACTTCTCATACTTATTTTGTAAATAAATGCATGTAATTTGGCACGACTAATACACTTCCCTTTGCCCAAAATAATCATTTTCAACTCTCTCTTTTTTTCCTCATGTTACTTTGCCTACTACTCCTCTTAACTCACAGGTGACAAACAGATAAAAAGTGTTTGATCTTCACGTTATCAAAGTTACTATCTCACTAGCATTTTTCCTCCTTACCTATCCTCCTTTTAACACAGAGGTAATATTCTTTGGGCTCTAGACTCCTCTTTTCTTACATTCTCTTGTCCCCAGAACCTTGCTCTCATGCCTTGCTGCATAGACTCCTCCTTCTCCAGTGTTTATGCCTATTATGTTATGAACATGCTGTGGAATTTCTTATACTATAACCATCTCTTTATCTGTAGTTATTGTAAAAATGCTTCCCTTCATAGTAATGTTTCTTAAAAGAACTGACTGCGAATACTATTTCCACTTCCCAACTTTGTATTCTATCTTCACTTTGGCTTCATATGGAGATTTATTTTCACCTTACTAGAGAACTCTTCTTGTCATGGTGACCATTAATTCTCTTTTTCCTTTACTGGCAAATCCACCAGATACCCCTGATTAATCTTATTTGGTCTAATTTTCAGTGTTTGGCATGGTTGACCACAATCACTTGTTTTCCAAACTGTACATTTATTTTTGATAATATTCAATATGCAAAATATTCCACAAAAATTTTTAGAAAAATTCTGCAACTTTTGCAAAAATTATAATTGTAGTACGTAATACATTATTGAAAAGTGAATACACTCATATCTTTACTCTGGTGAAAAAAATAGAATATAACTGAAACTCAGAATTCCTTTCAGGACCACTCCCACTCACTCTCCCCTACTTCCTCCTTAAATGTCATCAATAGTCCAGCTTCTACAATCATAGACTAATTTTGTCTGTTTGTGAACTTTACATAAATGTTGCTAAACAGTGAATATGCTTTTGGTATCTGACTTCTTTACCCAATATTTTGAGAGATTGAGTCATGTTGTAGCATGTAGCAGTCCATTCGTTTTCATTATGTGCAATTGCTGTTGTTATGTACCATCAAGTCGGACCCGACTCATAGTGACCACTCCTTCGGTTTCTGAGGCAGTATCGCTATTGAAGTAGATTGCCCATCTTCCTTCCGAGGGGTGGCTGGTGGGTTTGAACCTCTAGCCTTCTGGTTAGCAGTCAAGTGCCTTAGGCACTATGCTACCAGAGCTCCTTTATATAAAATATTCTGTAATATATCCATAATACTATTGATGAAAACTTTGGTTGTTTCAAGCTGGAAGCAATTAAAACAATACTGTTATAAATATTCTTGTATTTATCTTGTGTACACCTATGTGGACATTTGTGTTCAGTAAAAGTAAGAATAAGATTAGATTATTGGATCGTAGGATAGATATATGTTTAGATTTAGTAAAGGAGTCAGTTTTCTAAATGATTGTATAAATTTATACTTTCACCAGCAGAATAGAAACTTCAGTTTTCCACAACCTAGCCAAAATTGAGTATTTTTAAGTTTTTGTTCATTTTACTCAACCCGGTGGGTGTGTTTTACAGTGCAATTCAGTGGTTTTCTGGGGTTCCCCTATCATATTGATCCAAATTCTGGTTAATTGACTTTTTTTCCCCCATCATTATCTTTTATGTTCTATTAATGCTTATTGATTAATATATTTTTAAAAATTATTTACTATAACTTAATGGAGTTTTGGAAAGAGACGGAGTTAAATGTATAATTTTTCATTTATATTTATATAACCCACCATTTTTTTTCTTTAAATTTTATTTATTTTGTTGTTAAGAATATACACAGTGAAACATACACCAGTTCAGCAATTTCCACCTGTATAGTTTACTGACACTGATTACATTCTTTGAGTTATGCAGCCATTCCCATCCTCCTTTTTTGTGTTGTTCCTTCCTTATTAATATGAACTCACTGCCCCTAAGGTTCTTATCTGATCTTTCAAGTTACCATTTTCAATTTGATACCATGTGGATGGTTTTATTTTATTGTATTTATTTTTTTTGTGTGTGGTATATTCTTTTTTCTTTTTTAATTTTTATTGTGATTCGGGTGAAAGTTTAGAGAGCAAATTCACTTTCCATACAGCTCACACACACTTTATCTCATGAGGTTGACTGCAATTTCCCACAATGCAGCAACTCCCTTCTCACTTCCTCCCCATAGTTACCTCTTCCCTGTGTCCTTCCCTCCCATGCACTCCTGCCCCCCAAGCTGTGTTCCTGTGTATACACAGCTGTTCTATTTTCCCAATAACCCACCATTTTTTTAACTAGAAGTCTGTGTAAACTATTTTTATTATTTTTAAAATATGCCAAAAAAATGCACCTATCTAAACATGGAATGATGAATGTCCTGAAATTTAGGCCAATCAAATTAATTAAGAAGATAGAAATGATTTGGAGGCAGTAAATAAATGGATAAAGAAAGAAAGAAAAGAATTCCCTGCAAGTAAAAAGAGGAACAGAATTTTTTCATAGATGTTGCAGCTTTCAGAAGGGAAGTATCTTTCTCAAAAGGCATACCTTTTTTTCTTTTTTCAAGTAGCATACTTAACATAAAGTATATTTTTCCCTCATTGTTCACCAAGGTCCATTACATTAGGTGGAAGTAGTTTAACTCACTATACTTCAAGTACTTTATATGATTTTAAATTTACTTTGGTCTGTGTAGTTTTATTTCCCCATTTGTTGTTATTGTTGTCCATTCAGCCCCTTACTCATTGCAATCTCAGGTGTCAAAGAGTAGTATTGCTCCTTAAGTTTTTCATGGTGGAAATACCTACAGAAGCAGATTGTCAAGATTTTTCTTCCAGGGAGCTACTGGGTGGGTTCAAATCATTTTGGTTAGTAAATTGTAGCAAAAATAACAATTTTATTTAGAAAGTATAGAACTCTATATTATCACAGTTCTTTTTGGTTTCTTTAACAGACCTTCATGTCTACATCTCTAATAATACAAATAGTGTATTGAGTTGTTGTTGTTGTTGTTGTTAAGTGCCGTCGAGTCGTTTCGGACTCATAGCAACCCCATGCACAGCAGAATGAAACACTGCCCGATCCCGCGCCAGCCCCATAATCCCTGCTATACTTGAGCCCATCATTGCAGCCACTGTATCAATCCATCTCGTTGAAGGCCTCCGCCTCTTTCGTGGACCCTCCACCCTACCAAGCATGACATCCTTCTCCAGGGAATGGTCCCTTCTGACAACATGACCAAAATAGGTGAGATGAAGTCTGGCCATTCTTGCTTCCAAGGAGCATTCTGGCTGCACTTCCTCCAGGACAGATATGTTAGTTCTTTTAGCAGCCCATGGTACTTTCAGCATTCTTCGCCAGCACCCCAACTCAAAAGCATCAACTCTTCTTCGGTCTTCCATATTCATTGTCCAGCTCTCACATGCATACGAGGCGATTGGAAATATCATGGCTTGTGTCAGGCGCAACTTAGTCCTCAAGGAGATATCCTTGCTCCTCAGCACTTGAAAAAGTTCCTTCGCAGTTGACTTTCCCAATGCTACACGTCATCTAATGTCCTGACTGCTGCTTCCGTTGGCATCGATTGTAGAACCAAGCAACGTGAATTCCTTGACAACCTCAATCTTCTCTCCATTTATTGTGATGCTGCTCATTGGTCCAGTTGTGAGGATTTTTGTATATTGAGTAATTAATTCAAAATAACACAAATAATTAGTTCATCTACAGATATCAAGTTTAAACAGTTTTGATTTTAAAGTCTACTTTTGGAGAACATATTGTATATGATTTATAGCTCTTCATTTTGAAAAAGTATGATCTTTAATGTGACAATAAAATTTTTTGGTGAGTGAACAAAGCAATGGAGTCATTGGCTATAGTGAAAAAAAATGTCTTTGACATTTTAATAAAAATGCTCAATTTTAAGCATTGCCAAGTTATATAGTTTACAGAGGCTCCAAGTTCCATTGAACTATGTAGTTTTCTTTAGTCATAAGCACTTGGAACATAGATCCTTTTTTTTAGAGTAGTCTTATTTTAGCAGATAAGTTTAATAGGAAATATGCTAATGTTTAGGGGATTGAGGGAAGATTTTCAAGCACAGACCCTTCTCTTGTTTCTCTTCTTCCAAATTTCGTTGAATCAACAAATGAACAAAACAAAATAAATACCGCAATGCTCTTATAAATCACCAAATAAGTTCCTAATATTATAAATGCAGATCTTCCCTGATACCTGCTGGATGGAAGAACATAATTCTGGAGAGGCCTAGACAGTGTTACCTAATTCAGTTTCTTTTAAAATAAGAGTAAATACATCTAAGAAACAGACATGACTTTACTTTTCTGATTTGCTGCATAAGTAATCATTGGCAGGCTTCCTGAGGGATCAGGATATATATGCTTACCAGAGGGGATAAAAAAAAAATAAGATAAGAGAGCACAGAATTTATGGACACTCTCTTTGACTGGAGTGCTCTGACCTACTAGTAAAATGTGGGATGATGAATGTCCTGAAATTCAGGCCAGTCAAATATATCAAGAAGATAGGGATAGTATGCGGGCAGTAAATAAATGGATCAAGACAGAAAGGAAAGTTTTTCCTGGTATTTCTTTCAAATAAGAAGAGGAACAGAATTTTTTTATAGATATCCAGGTTTTTGAAAGGGATGCAGCTTAATGTATATACACAATGTACTATCTTAGGATAGCTATTTTCTATGTATGAGGGACAGAAATTCTCCTCTCCTCTGCCACCAAGTATATATAATACTAACCTGAATACATCCCTCATAATTGTATGCATTCATGTGATACATGCAAATTGATGAAACTTTCAAATAACTGGTTATTTTTCTTTTGTCAATGAATTACTTAGAAAGAGAAAAGCAAACAAAATCTATCTATGGCTAGTGACATTTTGTCCAAGAGTCTAAAATTGTGAACATGAACCATAGATTTCAAGGGGGCAGAAGTGAGTTTAATTAAAAAAAAAAAAAAAA